>NW_005054304.1:10252124-10285744 GCF_000277835.1 Geospiza fortis
AACCGCTCTATTCATTTCAGTAACATTTTTGCAGTTTAACATTAACATCAAAAAGGTGAGAATAGGGACCACTGGAGCATATCTGCTTAAAAGGTGTCTCACAAGTGATTAAAGTTCCACAAACACTGGTTCTCCCCCAGAATAATTCCACAGGGTGACATTAAATAGTCTTATTTTGTACCAGTCTTTGTATTAAAGTCTGATGGCAGCCAGCAGATCTCAGCAGGGGTTTGGTAATTTATAGGGAAATGCAGAGGACTGGCAGCAGAAGTGGTTGCACTTCAGTGGATCTCCAAGCAGCCATTGCTGCTGCATAAACAGCACAAAAAGGCAAGACAGTGAAGTTGCTGATGAGGAACAAGTACACGTCAGACTCCAAAATCCTCAGAACAAAATGGTAGTGAGGACTTCTTCCCTACATGGTCACGTGTAACCAAAAGTGATGTGTTCCAGCAGAACCCTCAGCCCACAAGCTCAACAAGCACTGTCCCACTGGAAAAAGCCACAAAAACTCGCTTGTGCTGATTGGGTAGCAAATATGAGCATCTGTTTAGCAAGGTTGATGAGATGGAAGCCTGTGCACCCAGAATTGGGGCAGGCTGCAAAGTGCCTATGAAAGAGCTGAAGCAGCAAACACCCATCCCAGAGAGCCAAACACAGGGCATGAAAACCATTCCAGGTAGCACTAAAAGGCTGTAGAACAATATCCAAGGGGGATAATCATTAATTAATTTTTAGAGGTAGAAAAGTCCAAGCAAAAGCTAAATGAATTAATTCTCCCTAGTACCCCAACATCATGAATAAAAATTGGTAGAATGATGCCTAAAGAAAATTTACTGCTCAATGATGGAAAATCTGAAGCACAGCTGCTCAAGTCCCAAAATGGGTAATAGGGTCTAACTATACCAAACCCACTCTCAAGAAGCATTGGGAGAACTCCTCATGCTGCTGAACTGCTGGTACACTGTGAAAGACCACTGTCCATTTGGTTAGGAATATCCTTACTCCTCACCCTTTAAAGACATAAATAAAAATACACATAATGTACTACAGCATCAAACAACCTTACAATCCAAGCCCTCTACATGAAAGCTAACAAACATCCTGGGGCAAATTTGCATTTCTGGTGAGAAAGAATGTAAAAGAATGGTACTTAGGTCCAAAACTCCTCCAAGCATCATTCCAAGACACGCCAGTGGTCACGTACAAACAGCTCAGATCCAAGAGTAAGAGGAAAGCAACTGAACTGACTTTTGTGCAAAGGGAGAGCCCAAGAGAGATGCAACACCCCCATGTCCTACTGCCTGAGCACCTGTGCTAGTCTGACACAGGCAGGTACAATGTGAGCTGCTGTCTAGAACACATTTACATGGACACCACATAATTTTCTTATCCAGATATTTGTAACATGAGAGATCCAGAAATTGATTTGCACAATACAACATATGGCAGATGGCACTTACATGTTTTTGCTGAGCAACACAGCATGAAAAATTACAAGCCAAAAAACCTCAGGAAATGCTATCAATAAGATCACAGTAGCCAGAATTTTAAAATGACATTTCAAATTTGTCCCTGATATGAATGCAAGAAGTGGCTTGTTTTTCCTTGTAAAAATACTTATAAAATTTGAGTCAGTTGGCAAGCAGAGTGCCTACTTATTCAAGAGAGTTGTTTTCTTATATGGACATCATGAAGACTATTCACAATTTTGCAAGCTTGTCTTGTTAGACCTCATGTTTCTGTTTATAAACCAACCCTAAACTCTCTGGGATTAGAAATAAAATTGTGAGACGAAGAGGATCTCTGTGAATGATCCTTATTAGGGAAGTGTGCCCTAAAAATATGAGAAATCATTCATCTGCAATGTCAATCTTGTATTTTCAGTTTCCCTCACAACGATATTCAGCAAGGCAAGATATAGTAGCTACAGCAGTATCTTCCTATTTTCTGACAACCATCTGTATATGTCTTTCCATTCCAGTACTATAATATTTTGATTTTGGATATCTGTACATAAAACCTATTACTGACTATGTGGAATATCACTTTCAAATGGTTTGGGCAACACTAGTCTTCCCCAACACAGTTTCTCTTAACAGTTTCTGAGTTTCTGATTTTTTATTTCTTTTTCATCCCGTATTGGAATGAAACTAAACCTTTACAGTATTCAGAAATCAGAACCACAACTTCCCCTCTCCGTTCCTATTGAATGTCAGAATCCTTTGGTTCAAGGCTTCCCTCTCCCACATTTTGTCATTCATATAAGTGCCCAGAAGTCAGCAAAAAGAAAACTAAAGCACACAGAGGCTAAAAAATCTCCAGTTATTAGTGGGAAAGTGAAGTGTGCATCCAGGTGAAAGAAGGGATTTCTTAACTAACATTAATATCACTTTAGTCACTAAACAGTGATGTTCATCCCAAAATCCACACAAAGCAAAAAACCATGACAATGAAGTCTAGCTGAGATATTGTCCCTATTTCCATGACAAAGCACTAAATAATGCCTGCAAAGTGCACAGCCAAACAAACTGCAACTGTTTTCACGCAGGGATATGCACTGTTTGATTTATCCTTACCTAACATCTGTTTCTGAGAAAAAAAATTAGACTTCATGAAATGTTTACTTTCATAAGTAACTCAAAGCAAAACAAATTAGGAAGGCAATGTTAGTAACAGCACAGTCTTAACTACTAGAACAAACTAAAGGGTACTAAAGGGAGCGAACGACAATGAAACTTTCATGTAATTTTACCAATTGATAAGAAAAACAATAGCAATTCCTACCTAAATGTTTTCTTTTGGAAGAAAAATTGTGCAAGCAAAGCCCAGCTTTTTTTTTTGCCTTTTTTTTTTCAACATCTGCCAAAGAAAATGCAGTTTTATGTAGGCTGCAGCCTAGTTTTTCCAGCCTGTTTATGCTTTTCTCTATTGAAAATGCTATTAGAAAAATATTTAGCATTTACAGGTTGTGGCTATACATCCAATCCAGGAGTCCAAAGTGTCCTACATGGAGCATTGTGGTATATACCAGCCAGATTTTTTTGTCATTTTGTCCAAAATCCATTAAATCAGAGAGAAGCTGTAGTGCCTGTATATAGTAAAATTTGTCAGCTTGAGATTTACTTTATTTCAATGGAAGGGGAGGGGCAGGGAAAATTTATTTGAAACTAGAATTCAGAGGGAAAATTGTAAATTAGCTCCTGGCTGTCAAAATGCTGCACTCTTTAAAGATGAAATAAGTAAACAGTTTCAGGGAAAAAAAAAAGATCATAAGAAAATCTGCCATTTTACTTTCTTATTTTTCCCCTGTTCAGTCATTCATATACAGCTCTGCTTATAATCTTTCTTTTCAGCAAGGACAGATTGTCCTTTTAAAAATGATACTTCCTCCTACACTACCACCAGGAAGATAATATTGTGTGGACTCGTCCTGAACAGAAGGAGGGTGTTTTTAGGAGCTCAAAATAAACCAAAGAGCTGAAAAAGAAGAAATTAGGTTTCATTCAGCTTTTCTTTGCTTTTTCTTTTTAAATTAATCTTCTCATTTTCTTTTTATCATTTATTTTTATTTTTCACTGCAAGCAGAAATTCAGAGATAAAGGAAAACCAAGCGGATTTCTCTAACATCAAGCAAAGGTCAAATAAAGGACATTGTACACCTTGTCAAAGGCACCTGTGCTCAGCAGCCTGAACACAAAATGAGCCAGTATCACTTGGCAAATGGTTTCTTTACTGGATTTAGCAAAAATCCTTTGGCTTTTGCTGCTGCCATGGCTGTTGTGAATCAGCAATAATTCTGTGTTTCTTTTTTCTGCAGGTTTTGGTTGGTTTTATTTTCTTCCTTCATGAGGAGATTTTGAAACAAAAGACACAATCTCTCTCTGCTGCAGCAACGTGGAAAAGCTTAACCAATTCTAAGTAAAGTGGTTACCCCTTTCAAAGGGTTTTTCTAACAAAAACAGAAAAACCTAGGGAAAAAATAAGGGGAAAAAAGACCCCCCACTTTTGAACAGGGAAAACCCTACAAGTAGGAATTTGCCATCAGCATCTCAATCTCATAGTCATCTGAACCAAATCAAAGAATACCAAATGAGATTTATTTTCCTTAGATAAACTCACCTGTGCACTTTTAAAAACACTTAAAAGGGCAGAAAACAACTGTTCTCTATATCCTCATGTTCACTGATGACTCTGCACACTCAGACACCCCAGCATATCCTACAAATCCCTCCTTTTTTCCCCATAGCACAAACCAGTGAAATTGAAGCAGGGTCACCAAGAAACTTCAAGCCAGCACAGGAGCTGGCTACACTCACACAAGTATTTTAATTTTTGGCTGGACTGGCTTTTCTCCTCCTCATTCCTTTTTGCATCTTGAATTTCCCTGCTTGTTTCAGATGTCTCTGGTGCTTATACTTGACCTTCACTCAAATTGTTTTGTAGGGCACCATCAAAATGTACCTCCAGAATGGCTGAATCATATAGCTTTTTATAATATATACAATGATGATTTCTTGCCCTTCAGGGAATGTTAACTTGTCCAACCTACCATTTCTTATATTGGTTCTGCAAAATAGGAAATTTCTGTAAAACTAAATAAAAATAGAAGTATTTTCTTTCTCTATCAAGAAAACCAGAAACCTGCTGCCATAAGTACTACAATTTCCTCAGGGTACTTTATCATCTCTTTTAAAGGTTCTTGGGAAGTTACTCCAACCAAAAAAGAGCACTTCAGAGCAGCTCCCACTCTGCTCCAGCACCCCAAGGTGCTCTCAGCTCCCATCTGCCAAAGATGATACAAAGAGAGAACACTTCTGCAGAGGCAGGAGTCTTTGTCCAAGGTCCTAATGCCTGTTAAGAAGCTTTAACTTGGGAGAGGAACTGGCAGAGTTCATGAAGTTCCCTCCATCCATGCTCATACCACAGTAATTCTCACTTCATCTGCATAAACTCACCAGCACTGCTACTGAGTTCTTACACAACAAGCAGTAAGTGAGGCCTCCAGATATAAGAAAACAAACAAATTCCTTTCCAGCTGGCGGGTGATTACTGAAAAGGGGATTTTTTTTTAAGCAGCTGCAAAAGCCTAAGCAGGATTTACCTGGTAATACCAGTATATCAGGCCTCATTCAGAAAACCAGAGGTAAGAACTGTCTGCTAAGAATATTATCACCTCCACAATGTGCTAGCACTCCTTGCTATTCACAGACCAACAGTTTCTTTCCTCTTTTTTCTTCTCAGTACTCACTCTTTAAATCCCATACCAAATTTAACACACACATTTTTTCATCCAAGTATGAGGATGAAATTTACTAATAGCTGCACACCAAGCTCTTGAATTAGGACATGCTTCTCAGGGAGAAGAACAACTGAATATTATTTCTTCATCATTTGTTGCAGGTGCTGCTATACTGGCTAATTTCAAGTTAGAATATGAAATCCTATCTTGATTTCTGGATCTGTAGATTGATCAATAAGATTTTTAGATTAATGTCACTGCTGCCTTCAGTAAAAGCTGAATTTCCCTCCCTCACAATTATATACAAGAGCATCCCACAAATGCTCACAGAATGGCTGGGGTTGGAAGGGGCCTCTGGAGACCCTCTAATCCAGCCCTGCTCCTAGAGCAGGCTCAGCACCAGCACGTGGCTCAGGATTGTGCCCAGGTGGGCTTGGAATATTTCCAGAGAAGGACACTCCACAACCCCTCTGGGCAGCCTGTTGCAGTGCTCTGTCATCCTTGACGTAAAGACATTTTTCCTCATATTGAGGTGGAACTTCCTGAGTTTCCATTTGTGCTGATTGTCCCTTGGCCTGGGCACCACTAGGAAGAGCCTGGCCCCATCCCTTTGACATTCACCCTTGTATACATCAGTAAGATCCCCTCTGTCATCTCTTCTCAAGGCTGAACAGACCCAGCTCCCTCAACCTTTCCTTGTGAGAGATGCTCCAGTCCTCTCATCGCCCTTGTGGCCTCAGCAGGACCCACCCCAGGAGCTCCATGTCCCTCTTGTGCTGAGGAGCCCAGAACTGGACTCAGCACTCCAGATGCTGTCCCAGCAAGCAGAGTAGAGGGGAAGGATCACCTCAACCTGCTGGCCTTTGTTAAATTCCTCAGCTACCAGAGAAGTTATTTTTTCTTCTTTTCTTCTTCTTCCTCTTTTTTTTTTCAATTTTTCATTAGCCTACTTTATCACAAAACCAAAGCCATTGACACACCAAAGATCATCCACAGCAGAGTTATTTCAACCAGGCCTGTAAGACTGGCAAAAACCACCCAGTGATCAAAAACTCCACCATGACCTCAAAGCAGAAAGGTCACTGTTCTGAGCTCTCCTCTCAACATAGAAACATTCAGTTCCCAGATTCCCAGCTAGATGCCTGCTTTTCTCCTCTGGTTAGGCTTCTATTATAAAATTCAACTGAACTGAGCCAGCTTCCATCATTCTCCAGGCGTAATTCAGACAGCCTCCTCCAGTTTTAACACTGAGACCCCATAAAACTTAATTTCCAGTGTGCAGGTTTTTCTGACTGAGAACCCAAGAAACAAAGTTTTCTGAGAGTTCAAAATACTTTTATTACTGTGGGCTATGTCATAATTGCTTGAAAGAAAACTTATGACATAGTCTGTCACTTCATATTTACCACTACATTTTTTTAGTCAAAATTATTAAATTCTGCACTGAAATACATAAAAGTTTCTTCACAGACATTCCCCAGACAAACACAATTTCATGAGGAAAATACCATTGCTCACTTTTCCATCTCTGTCAAAGATTCTGAAGGAACAAGTCACCAAATATTTTCAGTAATATTTTTTCATTTTGAGTGAGACACATAGCAATACAGGGGGAAACCAGAAAAATAGAGCACCAATATTTGCATTCAGTGTTTTCTGCTCCAACTGAACAAATAATTTGGTCTTGTCTCTGATACTTTGTGCAGAATCCAAATTAGACCACTCTGTTTATTGACCACTTGACTATTTGAATGGAGCCAGAGAACAGTCTGCCTGCTATAAAACTTGTCTTCCTGCATGTGTGGTTTAATCAGCACTGAAATATCTGAATTATTTTAGCATTATGTTTGCTTCCTGAATTTACCTACTGAAAATATCTTTTTTGTCCATGATATGCCTCATTCATTGTAAATTGAGAATACCCCTGTGTTTTATCCTGATGTTATTTCAATTTACACCAGTAAAACAACAGCAGAATTTAGCTAACTAATGGCTGAACAGGCTTACTGCAGCATTTGATGTTCTGCAGGCTTGATAGTGAAGTGTTGACCTAAAGAAAATCATAGGAGCTATGCTTTGCACATTTCACATAGGAATGCTGACGCTTCCCCAGGTCTGCTTCCAGTGTCTGCTCTTTGTGGCTGTTGCACAACCACAGGTCATTGGCATGGGCCATTAACTGGGCACAGTTTTACTCAGCATACCAGAGAGCTGGAAGGGCCTTCAAATATGCCCTGTGTGATAATTTCATTAGCTTTGTGCATAAAGCCTTAACAATATTATTACTGATCTGGAAAAATGAAAACACAAATTGTAAAACTCAGGGGGTTTACACGTCCAAGCAGGTAGAGCAAACTGCTAGTTTAACTAACCATACACTAATGTTGTTTCATTTTTAGAAGCACTTTGTTTCTTGTTTCCCAGAACTTTCCCTATTCCTTGTACTGAGTCAGCAGCTACTCACTGTTGTTATCTACTAATTAAGACTGAACGTCTGATATTATAAGGGTTCAACTGAAACAAATTGAAATAAGATCTCTGAGCTGCCAGCCCCTCTTGAGACCACAAATTAGTGAGATGCTCATCGCATGAAGCTCTCCACTAGGGCAGCTTTTATGTAAATAAAAGCAAATACACTGTGGAAGAAATAATAGTAAAAGAAACAAAGTGGATTTCTCTTAAAGAGACATCTATATTCCTCCTCACATAAAGCCTTGCATATTCTCTTCAGGACAGCTTCAGAATGTTTTTAAAAGATTCTGCTTTTTAAAAGGTCACCTAATCAATGATAAATACATAAGCACACATGCCCACACACATGAAAGTATTTAGATACATAGTTTTAGATTACTTGTGTCTGTTAAACCTTCTTTGTGTGAAACTATTTTGGATTGTTTATACAGTGTGGAATAAAACTTTCCAGTTTGCTAATGGGAATAAAAAAAACTAGCCAAAAAACTGCAATGTATTTCCTTCTCCTTTCCAGCAAACTGGAGGTAGTAAGTAATTCTTTACATTCAGGTACATTCTGTCAGATTTTTCTTCTTTAATTTAAAAGAAAGCAAGTATCATAAGCACCCCCTGCAAACTTAGAGCACCCAGGTTTACTCATGATTCTTCTTGGTGCGCATTACAAAGAACTGGCACAATTTTAACCAGCCCATCCATTTTGCAGGACTCACCACCTACCACCTGTAATCTCCATAACAGAGCATGTCATTTGAGATGTGCATTGCTCCTCCCCACCTTCATTCCCAGCACACCACAGTTCGCCTGTTTGGCAATAGCAATTCATCACCCTCTGACAAACAGCACAATAAAACTGCTCCCTGTGCCTCGTGATGGGAGCCACACCAAACCAAAAGAAAAAGTCTTGCTCTCACACTTTGGACTAGACACAGATCCATGTAATACCCTTACATGGCGTTGCCACAATTTCAATTACTTTGCACTGTGATTATTAATGACAGAACAATGTAATGAACCTGAATGAAGATAAAATTCCTGTGGTTAAGTGAGGCCTTGATGCTGAAATTTCTTTACCAAATTAAAGCACTTCTTCCCCAGGCATTTGTGAGTCTCATTAAAAGCCAATTTAAGCCAATGAGAATCTTCCCATTGACAGACATAAATTTGAATTAGGTCCTCACTGTATTAAAATTGAAATATGTAAGGGTCAATTTTTAGGAAAAACAAATTTCTCTAGTTCTGGCTTGGTATTGTGCCACATCTGCTCATGCATCCAGCACAGATTTATGAGTTCATATCAGATAACTATACACAAATGCATATGGAGAACTCTCACTACACATACACATGTAATAATCCTATCTGAAGATATAAATAGTGACAGCAGATACTTTTAAAAGGGCCTCAGAGTTATTTCAAAGCATCTTAGCTCATGGGCACACTATAAAGCATATTCCTTATCTCTTCTTCTGTCTCATTATTAAGACTCACATGAATTTTGCACTCAAATTCCCCACACAGAGCCACATAAATTTATCCAGAGTCTACAGCTACATAAAGGACATGTATGTTGCCTAAATCCAATCCAAGTCCCATTGTGATGGCCCAATAAGGAAGCTGCTTTTCAAATTCCACTATCAAGTATCATCTAGACCTGTATAAGCCTAGGCATCTTTGATTTTTATGTTGAAACTTCACAGGTGCCAGAGCACTTGTGGCTTCCCCAATGACTATTTCTCTTTTCCTAGGAGGCTAGAAAGGATACAGCCACCTCCTTTGTGCAACTAAACTATTCCTTAAAAACATATATATGTGTGTATGAAGGCATATATACATATATATATGTGTATATATATAAAATAAAACGGAACTTTAAGACAGTGTGCAAGACTGCATAGAACTATTTAGCCTAAATTATACATTAATTTGGAGGCTCCTTGATTCAGGACCCTCTCCTCTAAGTGTTGATACATATAAAAAAATAAAAATCACTCAGATATTAGAATGGGATTAAAAGTATTTTTCTCATGTGCTTTAATGATTACAGACCAGGATTATCCAATAGGTTGTAGACATTGTCCTTCTTTGTCTTATTTACACTGAATTAAAGAGAGTAGATTCAAAGCAAAATTGGCATCTTTCCCATGCCTAACCCCAACCCAATATCCCACTGGAAATTATGCAAAGGCTTGTAATGAGAGAAGATTAAGAAATGCAGCAAATTACCAGAGGAAGTGATGACAAAATGACAAATTCAGATCAAGATCCGATATCTTTTTGTAAGAAAACCTTAAGCAAAAACCCCAATATATTTTAGACCAGTTCAAGTTAGCTGCATGAAAAACATAACTGGCTACCTGAGAGAAGCAAAACTGCCCCAGGTGTACCTTTTGCTCTTAAGCTGTACGACCTTTAGCAGGTAGAATGTTTACCTAGATGCAGTCAAATCTGTGTTGTTTTTAAGATCACTTTCTATCTTTATTGCAAAGCTCTTTCAAAAATCCAAATAACTGGATGAGTTTTTCTGGACTGCATCATGCAGGTAATCAAACCAGATGATCTCATAGGTCCCCTTTGGATTAAAATTTCATGCACTAGCTCTTACTTTTATCTGCCAGAGACATTTTTTTCTGCTCTGAGGATTTTTCTAAAGATAGATGAAAGCTGAAAATTTGTAATCTAGCTGCTCCCTTACAAATGGCACGGCCATCTTCCCGTTTCCATGCGTGACATTACAAATGGAAATATCAACTGATCAGAGAAAGGCATCTGAAAAAAGTGCCACACTTCCAATATTCTGAGATTATTTTCAGAAGTTAATTTAAACTGGACATGCTTCTGGTTTAGCTATATATCTCCTCCTAAGAACAAGCAAACAGCCAAAACCCCTTCCCTCAAGCTGACAATATGCTCTTGCTTCCCCAGATATAGGATAACTATTTGACTGAAGCCAGTAGACTGTAGTCTGCTATTGAATTTACAGTTAAAGACAGATTGACACCAGCTTTGCCTCATAAAAGATTTTTAGAGCTCCCTTAGGGCCAAGTCCATTACGTAAATTTCCCATTTGCACTGAAATTCATAGCCCTTGGAAGAGTTTGGATGCCGTTGTTGTCCTAAGCACTTGGATCTGACACGGAATAGCTGAAAAAGGATATGCTAGCACTTTGGTGATGCAAATAAAAATTCAAGAGTAAAAGAGCCTTCTCCTCTTTTTCCTTTCTTTCTTACACTATTCTCTAACTTTACAGTACAATGCACATCTTACTTGAATGCTGTCTTACATTATAACTGAAAAAACTGGAGAAATGTCAGTAAATTCTATTCAAGGTACACATAAATTTTCAGAAATTTAGAACAAAAAATTCACAGCAGTAACTACTTTATTCATTTTGTCTACCAGTTACAGAAAGCAGCGAATAAGGAGGAGCCTGATAGAAACTTCAGTCTGCTAAATTCTACTTGCTGAGTTACTTGAAAATAATGTAGTGCTCTCAATACAAAGATTCTGATATACCAATATTAAGATGACAAAAACAACAAAAGAGTAAAAAAAAAGAAAATTAAAAAAAATCTAATTTCAACCAAGAGACCAAGGTGATCAAAGTTCTGTTACCCAAGGCTGATAACAGCTTGTCTGATAGGCACATATCTACATTCTGAATATATTTTCATACTTTATCTTTTTATTCAGTCCACTTGCATTGTGATTAAAAATCAAATTTAATCTGATAACTCATTAAAAATCAAACTTAATCTGACAAATAATGAGTTAAAATCTTGCCCTAAACTAGATCCAGCTGGATCAGAAATTTTTCTGCAGATATCATGTGGATTGAACAATATTCCTTTTCCAGCGTTCTGTCAGTATTTGTGCATAAGCAGATGCACAATTTCATTGTTTGGGTTAGGGCTACAGAAACCCATAAATCCAGAACCTTTTGAATCTAAATGCTACAGTTTAAAGCATAGCTTTGGAAGTCACAGCTGTAATATTTCACCTCAGGGGTTGTTGCCACACTAGCTTTCTTTATCTGAACAGAAACAGAAAATCTTCAGAGTTAAAAAAATATTCCAGTCTTTTTGGTGAAGATTTCTAATCCAGTTTTGTAGCTCTAACATATTATAAGATCATATTCAACCCTGTATGGCAGACAAGAGGAAACCTGTAGTCCCTTCAAGACCTTGAGTCACTGGGGAGGAAGAGCAGTGTCCTGATAACACTAAAGTATTTATTTTCTGGCTCCTAGAGGTATTTGAAAGACAAGGAATAGGCTCTTAGACCTAGCTAAATATTAGATAATTTTCCAAAACTTAAATGAAAAATCAAACTGGCATAATAAAAGTTACAAGCCATTTCTTTTCTTCTTGTGAAGGACTAGGACACATATTCAACCTAAACTAATACAACAGTTTAAGAATGAGCAAGTTGAACTCCACACTACAAGGCTGTGTTGCCTTAATTATGACTTTTCAATTAAATCAGTTCTAAACCAGCACATACTCCATACATAGAAAAGTGGTTTGAGTCAGCTGCTGCTCACGCGATGTAATGTGCACATATGCCAAAAAAAGGTAGAAAGTATAATAGTAAAAGAAAAAATGACAGTGCTAGCAGGCAAATAGGAAGTGTCAGAAACTTGAGATGTACATTACTGACACTGATGAGATAGAGGAACACAGAAGCTGAGTGACCAGAACCAAACCCAACCCAGAGCCATCAGAGATGGGGGAGCTGTTTGTTTTCTATTTCTGTTTACAGCATGACCTGTCTGCCAGGTACCCCTCCTGTGCCACAGCTTCCTGGTTCCGCGGTGTCCTTCTCCTCTGGTTCTTGAACATCCCATACAAAAATACTCTGAGGAGTATGATAGAACACCCTGAACATCTCTCTCTCTCAGTATTTCTGTGTCTGTTGGGACTCTCACAGTAAATTTAGAGGTTCGGTTTCTAAATATCTTCTGAATGAAGAAATGCATCCTGCTTTTAACAACACAAGTCAACTGGAAAAAAGTACACACAGTGCTATAAAAATGGGTACCTTTTCAAATGTTTCCTTATTTAATAATTAATAAATATTTTAATATTTAATTGCACTTTAAAAAAATAATTTAACAGGAAAGTTACAGAAATTATAATAGTCTACCTAGCAGCAAGAATGTGTTAATTTTCTTAGCAGGTATATCCTACTAATGGAATATTTTCCCAGCATTACCATATCAGCATGTTAATACCATTTGCAGAATTCAATATGAGTTAATGAGAACAATAATTATTTGAGAGTGAATGTTGCTTTGGGCTTTATTATTCCTTTCTTGTAACGTGGAGTTCTTTGTTTTGGAATCTGTAAAAGGCTAAACTGACTGCCTCACCAAGTAATTGAATTTCCCTTATTACACACACACACACACAGCCCCACAAAGAGCATGTGATACAATGTTTTTCTCCTCCTTGCCAAATCATTCAAACTCTGTGAGAATAAGTCAGATCCTACTTTCAAGATCTCTGCTGAAACTCAGTGCAATGTCTACAAACACTGGTAGATATTTTTCATTTTCAAGGGGGTTCTGTAATCAAGATTATTTGCCCCATTGACCATATACTCAAGCAAAATAAAGTCCTATAGAATTAATTAGCAAAAAATAATCCCATTAAGTCTTGAACTTAATATAAAACTGGCACAGCATTAACATTTTGGTCATTAAACTTATTTAATTAAATTTAATTGAGCTCCTGCATTATTATGGCTACAGTAAACTAACTACCCACATTGCCTTGTCCCTCCTTCCATTCCCCACCAGGAGAAAAGACGAGAAAGGGGTAAAAAAAAGAGAATAATAAATTAAAAAAAGGGAAAAAAAAGAAAAGAGATAAAAAGTTCAGATTTTATCAGAGGCAGACTGATTCAAAAAGTGGTCCAAAAGACCCTCATATCAGAGCTAGGCCTCATGAAATCACAGAATGGAATCTTTACAAGCAAAGAGGGAAACACCCTAGGACAATTTTCCTAGCCTCTCATATGGCCTATGAGTTCTAAATCCTAATTTCTGTTATTTGCTTTTTTGTCATAACTAACATGGAATTATTTGTGTTTAGGGCATTCCACACTCCTTGTGGCAAACAAATAATTTAACATTAAATCAGTGAAGAAGCTAGAAAAAATACTGTTTGGAGATGTGTATAAAATATGACCCAGCTGCTTTTTTTTTTTAAGGATTTCCTTGCTGTGTGTTTGAAATGGGCCTAATTTTACCTTTGAAAAATTCTCAACACACCAAGTTATAAATTATAGTTGAAAGCGAAATAGTCTGTGCATCCTGAAATAAAAATTTGTTATAAAGTATCATTAAGTTAGTATTCACTTTTGCCAAAACTGTGCAGATTCCCTAATGGAGCTACATCTAAAGGCAGAGAAACTTATGTAGAGCTGAGTTATGACTTTCAATTCTAGCAGCATTTCCACTGAACTAAGCAGACAAGGAAAATTCTGTATGTTTGCAGTTTCACCTCTACACCGCCAGGAAGAAAACATAGGCTTCATTTCCTTCCTGGGTTAATTATTCACATAAATAAAAGATTATTTACTAACACCAGTTATGCAGTCTGAGCCTTCCCCTTTCCAACCAGGAGTTTGGCAGGGATGCTGCCAGCAGCAGCACCTCTAGACTTTTCCACAAAAACAAGCTGCCTCACAGGAAAGTGCCAACTAAATTCTAGTGCCTGCTTTACACATTTGCCATCAAAAATACCTGGAAAACAATTATTTTTTTTTTTTATTTAGACATGTCTCTGCAGTGTTTCACAGCAGTTACAGACAAATTACTCTATGCCTTCAGCCTTCTAAAGAAAGACAATGATGTCTTCTGGAACATGCAAATTGGGGGGCAGAAATGATACAGATAAATTGAGTCATTAGGCACTAAAATAAGAATCCTCTGAGATACTATGACATCAATACCAAATACAAATACTAAAGATTAATACCAAAATACTGAGGTTTGATTTTTCACCAGAAGTTCAGTCATTTCCAAGGAGAAACCCCAGCTTTCAAACAGTTCAAATCATCAAGATTTATAACATTTAGAATGGATCCCAGCAGATCTTAGTGCAAAACACTCTACTAGAATTTTCACCTTGCCCAAATATCTTAAGGATCACTGGAGATGTCTCTCCAAGGCTTTGTAGAAAAATGTTCATTCCATCCCCAGATTTTTTTGTGGCAATTCATTTGAAGTCCAGAAATACCACAATTCCTGCTACATCAAGTTTCACTGAACCACTTTGATGTTTCTAAAGTTTAATATTTAGACTAAAAGTTTTCCAATAATAAATTCTTAATATAAAATAAAGATGTGGTTGCAATTCCTATCAGAAGTTTAATATTTTTTCTCAATTTCATGATATTTTGAAATACCAGACCCTAAATAGAAAGGTATATTTAGTGATTAAGACAGATATAAAATTGGAAGAATTAAAGCTTGACTCTTCCTTTTAGACTGAAAAAGTTATAATAACATTTTTTGGCTGCTAGGTATCATTGTCAAAAATGTCAGAGAGGTGCAGATTCAGAGGCTGTCACCCTAATGAAAATAACTTGACTGAGTGACTGAAAGCCTTGTCATTCTAGTGAAAAGGCAAAGAAAGACTATAATTTTTGCAACCAGTAAATCAAATTTATACATCAAGGGGGATAAACACTTTTGTTTTTAATATTCTTTACCCCTTGAAAAACCCAGAACCATTAACAGTCAACAACTAACTCAAACATTTCAATTACCTGTAGAAAACTGCACCATCACAAAACAATCTGGAGTCTCTATATACATGTCACCAGATTTAATGAAGCTCACTAATTCCTCTCATAACAGAAGCAGAAAACTTGCATTACAAGTAAAAAGCCTTGGTTTCAAATTTATGAATTCTCTATTTTACTACAGAATAAAGTGTAAGTCTTTTCCTAACTGAAATCAGCGTTAATGTTAGATATTTATGTGAATGACTTATTTCCACTTTTCCTTTCTTTTTAGGGTAGCAGTGTGACTAAGATGGGAAAAAACAGAAAATCACCAAAGTGCTACTTGAAATCAACATATAGAGTGAACCAAAATGTCACACTTATAAATATTTATAAGATAGAATTTCCCATTATATGTTCAGCATTGAATGGTGCATGTTATTCTTATTAATGTTTCATAAACATTTGTACAGAAAACAATATGCTTTATTTTTCTTCTAAGTATTAAGTAGAATTATAGCAGCATCTGCTTTCAACAGTTGAGTGCACAAGCTATTCATGCCCCGTCGTAAATTCCATGATGCATTAAGATGCCATTAAATGTACCTTCTGTGGTTGTCTGCTCATTTACATACCTTGTAAATCATCATGTAAAAATCAAGTGAACTAGGGAGCAATCACCTGCACTCTTCCCTTCTGCCACAGAATCCAGTGCCATCCACATCTTCCTCCATCAGGATCATCATCACCATTAAACATAAAGTCAATTACACCAATGATAAGGAGCTTAATTGCTAAAGGCAATTTGAGCTATATTTTTTTTAATAAGTCCATTTTCTATAAAAAAATTTGAAAGCCAAGCAGTTTAGGCAAGCCAGAAGACATAAACATAGGTGGTGAGCTATTTTTCCTCAAAAATCCTCAATCGGGAGTGTTACATAAAATAAATAAACATGCAACAAACCCTTGAAGAATGAAAATAAATTAAAACAAAAGCCTGTCTCTTTGTGGTCTTTCCTCCTCACAGACAGTCTTTAGTAAGCTTCCTATACAGCCTCTGTGCTTGGGCAGAAGAACATCTCAGCTTTTGCAGAGCTAGAACATATTGGAGAAGAAAATCTCCTCTCTTATTATTATTTTTATTTCGTTACTGTTCTAAGAACTATCTTTTCACTGTATGTACTGATTTAATTTCTCCAAGCCAGTTTTTAAGGAAATACCTGGAAAAGGTTTACTTTTATGAAATCCAAGCAGTTTCCTGCACTGGCTGGCAGGAGAGTTTTGTTGGTGTCGCAGCTGTAGCTCAAATGAGCGCAGACTCTGCCTCTCTCACCACTCTAGTGGTTCAGCCTCTAATGGTCAGGAGCTTGGAAATAGGCCCCTGCACCTGGGTACCAGAGCTGGCAAAGTAAAGTGCTGCTGGCACAGTACCCACTGCCTTTCATTGTTTCCTCTGCAACATTTAAACATTTCAGTCCCTGTAAATTAGTCAGGTCAGCTTTCTCAGAGTTTAACGATTACTTCCACACAATTCTTATGAGCTTTCCTCTTTCTAAGAAGCCAGACAACAATGTTTACCCTACAGAAACATTGCCCAATGTCTTTATTGTGTCAGAGTGTCCTTGGAAGGGAACAAACCTGGTGAACTGCAAGGCCTGAAGTCAGCAATAGAGGAGCTCAGGAGGGAGGGAGGAAGGCAGGGAGAGAGAATGGTAAACACTACTGAGTGCACATATGCATCCAAGGTGAACTGCAAGACTGCCAGAGGTAACTAATTTATTTCGAGTCCATCAACTTCCACTGGAAAAATATTTTTTAGACTTAAGAAAATGAAATAATCCTTGATTTTAGTGTCAGGCATTCACCTAGCACACACAACTCCCTTGCTATGAGAATGTGGCCCATGGGAATTCTTAGCATCCTTTTCAAAGCAACAGCTTCTGAAAATAACCAGATCACAGGGTTTTTTTCCCTCAGAAGGAGAATACAAAAAGGGGAGGAGGGAAGCTAATAAATAATATGAAGTTTCTTGCATTTAGTAACAAACATTATGATAAAAAGCACAGTCCTTTGTAAGCGATGCTTTCTCCTTGCCTGTCATCTGTGTTTATACCATTTCTATCAGTCTTTGCAACCCTCAGTCCTTGAACTCCTTCTGCAAGCAAAAAAGAGAAGCATGTACCATGTGCTGCATTACCAAACACCAAGACTCTTCTCTTTCTTTAGCCTTCCGAGAAATAGTGGGGGAGGGGAATTGTCTTTGAAAATTAGAGGAAACATATGTTGAATTTGGGGTGATAGGTCTGCTATTGAGCACACCAATGTCAAACAACTATTGGTGGAGAGCTCCTTTCAAGCCAGCTCTTCACACAGGAAGAAGTCAGGTTTGGGTGGGTCAGGCACCCTAAAAAGCCCAGGTAGACAATGGAAACCCCACTTTTACAGACATCTCATGGCATATCAGTCATTCATAGGTGGCAATTTTTCAGTTATATTAAGCAGCAGTGACAAGCCAACAGCTTTGGATGCCACCACAGTCACAACAGGAACAACTGATAATCCCTCTGAGCTGCCACATGGTTCTGGGAGGACGAGCTGGATGGAGAAGCTTATTCTCCCATGGATGATTCTGGGTCACTGTCTCCATGAGGGAAAACCCTGTACTGGCCAGCTGGCTGCCTCTGAGCTGCCCCTCACCCTTGTTGCCCACACACTTATCATCTAGAAACAGAGGCCATCCCCATGCTACTGAGAATGAAGCTTGGGAAAAGCTGTTATAAATACTTAAACCCTTTTCACATCTTCTCATTCCATTTTTACCAACCTCTCCAAACAGTTCACAGATCAGTGAGCACTGCCAAAGCTTTCCCGCTATTTTTTCAGCAACTGCTGCTACTGACCTTTATTTTCTCATTTAGGAAAATATTGAGGTGCCTGTTGACAACCTTACTTTTTAATTCTGGCACCAGTGTTTGCACTGGAAGAAACTCTTTGTGATGCTGAGTGAAAGCAGAGTTCTGAAGGCACTGGAAAATCAGAGCATACATTTGTAATTTAGAGACTGTGGTCAATCCAGCCCCTCCTGTCATGGCAGCATCTCCGTGCACTTGGCATGGCAGGCTCTTATGCAGTCACACAGCTCAGAATGTTTAAAAATAAGTTTGCATCCTGCTTTAAATTCCAAGAACTAGCCTGTTTCCATTGAGAAAGTCTGCAGTTTTACAGTTCTATGAAGTAATTCTCCCTTTCTATTGCTGTAAGCATCTCCAAATATTCATTCATAAGAAGATTAACAATAATCTCAGTATTAGTCAGACTAGATGTTTTTAGTCCTAGCTGAAAAGCTACATCCTTGCCAGTGCTTATACCTGCTGAGTTCAGTCCTTTTCATTCAAAGGCTACAAAGGCACAGCAATCTGCCTGTGTGGGTTCATTTCCAGCAAACTGATCCCAGAAATTATCACATTACATTTCCAGATCCCTAAGAAAAACCTGCCAAGATGCATAAATAATTTTAAAATCTAAGAACAATGCTCGAGCCCTCTTTTTTTCCTACCCATAATTCATGCAGCACAGTCTGACCATGGTCCATGACTCATGCTCCCACAAACTACCACTGTATAAATAAGTGATGATTCCTCTAAGCATCTGGAAAATGTAACTGAATGAAGGAGCACAGCCTAATATTTAACATCTAAAAACATTCCCTACTTCATGAATACAAATTTATGTACATATCTACATGTATAAACTGTGCACCAAATTATTTTTGGTACTGAATGGGTAGTAGTGCCTGCATGGGTAATTAAAGATATAATTGCTCCTTTTGGTATTTTTTCCTCCAAGAACACTAACATGTTTTGCAACAGGTGTACTATATAAGTAAGAGAAAAATTTGTCATCACCTTTTCTTTTCCTACACAAAGAAGCCAAAAAAAAATACTCAAAAGAGTATTGAAACAAACTACTTCAAATTTGAAACCAAACCAAAACTTTTTAACTAAACCAAAACTTAATTTCATGCATATTCTTCCCAGGTGGATTTTGAGTAAACAAAAAAATTCCATTGCTTTTTTACTTTTAAAGTTCTTTTCCTACTCCCAGTCAGCTTGATTCTCATAAGAGGAAAGAGAAAAAACTCCCAGAAACAAGAGAGATTCTTTGTGTTTGTAAAGTTATAGTCTTGAGGGAAATGGAACTTTCTCATGAACATTTTCATCTCTTCAAAAGGAATAATGTTTTGTTAAGAAAAAAAAATGAGGCAGACAAGTGTTATAAAAGGTACTTTAAACATATCTCAGTCATATTTATGACTCTGAAATGTGTGCTATTTCAAGACTTCCTGCTCTGTTACATTATTCAGCTGCCAACTGTCCTGTATTTCATACCCTTTACAGACATTTAACACAAAGTACACTTCATTCTGGCATTGAATATTCCTTTTTTACTTCATACTCACATATGATCTCTATTTCTTCCCAATTCATCCCAATATATTTCCTAATGCAAGGAACTACAACGTTTAAAAGAGGAGCTTTATGTAGCTACTAATTTATTTTGCTCATAACTGGATCCACTCAGTTTTGTTACACATTTCCCATGGGAAGTCTAGTCCCACTAGACATCATGTAAAAATCAGTAGAGATTACATATAATGCTTCTCTTCAATTATTTCATGTTGGTTTTTTTAAATTGGTTTCCTTTCTTTCCTTCTATTCTTTTCAAGCATATTTCTACCATTCCCAGCTCTCTCCTTCATGGCATTTACAGTCCTCATGCCAACATGGCTTCACAAGACTGACATATGAACCCTGGGAGCTGCTGTCCACTTCTACAGGTAGCCAGAGCCAAGTAGAATGCATTGGAAAAAAATAAATAAATTATTTAAGATATCTCTCTCAGCATCCTAGAGTGGCTTTTTGTTCTTCAGTCCTTTCCTTTTATGCCACCAGTCTGTAACCAAAATAAGAAAATATCCTTGTTACAGGAAATGCAGCAATGCTCTGACCAAAAGTTAAGTACAGAGAATCCATCTTAGGTTTGACTAGACAAATACTGTTTTTAATATCAGACTTGCTTTTTTATAGAATAAACACAGAGGGTCAAATCTATCATTTTAATATGGAAAACCATTGTTCACAACACAGACACACAAACACTTATGGTATAAAATAAATGTTGTAGCTATATGCAGCTTTAGTCTCAAAGCAAATACATCTCTCAAGAGATTATAATCTCAAGTAGTGCACTGTTGTGATCTGAAATAAAACATCTATTATATATCCTGTATAATAGAAGCATGCTAGCATTCACTTCAGAAGCAACTAATTGTAGAATAATAATAATAATAACAATTTGCAAAGCGATGGCTGCCATTCAAAGCTCTCCTGAAACAACTCAGACTGCTTCATTGAATTAAGAAACAAACAAACTGCTTGTTTCTTCCCTCTGCTTCCCTCTGTCAAAAATAAAAAGCAGAAAAACATTTTTCTAACTGATGTCATTCTGATATAGCCATTTGAATTTTACCAATTCCAGAGCCTATTTCAGAAAAATCTAAATGTTCTATGAAAGAAATACTATTTGTTGTGTTATGGTTTATGCTAAACTCTTCCCCTGCTGGAACCTGAGCTAAACACTAACGCCACATTCTTATTGTGGTATGGATAGTAATATTTATTTATTTACAAGTAATACTTATTGTTCTTCCAGAAATTCAAAGTGGATAAAATCTTGTTGCAAATTATGCTTTTCATTGATTTCAAATATAATTCTCAAAACTTCAAATAGTGTGAGCTGTCTTTCTGTACCTGGCTCAAAATATTTAAGGAAAATTCTGTTGTTAAGCCCTATATTACTGTCATGTTAAGCAAATGTAATGAAAATAAACCTTGAAAAGTGCAGGAGAGAGAACCTGGAACCAGCAGATGGACCGAGAGAAAGTTCATATACCATTCAATTAGAGTACAAACCTTGGGTTTGTGGCTACTGAGACAGCAAGCAACCACAGCATCGTCTGGAATCTACCAGGAAAATGCCTTTCTCTATACCTAGTCCTAAATTCTGTAGGCAGGAAAAAAAGCACAGGAGAGATGAAAACCAGCTACAAAGCCCACTGGGAATGAATCCATCTGCTTCTTTGAAATACATGTGTTTCTATTTTCCAAATTATATCTTTAACACAGAGCTGGCTTCTGCCTCCTGTCAGCAAATGTTTTCTTTATTTTAAATTGAGAAGCAGTCAATGTCAGAGAGAATGACATTTTACTGGAGCATCAAGTTGCTATAGCTCTAATTAAATTTAGATCCTCTCTGTTATTTTCAGTCATAGCTGGCCAGATAGCCCTAAGAGAAAGCTGTTAGAATGCTAATGTCTTGGCCACTGAGTTCATCATGGCTTCATGAACTCACATAGAAAAAACAAAGCTTCAATACATTGTAAAATTCTTCGTTAAATCAAATGTTTTCAAAAGGCCCATTTAGGATAATTCACCTGGATTTTGATCTTGATTTTTAATCAATGGATTCTTAATTTACATCTATGTGCAATTATTTACTGACATGTGCAATATTAACAGGTACAGCAGTTTGATTCATTCAGCCCAAATATTCCTGGTAGCACTCGCCTCTGGAAAAGTGATCCACTGTTGGTTTTCTCAGCTTTTACAGAGATGAGGCTACTGAGAGGTGTTTCAAAAGGTGTTCTAGTATCAGTCTCGATGAATAGTGAGACACAAGAGATGTAAATCTCAACACCATTCTATCAGAAGCTAACTTATTTCCTGGTTACAATACTTCATAAATATTTTTCAGCTTATTAGCTTTTGTCACACAACTTTGCTATAAGTCTAACACCAATCACCTATATTTTTTCTCCAAGTGGTTCTACTACCAGGCATCTTTCACAGTTCTAATTCCCCAAAATATCTGATCTTTTTGCAAAGTCATATTGTGAAACTTGTTGAAACTTGTTTCTAGTTCAATCTCTCCCAACAATGTCATCTCTATTCCATGGCCTTCCTAAGTCAGCACACCTTATCTCTGTGTTTACAAACAGATGTACAAGACTGTGTGAGCTTTCTGCCAGGTTTTGAGAATTCTTTACAAGTCCATTTCCCACAAGCCATCAAACCCTGCTCAGCTGCCACCTGCTGTGAATCCATGAGATGCTTGAGTCCATGAGATGCCCCAACCAATCTTGCTCCTTTCTGCACCCCTTCAAGAGGTTCAAAGAGGTTTAAAAGTGGAATTAAAACCTTCTGGTCTTTTCTTCACAAACTTTTTACAAATCATCCTTCATCTGGCTTTAGCAATAACAGAAATAGTCCATGGGTAAGGGAACAAAAGGTTGATGACCTAGGGTTATGTTTGTTTTGTGTGTAGATGTTCAGAGTTTTCCCAATTAAATGTTGGCTTTAATTATGCCATCCATCCTCAGTTGGCAGGCACTAGTAATTTATCAAGATATTTCAATAGATGATGGATTCTGCAGGATATCATAGTCACATGTTCAACAGGTGCAATTTGAAGACAGTGATTTCAAAAATAATTTTATGCACATTTAATAGTTAAAAATCCCTGTTTTTTAAAATGTGAAATCTAAGCTGCATTGCATCTTTATTACATTACATAATCTTCCCTGTTTCAATCTGCAGGAATTTGAAAACCAAAAAAATCAACACCTACATACTAAATATTGAGCGAAATTTAGTATTTTCCAATATTTGCTGAAAATCTACCAAAAGGCCACATGGTTTAGAAGCACGCAGAACAAAGCAAAACACCCCAGTCCCAATAGAGTTTGTGAGTAATATATAGGTTATTCCCTAATGCTAACAGAACAAAAATGTACTTCCTTAACTGTGTATTCAGACAGAGCAATTAATATAATGGTGCATCCCAAAAAACCCAGAAATAATGCATTTTTTTACAGATTCTTACACTCCAGAGTCCTGACTTTCCATTATTCACATTCTGGTTGAAGTCTATAACAGCTCTGGAGATGGATTTCATTAATGTGATCTTCATTACTTCACTTGTCCCTCTAAGTCCTCCCTGCTCATTAGCTCTGAGAGCCAGGGCTTGTTAATGGCCCAGCAGTTGTATGGTAGATCAATAACATAATAAGGGCAAAACTCTAAGTGCAGGGGGAGAGTAGAGAAAGAAGGAGAAAAACATTTCAAAATTTAAATTTGTTCCTCCCCTGGTAACAGATGTGAATCAAATTCCAACAATGTGAACAGGGAGTTCTGGATCAGGTCCTAAAGCCTACACAAAATTCCAGTTGGATTAGATGATTATTTCAGTTCTAAATCCTGGTGCTCATTCTGATCCTGCTCAGCAGCTGGCAGCAATGCTCATGGTTTCTAAGGTTGGATAAATATAAGCTCCCATAAAAATCTGGTTTAAGGCCATGATCAATTATGAAGTGTTATATACTACAAGACCCTTGTTTAGTACCAACTCTTTCCACACAGAATCCTTTCTTCTGATGAAGGTCTTTTTTTTTTATGATTTCAGTGGGAATTAGATGTGCAAATGATCTGACAGCCTGCATCACAGTGCCTTCTAAACTGCATGATAATAATATTGCAGATATGATGATAATGGTCCACAACAGTGTACATTAGCATATATTCTGATCTGATAGGCATCCAACAAGCAGTTATCAGTCAGGAATATGCTGCAGGGTTAAATCCTTAAATATCTTCTAGGTCAAGAATTTCTGTCTTTCCTACAATACAGAATACTTTGATCACATGCAACCAGTCTCACAAAGATGAATGAAACAGTAGCACATTCATGGTATTTTCCACCTCCCTGACTTAGACAATGTTCGTGTGATTTGGGCACATTTGTTATATTTGTTGTCCTTTTCAGCCACAAAAATCAGAGGCCATATCAGAAGAAACCCCATGAGACTCTAGGTAAATGCTGGGAACTCTCCTGCAGCAGCCAGCTTTAATGAGGTATTGCATCACCAGCCTGTGTGTTTCAAAAGCGAAAAATCCAGCAGCTCTCTGAAAAACAACACCCTCATCCCATTCTCAGCAGTGCTGCAGCCTGACATGTGTCATCTGGCTTTTAAGTTTTTCTGGAAGGATCCCGTTTGACCTGACCCACTGGAGGTAAATCATTATGTGATTTAATAGGCACAAGTGCTTGTTAAAAGCTCTGCCCAAGCAGCCAGTTTTACATCCACAGCAAACACATCCTGCGCTATTCTAAATACTCATTTCTCCACGTATTGCTTACTGTAAGTTCCCTGTTGTTTTGGACTTAATTACCTTTCTGTGAGCATCATGCTGTTTTAAAAAGAAAAAAAGACATTAGACTTAGATCACCCCCCTGGTGTGGGATTTTTTTCCCATCATATGGTTTGCTACAGCTTTGCTGAATCCTGCACCCAGGGTGGTGGGTTTCTCATTGGCCCCTGTGCACAGAGGCTGCTCCTGTCAAAGGGAACTTTTCTTCCTTAATCCACATCATTCTACTCTCTTCAGCTTCCTCTTCTGAACTTCTCTCTGAACACTTACAGATTCACCTAAGGGCAGTAGCACACGCTCTGCTTAAGTGATTTTTTTTTTTTCTTCCAACAGATCTAGATTTTCTTGGAATTGTTTAAGTCAGCTTGGTTTTAATCAGGAAAAATAACCTTCAAATAGTATTTTCTAAAATATGCATTTACTGACTCTTTCAAGCCATGTATAACTAGAAATATTTCTGCTTTCAATAGCATATTTTTATTACTCTCTTATTTCTGTAGCAAACGTGCATTAATTAATAATTTTAAAATAAAATCAGGATTTCTCTGCTATAAAGAACTGCAAAGAGCTTTTGGGTTCTTGTTTAGGAAATATGTTTTTAGCATTGATATTTTATTATTTTCCTGGCTTGGTGGCAGTTGGATGCATGCCGGTGATAAAAATGCATTCTGTTTTTAATATCCAGATAATTTTGCACTTTATTTTGAATTTATTATTCATTAATGAACCCAAGTATATAGAGTAAATAAAGCATTCCATAAAACAAGACAAACCAAATTGCACAGAAAAAGAAGTGGTAACATAAGACAACAAGAAATTATTCAAATTAAACAAATTAAACTAATTCTACCAATGATTTTAAGAATTAATACCCCAGGGCTGTTCTACGCTGTGTTTCCATTCAAAGAAATTGCATGCCACATAACAGAGTAACATTGCAATGAATGAGCACCTCTGTGTTTTGGGACAAAGAAACTGACTTCATGCTTAGTTTTGAAGTGCCTTCAGAAATCTACTTGTTAAAATTCATATCCTCTGTATTCCCATTGAGAATGGTTAATCTTCCATATCAAGTTCAGGCACGCAAAAAAAAAATACACAAAAGAATAACTTAATTTACTTTGCTTTATTCCTCTAACTTCAAATCAGTACTGAATATTTGCACATTATGTGGATCAAACAATTTAAAAGTGGTGTTGGGGTGTTTGTTGGACTGATAGGGAGTTTTCCAAGACTCACGTTCCACCGAGCACTTAACATCTCTCCTCCACAAAACTGGAATATTAAAAAATTGAAATAAATACTGAAATCTGGAATGAACAAAGACTGTAAATTGGCAAGCTGTATTGTTATATGAAACAGAGAAGGTCATTTATCATCTCTCTGCCACAGATGACCCATCTCCGCAGTGAGGACACCAAACTACCTCAGCACAGCTCTGCGAGGTTTTCCATTTATAAGCCTTTCCAAGGTCCCTAAGCATATGCTGATAAGGAAAACTTCTCTTCTAAGTCTTCAAGAGGCCAGCTGTTAAATATACCAAGCAATAACAGAGCAATTGTGAAAACTGCCATGTTTCTAATAAAGAAAGAAAGCTTTCTTCAAAGTGTGACTGTTTATGATATATCACTCATCTTCAGAAACTGCTTGCATGTCCAGAAATTCAATTTAAGAAGCAATACTTTAAAAGGCAGCCATGGGAGCAGCAAGGGGGCTTTAAACTGACAAAACATCTATTTTCTTGGAAGTCATTAGAGTCATGTTTATCTGCCTTTCACATGTCTATCTGACAATTCCTCTTGTTATTTTCCATCAAGCAATGTTCAGTAACAATGTTTTTTAAAAACCTGGATTATAGGAGTGAGTGGGGAGCTGAAGAATGGGGTCTGTCCTGTTGGCTCAGGAGCAAAGTGCCATGGGTTGGCTGGCACAGTCTAGCATTGAGGAAAGCAGTGGTTGAAGTAAAAGGGAGTAAGATCAGCTTGTGCAAGACTCCTCAGTAGCTGGGTTGCTCTTGGGAAAGGAGGCCATTAAAAAAGCTAGACAATTCACAGCAGTGACACAGATGGCAAAACAAATTTAAACTTTTTCCAAAATTTCATGCAGAATTAAGGAGCTGTTAGTGCTTGCCTTAAGTCACCTTTCACCCTTTAAATCTGACCCTTTGCTCAAGTTAAGCACATTTAAACTGCCACCTCCCAAAACTACTCCTCAAAAGCATTCTAATAACTCTCAGGATAACCTCTGAGGGTGCACACCACAGTAGAGATTGTACAATTCACCAGTGGCCTACAGGCACACAGAAGAAGCCAGGGGAGAAGAATTAAAACAAGAATTAGGTTTGCATTCTCTTCTCTCATCTTGCTCTTACTGAATGAAAACTTGGAGAAAAGGGTTTCATCTTGATCTACTACAAATACTTTTATCCCTCCAGAGAGGGCATCTGAAAGCTCTTTAATGACAGAATTGTGTTTTCCAAAATTGCTGTTTCTTTACAAACAAAACACCTAAAGAGCAGTTGTTTGTGGGTTTTGTTTACTATATTCTTCTTAGTGTAAAAAAGTCCCAAATGGAAAACATCCCAACAAGCAGAAAGAAACAAGTAACTAAAACTCAATCCAAATACTCCACTAAGTACATATCATTCGCTTAACCGGGAAGACAAAGGTGATGGAAATAGATGATGAAATAAGAAGGAAAAGGAAAATGTGAGAGATGAGTTAACTTTCAGAAACCAAGCTGATTAAAACCCTGGACAAAACACTGTATTTAGAATTTGCTATGTTTGCCCTTATTCAGGGGCAGCAGAGTCAGGCCTGCACTTCAAGAAGCTTCAGAAGATCGTTTTGTTTAATAAGCTCAAAGATCCGAGAAAAACATTTGCTGGGAAAAATACCAGAGAAGCTTGGCTTTCAAAGTGATTCAAACACAGCTTTTTACTACAAAGTGTCTTTTCAATTAGGATGCTAGGAATCAGAGGAGGATGAGATGTAAGGTAATGAGGGCAGGCATGACACGGCAGCCTTCGGGCTCCGTGGGATTTTCCTTCAACTTGGATTGAGCCCCTTGGAGAAACCTGCAGTGAATCTGAGAGCTTCCTTCTCTTTCCCCATGCCTCAGCTTTCAGGTCTTCCATGCTCTGTCGTATCTTTGCATCTATTGTGCACACACCAGCACAATTATAAAGCTTTTGTTTCCAGGGGTTCCCCATTTTATTATTTAACAAAATAAAATAACATTAATAACATGAAGCCAGGCCTGTGTTCCAGTCACTAGGAGATTAAATGAGGAAGGGAGAGATCATCTGAAAGTCTGTGTGTTGGAAACATCAAGTAATGACCTTTATTACTAATGACCTAGGCCCTCCAGCAATGAACCTAGACAACACTGATTAAGAGAGAAGCCTGCTGCTTTTTACAAGCATATAAAATAAAAGGAGCCTTTGTGCTAATAGAAAGGAGTATGACACAGAAGGAAATGTAAAAAATGAATGAGCTATAAAAAGAAGGTATTTTTCCTCCTTTGTGGAAGACAATAAGAAATTAATCTAGAGATATAAAAGCTTGAATCATAGCTTCATACACCATTGCAGAAGCAGATCTTTACAAGCTAATGTTAACTAAATCCTTTGATGCAGAGTTGCAGAGAATAGACAGTAACTTTTTTACAGGTGTGGTATAAAATAGCAACTTATCCTTAAAAACAATATCAACTGCCTCCATTAGAGTAAATAACATCCTAAGGGCATTTCTGTATCATATACCCATTAATTTAAAAAAAAAGAAAAAAGTAATGGAAATCATATATATTTCTACTTTCAACGTAGCCAAACCTTCCAAAATGTCTGTCTTGCCTTTTTTTTTTTTTTGTGAATACCAAGTCCTTAGACAGGAAGAAAGCTGTGAACAGTGACAGGACGTGACTGATTGTTGCAAGACAACTGTTCTGGGAATCTATCTTCAATGGAAAATGCTCGTATCTAAATTATGCCATTCCTAGCTCCACACTACAGGAGCACTAATAGCAGATAAATCTTTTTTACTATTAAACAGTTACAGCTCAATGCCATCATTAAGAGACTGAGCATTCATGTTCACCTTTATGACAGGGACTAGATGCAGCAAGGGAAATCGGAAAAAAATGTTACTCAAAAAAAACCAAAAACAAAACAAAAGAAAAAAATGTTACTCAAAAAAACCAAAAAAAAACAAAACAAAAAAACAAACAAACAAACAAACAAACAAACAAAAAAAAACCCTGTGGAAAAAGATGACCGAAGAAAATAAAACTGTAAACAACAGAGAAACCCCAGAAAGATAAAGTGGATAACAAGTGACAGCTAACATCAGAAGGCAAGAGTACTTACGTGTCCAAGACAATTTGGGTTTACCAGCTAATAAGGAAGAACACCAACACCCCAGCAGCATCCCCTGGCTACTTCTAAAGCTATGGCTAAATAAAACTTGGTAGTGCCCAGATGATGGTAAATTACAAAAATGTTCTTCCTTGTTTTATTTACAATGAAAGTAAAATATTTGGTGTTCTTGTTAGGCAAAGAGGGGAGCCCCCACAAGCAAAGGGATTTCAGCCTGGAAGTTCAGCTTAAATTATTGCAAACCAGCTTGGTTCTACAGCTACTCTGACAGCTTTCATGAATAACTATTTTTCACTCTAAAACTGTCACTCATGAAAACTGAATGAGTTCATGAGTGTGGGATGACTTGCATTATACAGTATGCTTGGCTTAAAACATTCTTTTATTTTTTCTATTCAACACAAATTTTTACTTGGATACTTAAGCTATCTATAGTCTATAAAAGTTGATAACTCAAAAATTCACTACAGTTTCAAAATAATAATTTTAGATACATCTTTCTAGAATCATTTATGCAGACTGCTACTCCAGAACTTTCAGACTTGCTAGCTTTCCTAACCATTATGCCACAGCCTTCAGAATAGCATGTAGAGCAGCCAAGTGTCAGCCTGAGTGCAGAGCTCTGATAAAAGGGGCCAAGAAATCTCAAGGCACTCACAGCTGCAGTGGCAGAAAACACAAAATGCCAAAGGGAGAAATGAATTCAAGTACAAAGTCGCTGCAAGTTTGAACTCTCAAGAGAGAATATAAAGTAATCAGAGCAGAGCAAGTTGCCTGCTGGAATGCTCAGCCTTTCCTTGTCAGACTGCTATTCTGAACAAGCACCACACAGGTTAGAAACAGTGTTATCACTCAGCTCTTACTGCCACCGCAAGCACAGCTGTGCCTGAATTTCCTGTGTGGGATCATCTTTTTCCAAATACAGTGATGCTACTTGACAGATGGGAAGCATATCTGCCTTCTGGCCAAGGTAAACCAGTAGTTTACAGACTCCTGCATGTTTTGTTTCCATTAGAGAGTGAATCCAATCTCTCACACAGCTGTAAATATTCTTCTCCTGTCAACAACTTCTTGATAATGTACAAACACCTGCTGAGCTCAGGTGACCCAACCCAATGGTGACCCAAACTCAGGCTGGGTCTGCAGGACGGGGCTTGGGGTACTCATTCCCACAGCTGATACCCTACTCATCTTCAAAAGTATTCACAGCAGGATTCCAGTGGATTCTACTGAATATCCAGAGCAGACAACTTCTCCAAAATACAGTTTCTTGCAAAAATTAAAACAAAAACTAAGCTTAAGAAGTACCCCACTAACCAGACCAATGTAGCATGAGAAGGTGTCGCAGCACATGTCACAGTTGAGATGGCCACAATACACAGAGTATCCCCATACAATTCCAGAAGGCTTCAATCCACACAAAGTAACACCAGACCACTGCAGAAGGCTTCAGGTGTCTGCCCTTCTTGTCCTTCAGCCCAGCCTTTTATACCCTCATGTCCATGCACTGCACCTGTGTGCCGTCTGTTCCCTTTGGTGATGGGTCAGTGCCCCTGGGCGCTCCATGGCTCATTGCTGTCAGTGCTGCTCACCTGCTGCTCACAGCTGCTGAGGCTCAGCCACAGCCCCACTGCCAGTTACCACAAACTGTGTGTGTACCTACAAGAAGGGATACTCCCCACTGACCGGACAACTTCCTACCAATCTAATTTTTGTGGTCAGGCTGGTTTGTTTTTTCATTTGGGATAATTCTAACAAATTGGAAAATAAACCAAAAAAAATAGACATCTTAAACATTTTGTTTCCAATGAAAACAATTATTTGAACTGACAGCCAATTGAAATCAATGCTATTTGCTTATAATTACTAGTACTTACAGTTGTAAAAGTCTAATTACACAGTTATTTTAAAGGATTGTTTTTCAAACTATTAAGACAGATTGATGTACATGAACCACATATTTGACTGTAAAAGCCTTTCTTTTAAGCAATGGCATGCAACTCTGCATTAAAAAGAAGAAATTCCTGAAGCAATAAAATATTACAACAATTTAAATAAGTTTTCTACTCAGCTTTTAGCTGTGCCCACAAAATGCTGGGACAGCACAGATTTTCTTTATTTTGCAGCTGCAAGTTCAATGTATGCTTGAGTTGTGTTAATATCTATCTCTCCAAAAGCATTAGGACTGGGAACAAGTCTATTTTTTGTACACACTGAGAAACTAGAAGTATGCATGGCTGGTTACACAGATGTATTCGTAACTGAAAAATGGAGAAAAACATAAACATATGGCAGGAATCAAAGAGATGAAACTCCTAAAAATCTGGTCTTCCTTCTTAGATGGTTTTACTGTACTAAAGTAGTATTCTTGGATGTGACCATTTCTAACAGAAATGCAAGAGTTACAGTACAGGGCAGCATGTTGGCTGGACTAATAACATCAGGTTAGGAACACCTAACCTAATAACATTAGATTAGAAATTCCTACATCTTCCTCACAACTCAGCCCCTAAAACAGAGGATGTGATTCAGTCTCCCCACACTTTTGTGCCATTTCACAGGTGTGTCTCTTTTAAAACATTTACTCATTAAAAATAAAAAAAAATCCTTTTTCATTGACAAAGAATTTTAAAAGCACTATTGAAAAAGTAATATCATCTAGAACTTACTTCTGTTGTTGTATCCTAATGAATATTTCTCATAAAACAAAAAGGGCCCTGTTGATGTCCTCTGGGATAAATCATTAGTTCTCTGCCCACTCTTACCCAAAAGTTCACCAATTTTTTCCTAAGCTTACTGACTGCAGCAGTGTTATTGTGTGCAGCTCCCATTAAATCCTCTGAAACTTGTTGGTGTGCGATGTATGTGACTTAAGAAGAACTACCATATATTCTTCTGTAGATGTGTGCATTCTACTGTAAGGCTATTACTGACTAGCAGCCTAACTAGAAAACATCTGTTAAGTTTAATTAAAAGTAATTTTAGCCTAGTTTTTACTACAGGTAGGAGGGAAGCATGCTGCACAAAAACTGTTGCTTTACAACGATCGTAGCTCAACACTACTCAAATTATAGGCTATAACCAAAATACTCTAACACAGCTCCAGGACCCCTGTAAGAGAGGTCACAGGCACATAGAAATTATGGTGCTTGTCCCAAGAGGCTTACAACCCAGCTGTTAGGAATTCAACCCACACAGAGTGAGACAGCATAGGAAAACAGCTCATAGCAATGGAGAGCACATCACAACGCCTACCGAGCCTCAGTTTAACTAAATTCCAATTCCCATTCAGCGGCAAAGCTCTTCAAATGCTACTGCTAGAAAAAATTAAATCCTGTCCTAGGGAAAGCTTTCACAAGGAATGTTTTGTTGATTCTCAGCATTGCAGTATCTAAGCATATTATTCATTTTGCTTTGTTTCTTGGAAACTGTGGCAATTTTGCACAGCTTATCATAGCTGCGTGTATATCAGTATATAAGTACGTGGTAAGAAGGAAAAGTCCTTTTATAACTGAGAAAGCCATTTTCTCTTTGTTGTCTTTGTTACATTTCATAATCACTAACAACCCCCCAAATCAGTGGTATGCAGCTGATCTGGGTGCTGGCAGGATTTTTTTTCCCCCAGTCAAATGAAAGGTTCATGTTTCCTCTTTATAAAAACACAAAGTTCACTATAAAACAAAAGTAAAGGGTTCAGCAATGGTTAGATAAACAATCATCATTTCATTCCTTTTATAATAATCTCTTACTGACTATCATTTCCTCCTGCTTATTGCCTTTTTAAAACAGTTTGGAAAATGAATTAAAATTGAGGTCAATAACTCACAAACTGAGCTTCTGCAAACCTGCTCCAAGCACAGGCATTTTGTCACACATCAGCTTCCCAGCTGTGTTGCCAGTTTTCCAGGAAGGCTACAGACTTCCTCAACTGGTAACACAATATTTCACAACCCTTTCTCATCTGCATCTAGGCACCTGTATGGCTTTGGGAAGGAAGATGTTTTTTCATTGTGGGGTCAGTGATGATAACCACGGCAAATCTTCTGCCTGTGCTGGAGCAGCGGGCAGGAAACCCCGGCAGTTTCATAATTAGTGTGAAAGCACTAACAGGCTTCCAGGAGAGAAGTCCAGGAGAAGGCTGGCAGCATTGAGAAAAGGTCATTTTGCAGTAGAAAAAGCTTCCTAGTCGAAAAATTCCCTTCTCCCACACACCAAAACCCTATGCCAGGTGGGCAGTCCTCAAATCACACTAATCAAACCTGCTGTTTCTCTCCTGAGTACAGATTAGTAAGACTCTGCTCTGCCATATTATTCATTTATTTGGGAGCTGCAACCATGCCTAGGAAACAAGAACTACTTGGGTTTTTTTCTATACACTTTACTGTGTGCTGTATACAACACTCCATAAATCCTCCAGGGAAAACAGTAAAATAATTCATAAATTGATTTTCTTTCTCAGCAAAACCACATTAACCAAAAAGAATACACAGAAAGAAACAAAAACTGAAAGTCCTGTAAGAATCAGAGCACGCA
>NW_005054304.1:10285766-10314305 GCF_000277835.1 Geospiza fortis
ATACCACATTCCTTTCAGTCAAGATCTTCAAGGATGCAAATAATTTTTATTTAAAATTATGTGTCTTTACATGTCAGAATAGATCAATTTAGAACAAATTCTTTCTTCTGCTAGTAGAAATTCATATCACCTTCACCAATCCAGAGGCTGTACACCTTAGGTTACACCCCTCCTTACTGGTGCAGGAACTTGGCCCTCTGCCCTGCCTCAGTCATGTCAGGTTCTCAGTCAAGTCAACAAGAGCAGATGGAAGCAAAAGTATTATTTCTTGGGCAGAAGATTCAAAAATATTTGGGTTCTCTTTTTTTAGTTGAAAACTTTCTTGTCTCTCTCTCATATCCTCCTCAAGCATCTCACCAGACATTAACTTCCTGCAGACAATTTATTGCTCATCAGAGCTGCGTAACTGGATGGGAATTGTAAGGAAAAGCAGCATGTGCTGTTGTATTATTAACACCTCTTACTCAAATCCCAGTAGAAACCACAAGAACAACATCAACTGCAAGAAGTTTGAGTCTGTTTTCAGTGGAGATTCAGGGACAGCCTGTCGTTAGGACTTCCAGATTTCTTTCAAGTGCTTCACACATTGTTATCCAAATGTCTCGTTTGAACTGCTTGTTAATTTTCCTCTGAAACATTTATATTTTCATGAGATTGATAAGCCAAATGCTATCAGTAAAAGTCTGCTTTGCTTTTTTATTTTGCTCATTATAAAAATGAAAGGCAACATTTCAATTTTTTTAGAATTTTTTTCACTTCTTATGCAAAGTAGTTGGCTTTCCATTACCAAAAATGCAAATATAACTTGACTTTCTCTTTTCTGATGCTCTGCCATAAGTATCTCAGAAAAATAAACAATGTCATTACTTTCTAGTACAGTTCACTTCTTGTTCTTCAGAAAGAGCTGATCTGTTTCTGTAGTCAATTTTGAATAACTGGCAGAGATGTTTTGTCAGCCCACTTTTGATAGCAAAATTTTCAGGGAGAACAGACCTGACACTACTATAGCCTCAGTACAATTTTACTAATAATATTGCCTCATAGACTTCATTTGTATTAAACAGAAATGCTGCTACAGAGACTGCTTCCATTTCTATTCTGTCAAACAAATGAGGAAACAATGAATATTCATGTTTCTTTCAGCTAATGAACAATCCAAAATGGACTACATCTCTGTGCCAAGCTGAAACACAGGGAATCACTGTGTGGTTGAAGTGTAATAAGGAACTGGGAGAAGCATTTATTTCACACTCTGGATTTAAGAGCATCTATATCGTAGTACAGCCCATTAACAACAACATTACTGGTTTAGATTCAGATTTTGCAGATTCCATGTCACAGATATTATCATTCATATCATATCATTCTCACCTCCAAGAACCAAATAATAATTTACAGAGATGCAACAACACAGCCCCAGACTTGCAAATGAGAAGTGGCCAAGAGTTTTAAAATGTTTCAAATTATTTAAAGAAAAAAGCAAAATTACATCTTAGAGGAACGAGTAAGAAAAGCTGGAAATTAACAAAAAATTAATGCAGCTAAAAACAATTGAGCAACTTCCTGTTAAGAGACTTTCAAGTGAGGCAAGCCGAAAAACCCCTTAAAAATGACCAAAAAATGATGTATCCAGAGCATGCCTTCATGCTGGAAGATGTCTTGGCAGCACAAACTAAAGCTCAAATGGCTAACACTCATAATGAACATTGAATTTGAAGGTGCTAAAAAGCCACGGCCAAGGTGTTCTCAGGTACATGGAAAAAGGGTGCTGAACAATCTCCACTCTTCAGAAGTGAAGAAAAGCTGATTATAGGAGACTATTGCTTCCATAGATGTCTCTCCCCAAGTTCTCCACACCTTTGTTTTTTCCATTGCCTCACTTGCAAAAAATTTTTCTTCTGCCCTACAGCTCTTTGACAGGTTAATTTTGTACATCTTGGCTATGAAAAAATTTCAGATAATTGCCCAACTTTCATCGTCATCTTCATATGTTTCGTTTTGTCCCCTCACCATATACATCATCTTCTCCCAGCACAAGGATCTGAAACATGGCTGATTCAGTATTTCTAATCTCTCAGATATGTTTTGCCTTTTTTTTTCCTTCTTTACTGCAGAACTAATATCTGAACTGATTGTACCCTATAAGGGACTTTGCCCAGTGTCATGCAAACAGAGGAAACAGATTGAAGCCTTATAACTCTCTATTAGTGCTTCTGTACCCTCTATTATCTTTTCACAGGTGGAATTTTGGCATCACAAGTGCTTAAACTGCCCTGCTGAATGCTTATGTAATATGTAGTCAAAGCCAGCAAAGTGCAACAAGGTTGAATTTTCTTAAATAGGAAAAAAACTCCCACAATTCTATCTTGCACCCTGCAATCTGAAACAACAATATCAACGAAGATTTGGAGCTAGGAAACTATAATTTACACTTTGAACATGTGTAAAATACTTCTGACTGTAAATCCCCAAAACACTAAACAGCAGACTCAATCCTTCACTTGAAAAAAACAAGAGAAAAAGAAATATTCTAGAGCTCAATGACCAAGGATATCACTTTATTCTACTATAGTTTTATTCTATTCTATACCTACCACATTAGAGCATGCTTCAAATAAACAGGCAGCCATAAAAGAGCATTGTTTTTCTATGGAAGCCTTTTAGTATTAGCAATAAATACAGTACACACACAATTTAAATGCAGAAATACTGCCAATGTGTAAAGAAATTGTCTCTATTATAAACACAGCCACCTGTTTACTGTCTCTAATTCTAAATCATGAGTCAGAAAAGAGGAATTAATTGGTAAAACTTTCTGAGATGCCAAATATTTGGCTTGCATGAAGCCAATGCTATTTAGCTGGAGACAATCCCCCCTCTCCTCCTGTTGCACTGGAAAGAGGTGCCATAGAATCACACATCTTTAGACTCCTGGCACAGTGGGTCATTAAAACATTTCTGGTACAAGAAAATAGCCCATAAGGTGCAGTAACTTGTTGGGAACAAGACATTTTTTAGAATCATAGAATGGTTTGTATTGGAAGACATCTTAAAGATAACCAGGTTCAAACTCCCCCTGCTAAATAGGCAGGGACATCTTTCACAACACAGTGCTTGTTTAGCCTGGCCTCGAACACTTCCAGGCATGGGGCATCCACAGAACAACCCGTTCCAGTGTTCACCACCCTCATGAAACCAAAGAAAGTAAAAAGAAAAGGAAGCAGATGTTCAGCACTAAGAGACTCCAGAGCTCTCAGCTTTGGAGCCAGCTTCACTGTTACCTTACAGGCCCTGATTCAGAAAAGGCCCAATCATGAGCCTAATTCTACCTGCTAGGATTAGATTTACTGATTTCCCTAGGACAAGTCACAGCATAGGAAATTAAACACTCATAATTAGGTTTCATAATAATAAAATAATAATAAATAATATAAAAATAATTCATAATAGTAAATACAGGTTTCAGAGCTATCAGTAACACTGGATGGTTCATAATAATTACCTTGCAGTGTTCCATTAAAGACATATTTGCAATATACAGATGCAAATAGGCATATCTGCCTGTAGAGTGACAGATCAGTTATGTTGACATTAGTCCCATCTTTTCCCTTATATTAGGTCATTTTCAAACCATTAGAGAATCAGTCTTGGCTGTAAAATTATTTTTCAGCACTCAGATTCAAAAGTCATATCAATTTGAAACACAAAAATATTAGTTCTGAAAATTTTCTCAAAACCCAACTGAAATAAACAGATATTTTTTCATTCCCTTAATTTAATGTTTCCTTCTAGTCCTACCGATGTTGTACAACTGCACTGCAATGGTGCCAAATTAAAGTACATCCAAAATTTCTCATCTTTGAGAAATGTGACTCCAATCACTTGCTTAACAAGTCAGGATGGTCCTGCAAGAGAGGGGAGACATTGAAGCAATATCGTCCTTTGCAGGCTACAGTTACTCAAAATACATGCAAAGATATACGGGGTATCTGACAGGCAATATGCAATTATCATAGGCACTAATTAGTACTCCATTGACTTTGTTTTCCAAATAAATCAAGACAGCTTTATACACATCACACTTTCTTGTCCTCCCCTTTCCTCTCTGACCGATCCCAGTTCACTCTGTGTGTAGCTATAGACAGGGAATCAAACTCAGGCTAAAGCTGGTGCTTTTCCTGCTGCCTGTTTGGGAGGTTTTTAATTACACCTTACTGAGACTAGCAAGTTTGTTACTCCCATTGTAGGAAAGAGAAAGATGGAATGGGAAAAGAGAAAAGCAAAAAGGGAAAAAAAGGGGAAAAGGGGGGAAAAGTGGAAAAAAGGGAAAAAAAGGAAAAGGGGAAAAAAAGGGAAAAAGGGGGGGAAATGGAAAAAAGGGGGGGAAAAAGGGGAAATACACTGTAGATTAGTGACTTCCTGGACTCTCTGCTGCCAAATATTTGTCACACTGGGCAATGGTATTTGAACTGAGCACAGAGATTTGGACTGGTTAGAAAGGAAACATTTTCTTTGTGAGAACACTCATGCACAGGTGCCCAGACAGGCTGTGCTATGCTTGCTGGTTTTCAGAACCCAGGAGAATAAATCTGTAATCAGCCTGGACTGACTCCACTGACCAGGTTACACTGGAGATCTTGTGAGGCCCTTTCCAATCTAGGTTATCCTCTAAGCCCTGTGCTCAGAGGACAGTCATAGAAGTCTACTGGGTGAAGATGAAAGAATCTTTGAGACAGTTATCTTACATTTTCCAATGCTGGAAAAGCTGTTTTGGTCTGTAAAAATCTTCTCTTTCTGCTGGTGGTTGCTACTGAGGGTAGTTTTTGCACATTTTTATGTGTGAATTACTGTTAGTTTGTGAGGCAGCAGTCCTGAGTACTCATACTTAAGGAACAATACTTACCTGCAGAAGCAGTGATGATGAATTAAAAACCAAAACAACCAACAAACCCCAAAAAAACTACTCAAAAGGATCCATAGAAAAACTAAAACACAGTTCTTCACTCTGTTTAAGATTATTAGCATGCTCCACAAAGAAAAGGAAAAAAAGAATAGTATACTATCTCCTTAAAATCCCTGAATAACACCTCTATTTGTCCTGTCTCTTTTCTTAATGTATTCAGCAATCATATTTTCTACCTACTCTTAAAAAGCATTCTGTATGAAATAACAGATAATAAAGATATTTTCAAATAATAGAAGTTTCTTTTTGTGGTAATTCTGAGAAATACAATGAAATGTGCGATTAAGGGATAACTACCAAAGACTGGAGATGCAATTAAATTTCCTCTCTCTGCTGAAACTTGTAGAACACTAAAAAGAAAGAATTTTCATGTTTATTCTTCCCTTTAAAAATAAAATATTATTCTCACTTCAAATATTCTCCCTTAAAATTCCAGCATGAGAGTTGCCATCTGTACCACTGCTTCTATTCCTAGCATTGCATGATCAATTCAGAGATGGAGGAACACAATACCTCAGCTTGATATACCAGGGCCAAAACCCCCAGTGAGGGCATTCTCTTCAAATCATCTCCATCTCTCTATAAACAGTGTGCCTGCAAGAGGAGAGGGCAGGGGGATTCATTTCCTTTCATTCACCACGTGTCTGCCCTGTCCCTAAACTAAGCTGTTTAGATCAAAGACTTTCTCACACTATTCAGTAACACAAGGCACAGCACACTAGGACTTGAATCTTACTTGGGACATGTACCTGCCACATCTAGAGAAAAAAAAAAATAAAGATTATCAGCTATAGAAGAAAATATAGTCAGGCGAAACAGAAGCTTGCTCACCCTAGAAATGATTAGAAGATTTTGGAATGGTAAACAAAGAAATTCGTATCAAACCATTGGCCATTTTCCCCTTGTTTCACTAGACTGCATAAAAAGAGGATTTCCTGCACTTTGTCATTTTTAGATGCTCTGCTCAGGCTCTCACAGAAGAAATGACCAAATTTGATGAGGCCTCCAAGTACTGTAAACAAACTTTGCTTCAGTGAAACTTTATGAACCACATAAGAGACATGCAGTACAATGGCAAAGATTATGACGGCTTTAGATGTAACATCCTGAGGTTACTTATTATAACACATGGGAGAAGGGATGGGAAAAAGGAGAAATACCTGAGAACAGGATTCAGGTATTTGGTGAATAATTTTAAACCAACACTACAAAGTGCTATGAAGAGGGATGATGCCTCATGCAGATTTCAGGTTGACTTCCATGAGAAATTCCCAGCTATGTGCCTCCTTGTGTCCAGTTCTGGGCTCCTCAGTTTGGGAAGGACATTGAGATGCTGGAGTGTGTCCCTAGGAGGCAACAAGGCTGGTGAGGAGCTTGGAGCACAAACCCTATGAGGAACAACTGAGGGAGGTGGGAGTGTTTAGCATGGAGAAAAGGAGGCTCAGAGGTGCCCTTATCACTCTGTACAACTCCCTCAAAGGTGGCTGTGGTCAGGTGGGGGTTGGTCTCTTTCACCAGGCAGCAACTGACAGAACCAGAGGACAGTCTCAAGCTGTGCCAAGGGAAATAGAGGCTGGATATAAGGAAAAAGTTTTTCACGGAAACTGGAAAAGTGATAAAGTACTGGAATGGTCTGCGCAGGGAGGTGATGGAGACACCATCCTTGGATGTGTTTAAAAAAAGACTGGATGTGGCACTCGATGGCATGGTTTAGTTGAGGTGTTGGGGCATGGGTTGGACTCTATGACCTTGAAGGTCTCTTCCAACCCAGATATTCTGTGATTCTGTGGTTTGCAGAGTTCAGCCCTTTGCACCAAAACTGACTTCCTGAAGAAAAAAAAAGTGCTAGCCACTCTTCCTATACATCCTTGTAGGGAATACTTCCACACTCATTGGAAAGGAGAGATCCTGTTTTCTTCCAGACAAGTGCACTTAACAACAGCAATAAGGGGTGATTCCCTCTCTGTCCCTCTGGCCGAATTATTATACAGGCAACTGACCTCTACCAAGGCCTCTCCCTCCAGGTTATTGAGGAGGTGATGAGGGCAGAGAAGCCAGGCACAGCTCCACTAGATGTGCAGATTTATTCACAGAGCTCCCGCAGGCACTGTGTGAGCATGGCTGAACTGCGGGCAGGCAGTGACCCAAGGCAGTCAGAGCTCTGGACCTCACTCAAGGCACAACAGAGGCAGCTCAAGTACATCTGCATTGCCCTACAGGAAACAGATCATCATCATCATACACAGGATGAAGCAGAGAAATTCTACATAGAGCAAGGCCAGATCTGGGCTGTTTGCCCTTCAGATGAAGCTAAAAATTTTTGCTGGACCTGTGCCATGCATTGCAGAGTCAGCTTGGCAGAATAAAGCACCAGTACACTCAGGGGTGCCTGAATTACTTATGATTCTCTAGGTTATTTTTGCCCTCCATTTTTCCAAATATGAACAATATTTGCCTTTGTGAGATCTCATACAGGGTGAAAAAGCTTCTCCAGAAGAAATAAAGAAAACCTTTCCTAAGAATTTTTTTTTCTTTTAGGAGCTTGTATTTTCTTATGATTGGGAAAGCTCGGTTCAAACCTCCTCTCTCAGACTGGGTGACCAACACTCTTACAGTCTTTTACATCCTAAATGAGTGCCCTAGCTGTGTTCCAGCAGGAGACAGCAGTTATCCCAGTGGTTAGATAACCCAAACTCAACACACAAGTATGCCTCTTGACAGGCACAGCTAGATGATATCTCCTAGACTACACTATGGATGATGCAGTAAAAAGAAAAACCAGGCTTTGAGACCCTTCAGATACAAGCACAGAGCTGCTTGTCACCATGTGAACAGGAGCAAATGGCTAGGAAACTGCATGCCTACAGGATTTACTGACAATGTAATATTGGCAAAAAATCCAAAGTATCAGACTTATGGATGCAAGACACCACTTCCTCCCTTGGTTCTTTAGTCATGGCATTCTACTGTATAGTTAGGCTTCAGCAATTAAGATTAATAATAATATGTAACTAATTTTTAAGAGAGAGAAATCTATAAAGTATAGTCACAACAGTAGGGTTACTGAATGGCCAAGGTCTTATTCCAGCTGTGATGCACACTGCCTCTGCAGACACTTCTTATTTATCATTAATCCATCTCCAGTTTCTTCATCTGTAAAGCGAAGGTAGTACCTGCTTTATAAAGGTGCAGGAAAATCAGTACTCAGTACTTGTAAAGTACTTTCTGGTGCAAATAGACCACTTGCTTTTTCCCCTAAGTATACACCAGTGTGGGTCTCATCTGAAGTTGTGCCATCACAATGCATGTGCAAAAATTAAGGAGCTGGTGTGGCTTTATTTAAATGATGATCTCCTGAGTCAGATCTGTGCAGCTAACCCACCCAACTGCACACAGGAGAGCATTCCCTGTTGTGGGCACCTTCACCAGGTTTCCAGAAGGCAGAGAACTTACAACTGGAACATGTTCAGCAGAATAGCAGTGAGATGTTTCCAGGTGTGAGGAAAGGCTGAGAAAAGCAGACTTGTCCAGGATGGAGAAGCAAGAGCCTTGATGGAATGTAGCAGCAGCCTCACAGTCCCTGCATTGCACTGTGACATCTTCCAATAGCCTTTCCAACCCTGCCAGCTGAGACTCACTGCTCAGCTAGTGCCCAGAGACAGCACTTGACAGAGGAGTAGTGGGGTACTGCTCCACATCAGCCTCCCCTACTGTGTGACAAGAAAAGATGCCACATCCTCAGGTGTGATGGGGGAGCTGGAGGCATCTGTCTTGATCAGTGGTTCAAAACATCAAAGAGAAGTTTAAGCAGAGAACAAAACAGGGCCTCTCGCCAAACCTCAGTCTCGTACCCACAACATCGAGCACCAAAGACAGACTGTCTTCTTAAGGAGCTCTGTGTGTGTGTGTGTGCCTTGTCACATCCCTGCTTGTATCACACAGACATGAAAAGAAACAAATTCTTATGATTTCGTACCGAGATTTTACTTCATAGGCTCCTGGCAAATGTCTCCTCTGTTGGAGGGGAAAAAAGGAAGAAGGAAAATTCTTCAAGTCATCAGCTCTGCACACATCTTATTATAGCAGCCTCTGCAGTTAAATTCATGCATGATGATGACAACGCTGGTACACACACATGTCATCTGAGCTGTTTATAGCCATTCTTTCATTTAATGCATCTCATCTGACAGGTTTTCTTGCAGGTTTTGTCTGTTTTACCATGTTACCATTTAAATCTTTATCTATAAATCAAACTGAACCATAAACCACTTTGTCATCTTTTGTTTTGCAACAGATGTACAGCAAGCAGAGACTGCTCCTGAATAGGAAAAAATGTGAATACAAACACAGGCTGAGATATGCACAGAAACTCTAAAAAACCAGTGTGGTTTTTCTTACTGATAGTCAGTGGTACAGAAGGATGACTACTAAAATAATGAGAGGTAGAATAAACCAAGATGATAACACCCTTTAGATCCTCTCTATAAACAGGGAGGATAAATCTGAGGGAGTGAAATAGATGATTTGGAGTGGAACTGTTTTCAGAAAGCTCCTAGAATATGGACACTGAAGTAGCAATTCAGTTGCATAAAATAATAAACTGATATAGATTTCTACTATGTTAATCAGATTTCATTGGCAAGCTCTGATATTTAGCAGCACACTTGACCATTCCAGCATCCTGTGACACCGTTACTACTGAGAAGGTTTTAAGTTGTAGCTACATAGCTTTTGTTCTCCAACCAGTAACAGAAAATACACAATTTAAGCAAAGCCCAGTTCAAAGGGCTTCAGAACATCTGACTTTGTGCTGATGGAAAAGTTTTTCTCTTCCATAAAGGATGCTGGGTTTTTAAGGTTTCCTTGCTTTGCTTTGGTGCTAATAATTTCATTTATTATTAGCACTCCTCCTCTGGAGGAGTTGAGTCGATCCAAAATACAAACCACAGATTTCTCCCAGAAAATGGGCAGAATCTACGGTGCAGTGTTGTAGACAAAAAGCATCCCGGCTGGCTTTGGCAGAGACAAAATTCAAACCAAAACCATGGCACAAAAGGTCAGATATCTCAGAAGTCTTGCCTGACCCAATGTATCCCATACATCCTTAGCTAAAGAAGGAAAGGAAGAGAAGGGAGGGGAGGAGTACAAGATATGTCTATTGCAAAATATACATTACAAAAGCAAATAGAAGCCATAATTTGGAATTTTTAGCAATATCTCTGGTGACAGCAATAGTTATTAGGGATAGTATAGTCAGCAAGAATCAGAAATGCTAATTAATTTATCTTCCTTCTTTACTCTAGCAAATTACTTAAAACAGAAAGTAGCATGTACATTTTTATTTGTACTTTCATGCCTCATCCAAGTTCTACTCTTCTCTATGACTATGTGCCAACCTCTGCAAATTTCCAGAAGATTCAAAAGCCATCCTGAAAGAAGACTTGGGCCAGACAAGTAATTTATGACAAATGCACAAGACATCCATACAGTCAGATTTCCATTATTCACAAAGCCATGAATTGCTATTCCCATATGCATAAATTTGCACTAAGACCATTAAATTGCTAGGAAAAAATGCCTAATTCCTCATCTCCCACCTCCAGCTGATATTTACCTTAAAGACCTAACTTAGATACTTAATTCCTCTGCTGACAACTTTTCCTCCTCTATACAGGAAACAATTCAGCTAGAGATTTCTGAAAGAATGTAGGACACTTTGAAGTTTTTTAGAAGGCAAATCAAAACAAAAGCCCACACCTCCTTCTGTAGGCAAGGTTCTGTAACCTCCTCCAGCTTCAGATGTAAGACACTTGACTTGCCCATGAGATATTCGCATTCATTATTCCTTTTTGCCCTGGCACTGGATATATGTTATCTATTTCACTCAAAAATATAATCCAGTTATCAACTGGAAAAATTCAGAGAGGAGGTGCGGGGGGGAGGCATGTATTTGACTCGTGAAAATTAATCTTGGACCAAAAAATGCCATTTAATCACTTTGAATTGTTCCACCAAAAGTCAGAACTTTGACTCTATTCCCCAACAAAAAACTATATTCTCTAAGAAATCCTCACCAAGGTTACACCACTGACGTCTCCCAAAACTGTCCTGGAAATCGAATGGAACATTTGGATTTTACTGGACTCTGATAGCAAACTGATGCTGGAAAAACTTGTTTTAGAGATGCACTAGTTCTGATAATTTTTTATTAAATATTTAAGAATCCTAAATCTAATCAAGAGATACAAAGCAGATTTAAAATTCAACCTTTCCAGCATCCTGTCACCAGGCACAGGAAAGTATGTCCTTGCCTGTGCATTTCTTTCTTTCACTTGAACAGGATTTCTTTCAGAGTTTAATGCAGTGTTCTGAGTATCTTCAAAACCTACAGTCTGGGCAGCCAATTCATTCTTGCCTATGTGGGCAAGTGAAGAATTCAATCAGTTATCCTCATTTCCTTGCTTTTGAAAATACAGCCTGATGACTGTGTGACTGCAATTCAGTATATTTTTTTTCTCCAAAATTAGTTTAAATACCTTCATATTTCCTTTAAATTAAATAATTATGGTTTTGATAGATAGAGCACTCTGAGATTTTTCAGGTCTCACACTGTATCAGTCTAACCAGGAGCAGAAGCATTTATTTGGGGCATTTTGCCTCTTCCCTAATGAATTTTAAAATCATTAGTGTGCAAGGGGGAGGAGGGAGGGGGCAACCATCAATATAAGATTTTTAATGTTAATATCTGTGAAGTTATCTTTATTTTTGCTCACTTAACACACTGTACCTAAAGCAAAAGACATTCCAGTTCTGAGAATTTTATTTTCTTATTTGTTTAAATTTTCTGGCAGCCAATTATGACCACAGAAGACAGAAGCCCTCTTTGCCATAGGGTACTGCAACTGAGGATTGAAATCTGATTCTAAAATAAACAATATTTCATATTGGTGGGTTTTAACAGTAAAAATACTGTAGACAAAATAGGGTTTTTTGTAAAATATTTTCTCTGGCCAAAGTATTATTTGTGATAAAGCAACCATCAACACCATGCAAAATTTTGTAGTCCAGCTGATGCTTGTAATTTTACAGAACAAAAAGCTAATGATTCTATTCTTACAGTCAGACCAATTTCTGAACAGTTATCAACAGTTTTGGGGATTTGCATATATTATTAGTATGGATACAAAAGTCCTAACATTTGGTGCTCACCTCCTATAATCAAGCTCTTAGGCAATATTTACAGACACTCTAAAGATTATTCAGGTTTTGAATAAAAGCATCTCTGTCTGACTGTCCAAGTGAACAGATTAATAACGCTTGTACTTTTACCCCAGGTATTAATTTGTGTGTTCCTGAGTACTGTAAGCATGAAATTCTGCTTCCTAAAATGGCGGCCAAGTTGAATATTCAGGGCTTCGGACGTGATTTAGGTCCTGCTAGAGAACCAGCTGTGAGCACAAGGCAAGAAGGCACAGATGGGAGAAATAGCCAGCCCAGTAGGAAATGGGAACTCCAGAGCCTGGAGCCATCCAAAGCAGCAGCCACTGCTTACCAACCACCAGCACTGATCTGAATGAGGAAACAGAGCACTCAGGAGCAAGGGGGGAAAGGAGACAGAAAGAGAGATAACAACTAGCCTAATAATTACTTGATTACTGAGTGGGAAAATATCACTTAAGAAACAAGATGTTGTCACTGAACTGAGAAACAGAAGCTGCTGGTCTCTGTAGGATTCAATTAAAGTGCTTCAAGTTTTGCTTTCAGACACTGTGAAATGCCTGCTGGTAACAGGATCTTGTTGGACTTCACTACATCTGCAACCAAGCCATGACAAGACAAGATACTTTTTCTGAAGAGAATGTTTTATTTTATTTTCGGAAAGCTCCAGAGCACAAGTCAATTAAGACACAACAGAAGTTTCTCAAACTGAGAGGTTTTACTGAAGGTCAGCTTACACCACAGTAGAACAGATAATCATCTTAGGCACTTTGCAAAGCCTCAAAACAGGCTTCTCTGGCTATCCAAAGATCAATACTAATGTGCCAACCCTCCATCCAAGCCAAGCACAATTCACTGGAATATTATTCCTCTGCAAAAAACAAAAACTTTATTAGGCTGAAGAGCTTCATTTAGGAATGCAGCTTTCACAAGAGCACAGAGTGCAGAAATACCACCTTTTTTCCTGTATTCAGCTGGGATAAAGTTAATATTCTTCCTGATAATGTATAGAGCTGTGGTTTGGATTTGGGATAAGAGAGAACAAAGTTTGCAACACACTGATGCTGTGGTTGTTCACAAGCAGTGATTAAGGACTCTTCAGCTTCTCATGCTGTCCTGCCAGAGAACAGGGAGAGCACAAGATGCTGGGAGGAGACACAACCTGGATAACTGACCCAAACTGATCAAAAGGATATTCCATATCATATCATGCCTTGCTCAGTATATGGAGTAGGGAGAAAAATGCCTGAGAGGCGCTGCTCAGGAACTGGCTGGACATTTGTTGGTGGGTTGTGAATAATTGCATTGTACATCACTTGTTTTCTATATTCTAAGTCTTTTATAGTTGTTCTTTTTCTTTTTATTATAATCTATTTCCCTTTCTCTTCTGTCCTATTACATTGCCTACACCTAAACTTACAAATTTTACATCTTTTTTTTTTTTTTTTTTTTTTTTTATTGTCTTCTCCATTCCCCTGGCGGTGAGAGGAGCTGTGGTGTGCAGCTGCCTGATGTGTACATTTGTACACACCTCATTTTACACAGTTAACATTGTTGGAAGCTGTATAATATTGGTGGTTTTAATAAAAGACTCACAGAAGAACATCAGCTGAGGGTTCTAATTCCCACAGACCTGTGGTATCACTTCTATAAGTTTTGGAACAAATTGTGCCCTTGATTACTTATGGATAAGTATCACCAAAATCAATCAACAGATTTTGCATATCTGTATATCACCAAATGCAAGAAAAAAGGCACTAATGCCGAATTTTTAGAAGTATAAAGTACTTTTGTCCTCAGGAGCCAAAAGCCAAAGAGAATTTTAGCATTGAATTTCAGCAAGGAGCACAGATAAACAAAAATGCTTAGAAAAGTCTCATCCCTAATTCGTATGTACTGCTGGTAGCATAATATCAATATCACAACAGGGCAAATAGATAAAAGCCTCAGGCCTGTTGCCTGTCCAGGATACAACTTCTGCAGAAACCTACAGCACCTGCTGGTGAAGAAAGCCAGCAGGTTGAACACAGGCATCCCTTGTTTCACACAGACTTTCCAATGCATCATAGCTGACAACACATGCAATCTTTTAGAGGAACACTACTCTGCACCATATTTTTCAATATCCTTTATTTTTATTAAAAAAGAGATCAGCATTAACCCATGCAGACAGAAACACCTCATACCTTCCCAGAAGTGAAATGCAGTGTCCAACAACAAGCATAATTCTTGTGCCTCCACACACCCCAAGGGAATCTCAAAATAAAGCAATGACTCTCTTTCACACTTCATGTTTTTCAGTTATTCAGTATTTCCTGGAGTTCAGGAATCCATGAGCTGTGAAATCTTTTAAATCTGCTCTCAATATTTCATGGTACATAATCATAAGCACCTATTGTGCATTGGGCCTGAAAACCTCTAATATTCCAGCAACTCTGTTAACCTTCTTTTAACACAACTTTCAGGTGCAGCTGGACTTGTAGCTTGAAGCAACTTAAATAAAATAATTTTTTATTTTTCTCTCATTTTTAACATAAAATTTCGATTAGATTATAATTCAATATGTTAGAAAAGGAAACTACCTTTTAATTAAGTTCTAGCCAGGACTGTTTAGCAAACTGATGAGAATTGTCTAGGCCAAGATTATTGTTTACTACAAGTGCTAATGCTTCATTTTCTGCACTGCTTTGAGATCTCCCTCGTGCTGAAAGCTGACCCATCTGGACAGCAGTTCTGCAGTGGCTCATTCATCACTTGTAAACCAGTGAACAGCAGTTTGCTGCTCATTGTGATCCAGGCTCCAAGCCCCTTTCTATCCAGTGACTAATTCCACCATCAATCCCATACTGGCTAATGAAATGTACTTGCCTTTTTGGTGGTACTGTGTCACAAAGCCTTCCTGAAGTCATAACACTTTATATTGGTTTCTTTACCCCTGTCAAGTCCCATTGACCATCTCTCCTTCTCAGAGAAGTTAATTGAATATGTGAAGCATGACCTTCCTTTCATTAACCTGCACTGACTCCCTGTACGTGTCCAGCTTTTCCCCAACTTTATTTTAATTAGGGGCTTGAATATTTCTAAATTCAAAGGTTACATGTGCACATATGCCATTTTCTCATTTATCCTGTAGCCCTTTTCCAGCTAAGAGCTTTACATCATGGTGAACTCACAACTGATCACATCTTGAGGAATTCCCTTTTCCTATTCCTATATGTAAACACACACACACTCTGCAAAGAAAATAAATAGGAAAAAAGCTACTTTCTCTTTAAACTCTGGGATCACTGCTTAAGCAAAAAGAAATCTTATTTATCTTGAACTAGCAGATAACCAATCTATTATTCTCAGCAGGTCCACAGTATGTTACAATGCTGGCAGTTAAATTACCAGCTTGGCCAATAGCTCTCTTAAGGTTTTCAAGGGTTCAGATTCTATAGCAAATCAGCAGTGTGTCACACAGGAGGGTCAAAGCTTCAGGGATTAAAGAGAGAACTGTTCGGACCAAGTGAGCATATTTTGATTAAATCACACTCTACAGAAGTCTGATATTACATTTGCCTAGAAGTTGACTTCTGTATCTATATTAAGGTACTTTAATAATGCAGCTTCGTTTACTATAAAACTGTACAACCAGCAAGTCTAATTAACTTCTGGATATTGTACTTGAGGAGCATAAATCTGAAATTTAGTGAACTTCAGTGCTGAAATCACCAACTTAAATATCCCTTACTTTCGGAAAGGGGAACAAAATCTTGCAAAACAGAAAAGAAAGATTTACAAACAGTCTGGAAAGGAGATAGAGTGAAAGGAAATGCAATTGAAGGAAAAAAAAAAAGAAAATTGGGAAATTTAGTGACTGCAAGAAAATGGACAGGGATTACATCAGGTGCAGTGCAAAGGACCAAAAGAGGCCAAAACTAACCTCACAGATGTTGCAAAAACAGGGGAAAAAAATCAAGGAGGAAGACACAGCTTGGAGGGGAAGATATGAGTGACATGGCATGGATACTGGAAAAAAATCTTCACCAAAGTGAAAGCCATCAAAAGGCATGGGGTGCCATGAAGTGCAGAGACATGGATCAAAGCTTACCAAACTGATCCCCACTGAAATAGCAAGATTTTGTTTCCCTTCTTGAAAGGAAATTTCCTTCAGCTTCCTGTGTCCTGATCCAAGGTTTGTAGACTTGGATCACATTTAAAAATCTCAATTTTACAGTTTTATCTGTTTTCTAATGTCCTTTCATATCTTGAGATCCAGTTGACATTTCCAGATTTACTGGGGTTTTATCTATCCTATAGGATTAATACGAAGACATCTGTAGTCCTGGGCTACTATGGCTGTAGAAGAAATATTGCAAGTACTGAAAGCTTTGATATAAGGATTCTAATCAAATCTCTTTATGTTCAAGACAGTGCTCCACAGATCCAATATTCCTCAAGCCAGGCTCCAAAACTGTTTTTAAAATTAACAAAAAAAACCAACAAAACAAAACCCAACTTGTCCTAAATTACGCATTTGAATTAAAATTATAATACCCTTACCCTGTGCTCTGCCAGGCTTTTAAATCCTCCTGGACCAAAGGCGTTTTCCAGAACTGGAGTTTTGCTCATTACTATTTCTTAGAAGCAAGATGAAGACAAAAGTCTTTCAGTAAGTTCCATGATGTCCTCTGTTTTCATCAAGTGATACTTGAATACATAAAGCTGTATGGAAGAGGTTATTGTCCCAACTACCCACCTAAAATCAGTCACAGAATAGTTTGGGTTGGAAGGCACCTTAAAGGTCATGGAATTCCAACCACCCTGCCATAGGCAGGGATGGCTTTCACAAGACCTCGCTGCTCAGAGCCCCATCCAGCATGGCCTTGAGCACCTCCAAGGATAAGACAGCCAGATCATGTCAAAAATAAAATCATGTTTATAACTCAAAGCACAAAGCCTCCAAGCCTCCTTGCCACTCAAGTGAGCATTGGCTCTAAGATGTCATTGTTTCATACAAATATCACATCTTCTGTGAAAAGTTTCCTTATGGCCCCACAGTGCCTGCAGTCTCTCTCATCAACCTCTTGCCATTTATTATTCATATTTATATCCTATGTAATATTCCTTCCACTTTTGATCTCAGATTTCTTGATAACTCCCTTGTATTTTTTCTTTTGCCTCCTATACCTTCTCTTTCAGACCTAACACTTCTGATTTATCCTAATGGATTTCTTGGTAATGAGATGTTAGCTCTCAGTGGAATGGTTTTATGTCAAAACAATTTTTTGAAAAAAATTGTAAACATCTTGACTACATTTCTTCTGGTCTTCATTGCCTCCTGTCATTTTCCAGTCATCTATATTGATAATTTCTGCCACTTCCTGAATATTTTTGTCTTGATTAGAAACAGCACTTTTTGTATTTGTTGAGCTCACAGTAATCTGCCTTTGGTACTTTGTACTCCCTTTGCTTCCTGCAGTGTTTTGCTCAGGGACATGCACAGCTTCATGGCTTTAGGAATTGGCATCTCTGTGTTTGCCCATGTAAGGAGAAGGACTATATGTTATCTAGCATGCAGCTGCTGAAAGTACTGAGTTTTGTGCCTGGAATGCCTCGTTCCCTCAGAGAAGATAACAAGGGGCCAAACTCTCTGTTTCTTATTTCTAGACCTGAAACTGTCAGAATATCAATTTTCCATTTGCTAGTCTGTTCTAGGAATGTATATTGCAGTAGATAATGCACTTTGCATACTCTCCACTTCTGTGTGCTATCAAATTCTTCCAACATATGTGGTGAGTTTTTAACATAGTCCCATTATTTAAAGAATCATTTTCTCCAGAAAAACAGAGAACAAAAAAAGTCAGAATTCTCCTTAGTGCACTCCATCTCACTACTACACACTATTTTTTACATTATAGATTAATATTCTCACTTTGTGGGGGAGCTATTACTTGACCTTCAACTCCTCAGAGGGAGGAAATGCCACTGTACTTTTCTGTTTCTCAATTCTTCCATGTGTTAAACTGGTGGGAAGAATCTCCTTGGCATTTCAGTGCTGGAATACGGTATCATTCAATACAGGCTGTGCATTTCACTGTGTTACATTCAATTCTCTCATCTAGAAAAAGAGTATCAAGATTTCTTATGAATTTGTCTTCAATCTAAGACAACAACAGAGATTATTAACCAGAGCTCCTCACCTACCACTCCCCCAGCTATAGCAGGGAGTACAACAAACCCATTTAATTCATCTTGACAGCTGAGAAAAAAACTTTGAAAATGCATGAAAAATTCATATACTCTGAAGTAGTGTGGGATATCTAAAATGCCTCTGCTGTACATATGGGTTTTTTAAATTCTTTTCTTATTAGCTGCGTGATGGGTTAAAATAGAACACTGAATAATGTGTAAATGGCAGAGGTCGATACATGGGAGCCATGTGTGTGTGGAGTCAGGAGGTGGAGAGAAGCACATGAGCTGTAAAGAATGGAGACAAAACTGATGCCGCAATTTTCTTCAACACTTTGAATGCTAAAATAGTGAAACTAGCATTTTGACATTTTCCAGAGAGATAAAGAAGCATCTGTATGACACTCACTTGTATTATTTAGGTTCCCTTATTACTTCTGTACTTTGTAAGCCTGCAATTTGTTTTTTCTTTGACTGCTGACCAATACAGGAGATTTCTTTGCAGAGGGCAGGCAGACAGCAGGGTCTGCAGCCTTTTGCCTATCACACAAGAAAAAGTTCTCATTGTAGACATCAGTAAATACACCCACATTTGCTGCCTGATGCTGTAAAATGGTGAATACACTGGAGAAGGCACTGCAGGTTCTGCTGGAAGTTGCAAAGATTCACTATCACTTACGACTGGATTTTTTGGTCCTAGGATGCATTTTGGCCACCCTTGGTTTTCTCCCAAATGACACAATCCTACCAACAGGAAGGGAAGTAAGTCACAGAGCTTCAGGTTCCACAGTCTTAAGCACAAGCCAAGGGTGGTTGACTCTGGCATTTGGGTTTGCACTTTTGAACCACTTCAGCAAATACTGGTGAAGCAGCCATTACAGGCAGCCAGCATACCCACAATCAGTTAAAACATGAAGTGTGGTTATGCCCATTCCCAAATTAGAATCACTGAAAGAGAATGTTGGACTCTGGGAATGTTTTGTTTGGATTTCCCTCCTCTTTTTCTTTTCCATATTTTCAGTCACATTACCCAAGAGGCAGGTTTCTCTGCTCCTCATAGAAGTAAGCAGAGCAGCCAGTGGTTTCCACAGTGGTGGTAACATCACATTGTGAAACTCAGGGTATTCATAATGTAAAATGTGCTGAAGTGAAATGCACTGTCAATTTTATAACTGCAATGCCTTAGGTTTTAGTTTTTATGTTTTTCAGATTCTGTGCTGCTTTAGTGTGTAGTTCTGAGCTTCATATTAAATGTAAGTAAGTTCTCTTCCCAGAGTAGGTAAACAAAACAACTCCTTTCCTAGCTTGGAACCCAGGACAACCACCCAAATTTCAGGCCCAAGAGCATAAACAACAGTGGACGGAAAAGAGAAAAACAAGAAGGATGGGATTTCATGGGCTAAGGCTGTAACTGGACAATTAACTCCAATATGTTAATGGAGCAGAACTTTAAAAGTGAGAGACCCCATGACTGGTCATCCATTTTGTGACCATCTTGGGTCCATCTTGGCTGTAGCCCTGGCTGGGCTCTTGTACTGCCCAAGGTGTATCCATTGAGGCCTTTTAATAAACACCTACTTTATTCTTTAACTCTGTCCAGCCTCTGTTCTAGGTCAGGCTTGATTAGGCATCAACAGAAATGCTCTGCATCATCACTGTCAAATGATGTAGTGTTAAACAGCTCTTGAACTGGATGGTTTTGAAGAATACAATTGGAATAATGTCACACTATTAAAGATTATCCTGCTTTTAAAATACTACAATGGCAGCTAAATCAGTCTCATTTTGACTCAGTGCCACTTCCAGTGAAATATTTTCCTCTGCAACTGACTTATTCAAAGCGTACTCTCTAAGTTACCCAAAGAGGACTGCAGCATACAATAACTGCTCTTAGTCTTTTTTGCCCAAAGATTTTGTTTTCACATTCTTCCATCCAGGACTGCTCATTTTCACAGGCTGAGAGAAAAAAAAAATACCTCATTTGAAACACACTCAGTGGTAGGAGACAGCAAAAAGATATCTACAGAGAGAGCAACAATGTTTCAGAACACAAAGTGATTGAAATCTACATTCATTTTTATCCTAGCCAGGAATTCCTTGTTTTTAATGACTGTGGCCAAAGATGCTTTTCATGTAGCAGCTCTACTGGGGTCAAGAGCTAACATGGTACCTTTAATTTTTTTTTTTTTTTGGTTTTTTTTAATTACTAGTAAGTGCCTTATGTTTTCATGTTACAAAACATTAAAAAATATTTTCAAAAAACTAATGGTATGTCCAAAGAAGTTGAATTGTCTGTATTTTTCTGTTGCAGAATAGTTCATCATATATTATGTTATGCAATTTCCCAACAAGAGTCAATTCTAAAAATATATCACCACTCTAATTGTACACTATATATACATGGGAAATTGCAAGTTCATTTAATTAAAAATCATTTTAAATGAGAACAGTAAATTCTGCTGAACACTGGCTGAATCCAGAAGAATTGTCCCTTCATGGACATTTATTTTATGTGGTATTGCAGGTCCTACATAGTATTTTTTAATGCTTCCATAATGTTGCTCCTTTGTAGGTATCAACTTTATAGAATGACAATCAAAGCTAAGAGTATTCAAAAGCGAGGTAAAGACAACAAAATAGGCACTTTTGATAGGCATAATGGTCAGCTCTACCAACAGTGTTAATATTGACAAATTACTGACACAGATTAAACATCTGAAATACAACCTAAATCTCAGTTGCCAGCTCTAGTAATAGACAGCAGTGTGTTCATTTTACTTTTCCAACAGTAACCACAGACACCATTGTAAATCAACAGTTACAAAAAAAAAAAAAAAAAGATAAAAAAAGCACTTCTCTCTTTTCTGGAAATGGCCTGTTCTTTATGCTAAATTCAGAAAGCAGTGCTTTTTTTGTTTTATTTTTACACTTAGTGGAGTTTTTTTTTTCTTGTTTGGGTTGTTGTTTTTTTCTTTTGGCTTGGGATTTTTTCTTTTTTTTTCTTGTTTTTTTTTTTCTTTTTGTAGTTTTGAAAAAAATCCAAAAGTTTCAGCAAGATTTTCCTGAGATAATCCAATAAATCTGCCATGTAATAGTAATAGATGTCATGGCACTCATATTATTCAACACAATAACTTGAGATATAGCCAAAAAATCCACATCTAAACCAGATTTTCAACTATTTAAAGCTTAAGAAACTACTTCTTATCAACAATTCTGTGAATGTTTTTTATCAGTTGTTTCCTTTCACTCCTCACGACAAACTTTTAAAGAATTACTCATGTGTCACTTCTGGTCTGAATTTCAGTTTGATGACAAACTAATTTCTAAAATAACAGTCATGCTCACCCCATCTAAGACATCATAATCACCCTACCTTGACACAAGGGTAACCATTCGCTTTCAAATTTTCTACCCCACCATGAAAAAGTGATCACAAGAGAGAGCTCAGCTCACCAGTGTTAGCCCACTGTGTGTATCAGCAGGAGGCATTTTGGCTCACATGGCCACTTTCTGAGGTGAGTTTTGAACAAGTGGGATCTAATTGGTGGGGCAAAAAACCCAACAAAACTAAACAACCAAATCCAAGGCAAGAAATGAGAAACAATAAGCAGAAAAGTCAGATGGCTCATTCCCTGTATGCCCACAGGTGCACCATCCCCAACACATGGTTTTCCGCAGAAGAACCAATTTCAGACAAGCCCTCGGGCTGTTTCCCCTGCTCCTAAAGCCGTGCCTGGCTGTGCAACAGTGCTGGGTGTCTGTCACACGCTGTGACCGGTGGTGTGGAAAGTGACATCTGCGCGCCCATGGCAGCAAGCAGAGCTCACCGCTATGCCAACCACGCCCGAGCTGAGCCCCACACTGCAGCCACCTGCCAGCCCCAGCACAGCCACCCCTCGCTGCCACACGCTGCCCTGGCACAGGGATCACCCCACCGAGCCACCCTGAGATGGGCATCATGCTTGGGCCACCTGGCAGCAGAGCCAGCCCCCGAGGCCACTCTCCTGAGTGATGAGATCAGACAGGGCACTGCAGGGCCCTGAGAGCCTCAGCTGTGTCCTTGTAATTGAATGTGGCACCAACAAGGGTGCCACAGGATTTGGTCTGAGAGAAACAATCATTCTAAAATAATTGCTGTGGCAGAGGGCTCATGGCCACCGAGAGTGACCTGCCACGTGCCATTTGAGGGGGAGACAGGAACACTTCACCCTGCACACCTCTCCCACCTGCTTCACCAAGAACAAGCACTCCTGTGCAGCTCTGGTTTGCTTCTTCCATTCCATTGAATGATTCTAAGGATGGTTTTTGCAGTGTTCTATAATAAGTGAAAGAGATACCTTTTTCATTCTAAAAGAGCTTTTGAAATTAAGCCAAGGTGATTCATAATTAGATTGAGTGCAAGTATAAAACACTAGGCCACATCCTCAGTGTTTGCCCACAGCAACCCACAACCCTCAGACAAATGCGGAGCAGCTGTATGTGAGCACAGGCACCCTATAAGCTTTTCCATATTCTCCAGATTTCAAATGGGCCAACTGCCACATTTGCTCTTTTTGCCTGAATTTTTGAAGAGATCAGACCACACTGTACATCCTGGAAATTTCAACAGAACTGGCAACAGGGCCAATGATCAAGGAGTTACTTCTTCACCAAATGTGGCTAGCAGCACAGAATGGGTAGGATTGTCAGAAACTCAAAGATTAATGTTGGAGGCTGGCAGGGAGAAATTAGCATAAGGGGGAAAGAGCCCCTTATGCAACTTTGAAAAACTAAAATAAGTATACAAGTATATATAGGTATATACACACATCTATGTAATCATACAGAGCTTGACTGTGAGACACAAGTGATCTGAGAGGTGATGGCACTCTCACTGAAGGAAACTTATAAAGAGCCAAGAAAAGATATTCCCAAGCAGAGGGAGCTTGATGAGAAAGACTAGATACTCTCTTACAGACAAAGGTCCATTTTGCCAGAATACAGGACAGTAGACTCCCACACCTCCTGCTTCTGCTCTCTTTCTGTGTGGTAGTGCATTTCCCCACCTCAGGCCATACCATGATCGGCAGGAGCTGAAATTTCTTTTAAATTTCTTTTCCCTTGTCTTTAGCACTGATTTTTTCTAAATAATGCACATAACGCATGCACTTTTGAAGGAGGAAGCTGGCCTTGTTACAGACATATTTTCAAGCCCTAGGGCCAAATTGTCAAATTTACTTCATGTTGTTTCAAAAAAGGTATGCTAGTTGTCAAAGAAGTTTATCTGTAAATTTTTTTTTAGTTTCCATCAATAAAATAAGCTTTATTATTTGTTTGACTTTCCTTGTTTTAATTACTCCTCATTGTAGTATGATGTTTTAAGTGGCTCAAATTATTTTTGCCTAATATCCAGACTCAAAACAAAGGCATCGATGAAAAATATCATAACTACCAAAATGACAGCTTTTAGTTTGGAAAAGAGCTCACATGGTAGAAACTTTCTTTATACCATATTACTTCCATTTTTTGATGGTCCAGTACATCTGTTTTGGTCGGGTTTTTTTAATTATTTTAGTTTAACAAGCTCCCAATACAGTAATGCACATGTTCACTCCCCTAACCTGGAACAGAACCAAGACCCCTCACCAGAAATTACAGACAACACTCACCAATAACTGATAAAGCAGAGTTCCTTTTTAAATAAGCTATGCTCATCTTACAGACACAAAACTTGATCCTGGGCCAACATAACAAACAATGAAGCACAAGCTTTAGAATCCACAGGAGCACACATTTTGGTGAACAGGATATGAGCTGCAGCAATTTGCAGGGCAGAGTGTTTGATAAAGTGATTATATTCAGAGTACACCACAGACACAGCTTTCTGCTGGAGATGTTAGTTTGCACTCTGTGAAAATAGAAAATGAAAAAATTGTTTTTCTTTGTTTTTGTGCAGTTTCTGACCAAGTGATATGCATCAGGGGAGATGCAAGCTCACACAAAGCAGAACAGGAGAAAATCTGTTCTGAACTCAGGTTTGATGCACCAGTTAGATTTTGGGTCTCATCTATAAGTTAGCTGAACAGCCCACAAAAGAGAAACAAGGTGGAAGTTGTTTGTGGTTTTGTCATGAGACGAGAAAAAAAAAAAAAAAAAGGAAAAAATATCTGAGAAATTTTCTCACAGCCTTCCTACAAGATTAGGTTGGGCTTAGCTCTCTTGTCCTTGATGTGTGGGACTCAGCCCCAGAGGCTTCCTCATGCAGATTTGAAATAACAGCTGAGGCTGGTGCTTACATCCCAGGTCCCCTGTCTTTGCCCTAAAGAGCATCAAAGCCCAGTAACGATAACACAGGGGGTTGTTTCATTGGCTTAAGACTGTGATTTCACAAGGGGATTTTAACTCAAGCCTTTGCATCAATATTTTGTGTATCCCTTTGCACAGTTGCCCATGACACTGAAGTTTTAACAGGAGATTTTGCAGGGAAATCCCACAGCAGGCCCTTCCTACCTCCTCTTCAATGGGAGCACTGCACTCATTGCCCACTTTTTCCCAGCTCCTCACCAGAGGACCCTGTACTGATCATAGAAGACACTGAAAAAAAACCAAAAAAAAATACAAACCACCATAAAAACCCCAAAACAACCACATCTAGAACAGAACACATTTCAAAGTGATTTAAAACTGTCAGCTAGTTTAAAGGAAATAGGAATATATATATAGTAATTACTTTGCCTTCCTTTTACATTATTTTTTCCTAGGCTTTTTTTTTTGGCATCTGGTCAACCTGTCGTGACACAGTCCAATTCAAATTATATAACATCACAGGCGTCCTCTCACTAGTGCCAATGTTCCCACTGGACAGAAGATTCTTCTGATAGCACTTTGACGCCCACTCTTCAGTGTTTTAATTTCCTGACAAATTTATCATGTGCAATTTATCATCATATGTGTTCAATCTCACTATAATAAAAGACAGAGGTTGGTGTTTTCCACACCTTTTAATGTATAGGCCCTTCTATTTTTAATTAAACTTGTATTAAAATGGAAGATCCCTCTAATATATTCCTTTTATGAAATGCCATATTTTGGCATTTGGTGGTGTTCAGAAGATGTCATTGGTCTGTTTAACTAACCAAACCTAAGCAAATATTTTGTTACTGTTTCATTGCCAAAAATCCAACTTGTATCCAGTCCACAGGACCACTCAACAAATTGGAGGAAAATGCCCATTTTAAAAGTTTGTAGCTCAGAACAGGTGTGCAAGTGTCATAGAAGTAACATTCCATAACATTTCTCCATTTTAGTGTGCTAACAGAAACAAGGAGATTAATAAAGGAGGAAAAGAATAGATTAAAGCCATTTATAAAGTTCCACTGGAAGTTTGTAGAAGAACCAAAAACTTGATAACAGTTCTGTACTTACATGACAAAGCTCATTTGTCCTTTCATAAATGTCAAATAATGTTAAAAAAGCAGGTGACTTTCATAGCACTTTTATTTCTTCCTGACAATCATCCACAGTCAAAATCCTAAATTCTATCTCAGTGAATATTTTAGACAATTTAAAGAATTTCCATTCTCCAGAACTTCTTTAGAACCATTACCTGAAGCATAAAATACATTTCCTTGTGTTCCATCAGTATCAATTCTTCTCTTTTAACCCAGAAGAATACTTAGTATGTGGGATAATGCACATTTTTAAACCAGACAGAGGCAAAAGACAAATGATGAATCCAAAAGAATCACTATGCGCTGCTGGGATGGAGATTCACAAAGGAAGATCAGTCAGTGACTACAGTTCTGGGTATTGTTCATTTCCCAGCATGCTTAATTTAAAGGCCTTTGAGCAGGATTTTTCTAAACTTATACAAACTACCTGTGTTCTAAGACAATCGTCTCTTAAATCTTCTGAGCAGCAGGCCCCATGTAAAACAAAAAGGCAATACGCCCAAGATCAGCTCCAAAAAACCCCTGAAGTTGGATTTGTTTGTCTACACAAAAGTAAGTCAAGACACCTTGCATTACCAGCAAGAAACATCTGCATAATAAGTGTGTTCTAAGAAATTAAACTAAACCTGTCAGCACATTATATTGAGACTTTTCATTCACCATTAAAGATTTTACAGCCTGATTTGAGAAACACATGTGTTCCACAGTACTTGATCTTCTACAATTTAAGAAGCTATTTTAAAATTCAGTGTCCCCAACTGCACGCAACTGCTACTAAACTTCCTTTGAAATTAGAGCGTAAATAATGCATAAACCCTTTACCAAATTTTTCAGTCAGTATTTACTTCTCTGCCCTTCAATTATCCCAGTCTGAGCCTACAGGACATATGTGGGATCTACATGCCTACCAAACCCCCACAGAATCATGTTTTCTCTCTTTTAAGAAAAAAAAATGCAAACAAGGTGAAAAACAGTTCTAAGCAGTATTTTTCCTGATTTTCCACTATAGTTTTATGATGCTTATGAATTTATAATTCCATAAACAAGCTTATTAAGGTTGAAGGCCCATAGGAGATCCTTTTCATGAACAACAATTTTTTTCCAAGCCTTGACTGGAATGATTATGAAAGATCCCAAGACATTTAATTCCTACATGGTACAACTGAGGCTATCAGCATATCCTTGTTTTGGACAGCATTCTAATGACAAAAAGCTGTGCTTCTGGGGACACCTGTCATGGGGTGCTGTTATCAACTTATTGTAAAAGTCCCATACCTTCTTGGTGATTTCTCATGTGCAACTCCTCACAGCACTGACTCCTTCTTCACAGCACAACCAACAAACTCCAACTCTCTCTTCACCCAGCTAACCCACTCTTTTGTAGCACTCGCCCTCTTATTGGACCCAGCTGTGGCCTGTTAAGGGCAGGCTTGTTCCTAATCTTTGGTGATTAGTACAGCTGCAACTCCTAAGGTGTGAGACTACCTCCTGCACTATCTTTATTTTCTTACATTCTATCCCTCCACAGAGTGCTTACACAAAAATTCCCATTAATGAATCAATGGATTTCCTTTTCTCAGCTCTGTGAGTTCAAGGTCTGATTCCTCTTTTCAATACATCAGCTGTGCACCTTATTTATACCAGGAGACAGAGCTCAAGTGTCACGCCACCTGCATGTGGTTGTTGCTACTTTTAACAATTTATGGATCAGCCTGGACACAAGACACTACTGTCAAATCAGCTAGCTCAAAAACACAACTTCAACCCCTGTGTGTGTTACCTGGAGTTTGCCTGTACCTGCAAATAGCCTGGTGCTCCTCATAGGTACAAGTGGAGGAAATTCTGAAGCTCTGGCCCCTGGCACAGAAATGTTCCTTGATTCATTACACCCACCCCCTGCCTGCATCACCTGCACATAGCCTGAAGCCCACCTGCCCTCACTCTCCTGTTATCCTGTCAGCCACAGGACAAGCCACCTGCCCCTAGAACTTCCCAAGGCACTGAGGGCACACTCTTGGACAGAAAACAAACCAAACCAAAAACCAGGTACCTATGGGCCCCTGCACGTGCAGCTAACTCTTGGGAACAGCTCTTTAAAGAGTCAGGGGTGCAGGTAAATTTGCTTTCTCACAGAAAACAGCTAAATCCAAAGGCACCTGATGAGACATATGGGAGTGACATGGTTAGAGGCAAGGCGATTAAAAAAGGGAATAAGTGTGTGCAAACAACAGAAAAGGTTCTGTTACATGCGTGACCACAAAAAGAGCAATTTCCAGACCTCCTGGAAGCTGCTGAATATGTCCTCAAAGTGCAGCTGGCTGTAATCCAAGTTGGGAAGTGTTTTGAAGAGAAAAATGGCTAGTGGTCAGAGATCTCCAAAACCTGTGGCAGAACAAAAACTGCTTATGGGGAAGGGGGGAAGTTGCAGAAAAATTGTGCCATAAGTATTACAAGAAAAAACAAAACAGAGAAAAAAAACCTATTTACAAGCTGGGAATTACTATTTCTTTTCCTTCCCACTGTTAACTCTTCCCCAAGCTCCTACTGAGACACTTTGATCCTTTTTATTTTGTTTACAAGTACTTTTACATTACGTAGGTTTTCTCTACCCACATTTTGTTTCTACCATTCCAATCACCTTTTCTACTGTAATTTGTTCTTTCCAGTCAGTCATGAGGGAAATAAATGCAAATGAAAGCAGAGTAACAACATTCCTCTTGTAATTCATTACCTTCATTCAATTTGGCCTTT
>NW_005054304.1:10314330-10339058 GCF_000277835.1 Geospiza fortis
ACTTTCTCCATCCTCACTGTCTCATCTCCATCAGAACATGAATCCAGGCATCCCTCCTTTGAAGAGCCATGTCCCTTTCCTCTGGCGTCTCCCCTGATTATCTTGAAGTTACGCTGCACAAACAGGACAAGTTGAGGGAGGAAGGAGTAGTTGGAAACTCACTGGCCTCCTGACTGTGCCTTGATCACAACTCTTGCCCTTTCAAATAGGGAATGAATGGAAGGAACAACCAATAACTGCAGAGGGGGGTTGTATTTTCAGAAAGCATGAATAGCTAAACCATAAATATGACTTTAGCTTAGAGAAAAAAATTATTTTGGTTTTCTTACAAGAGGAGAAGAAGAAGCAGCTGAGACTCACTAACACCATTATAGAGATAAGTTGTATTGTGTTCAGTTACTCCAAATGGAGCATAATTCCACTAGATATTAAAAAATTTTCCTTTCTGTTATCATACACTGCACTGTAGAGACTGGGTTATATGTTAGGTGTACTTAAGATAACTACACATGCATTGAGATACAAGCTTTTGAATGTGCAGGCTGGCAACAACTTAATATTCACGGGCTGACTTTTGAAACATGGGAGAAGAAAAGAGGCAACAAAAGCAGCAGCACAATTTTCCCTTGACAACACCCTGACAGACTTTTGCAGTTATGGACAGAGTCATTTATGGAAAAAAAAAAGTAGCAATTAGAATTGTACTTTTCTTCAGCATTGTGAGAGATTTAAATATACCAAATATCAATTAAATGATATTTAATTATTATTTAATAATTCTCAATTATAATGAGAAACAGCTAATTCCTATATTACAGGTAATTTTGCCGAGGCCCACAGAATAAATTTTATTGCCTACTGCAAAAAATATATGGCAGGGGGGAAAGCAAGTTGCTTTCCCACCTTCTTCTTCATCTGCACACAGTTTTCCTTCTACTTTCAGTTTGGTGTTGCACATAATTCATGTGGCATTCACATCATTCATGTAAGAAAAAATGGTGTAATAAGCCCAGCCAGCAAGACCTCCCGTGAGATTTCCCCGGTACTGCCTACGGTGCCCTCAAAACAGACAGACATTCTCTCTCCCTTCTCAGTGTGCCAGACCTTGCATCAGTGCCTGATTTGTGGCAGGAGTTACAGGCAGGGTAAAAATTTCATATTAATGAAGCTAGCTTGAACAGATTTTGTCTTCATTTTCAATACAAGATTTCATCTCCTCTGAACTTTTGGCTGCTAAAAGGTCACGTTATTAATTTATTCTTTTACAATTTTGGAGTACAAAATATCTAGTACGACAGAAAAGAAAGATAATATCAGTCACGATGTCCTTACTCTACTGATACACATAGTTATATTTTCTTCTGCCCTGAACCTTCTTCAAACGGCTTGCATTAGGCAAAATCTACTTGTGAGAGTGGGAAAGAAAATGTCTCTCCTGCCTTGCAGAAAGCTTTACCAAAATTCATCCTGAGTACCAGGTGGGAGGCATGAAGAGGGAAGATGGTGATATTACTTAGGAAAGAATTTATTTTTCTAAGAGAGAACTTCTATTTTTAATGCCAACATTAAAAGTCTTACTTCCCCCCACCCCTTTATCATTTTAATATTTCTTTCAGTTACAATATATTGGTTGTGTTTAACTAAACAGCATATTGCATTGAATTCCTGATTGTCACACACTCCTTTTTTGGGGCTGTGCTATTCTTAGATCATCTGTGAACACACTCTATTAATCAAGTGCATTGCACCACAGAGTAATAACAAATGATGAGATTCCCAAACAAATGGAATTTACATGAGCCAGTGTATGCCCGAGTCTTTTGCAACATTCTGAAAATCTGTAAACTACTATGTATATCTTATATATATATACATATATATATATATATTTAGATGGTGCGATATACAATAGGTGGGATGTGAATCAAGCCTGGTTAGAAATAATAAGCAAAGTAATGGTGCAGAATGCTTATAGCTCCATTGGGAGCTGCCCAGCAATGAGAAGCACTTAGGACTGGCATTAGACAGAGACAAAATAAAATTTTTCTACTTAGCACCAGTATCCCACACCTGGATAAGGCAGCAAAGATGTGCAAATAACAAAAGACATCAGAATAACAAATAACGGCAGACAGTCACTCTGGACCTATTCTGAAACAACAGAATACACTTTAAAAAGCAGTAAAACCAATAAAAATCCAGTCATCTTGAAAAAGGAGAGTCTTTGCTGCAATAAAGGCAGTCAATAAAGAAGCTCTCTCATTTAAACATCAAATGCACATTGTTTTGCAACACCTGTTATTCAGGCATAATAGCTTTCTTAACCTGTCAAAGTGTTTAAGCTGAGGAAAAGAAATGGGCCTCCAGCTGCGCACTTTGGTGGAGAAAGTCTGCACGAAGCGATATTAGTTTAATGAAATGTGTACAGATTGTAATTGTGGTAATAAGAGGGCAATTCCCAGAGGGGCAGTAGGAAGGCACTGAGTGCAGCCAAGCAGAAAACAGAAACTGCAGACTGGAGAGAGAGATTGATATCCTGCGTGTGGACCCTCACTCTCCAACCTGCTCACCTACTCTACAGCCCAGCCATGTCTCCTCCCCTGCCCGACAAGCCTCAGCACTGCCCCACGCCCCATCCTTGCCCATATTCCTGGTATGCTTCCCAGAGAAGATAGCAAAGACAATCCAGCTCTCAACAGTGGAGCCTGCCAGTATCTGTAACACAGGCTCATGAATATGAGAGGATATGAAAAAGCAGGGCAAAATAAAAAAACTAACACTGGGGAATGCTGACACATCTTCCACTGTTCCGCTCTACAAGCCCTGAGACGCCGCAGTGCCCAGGAAGATATAAAGCATGTTTTCCCAGGAAAATAAATTCCAAGTCCGGGAGAAATGAAGAACAACACTTAGGGAGGAGATGAGGAAAGAGCGCCATGAAAAACATATGGGCCCTTCATTTTTTTAAAAGAAAGACAAACACTCCTGTTTCAGCTGGCATGCCCGTGCAAGCACAGCAAACCCATTTATACCAGGCAGATTCCTACACGAGAGCTGCCAATGCCAAAGGATGTCCCAGGGTTAGTCTAAGAGAAAACATCAAGACCAGCAGCACTAAACACTGCAAGTGCTGTTTAGAAGAGCTTCTGAACGATGAAGTCTTTGTCAGGTGAGCCTGCTGCAGCAATTTGACAGTGAAATTCAGTAAATCCATCCTCGCAGTAGTTTAGCTGGCAAAGTGGGTGTCACACAGATCCGCCAGCTCCTACGAGTGCTTCCATTAGGAAACACCTCTCTCTCTGTCTCCAGCCTGTGGATAGTCAGTATGACCTAAGGCAGAGAGGCTTAGTGATGACTAACTTTGTTTTCATAAATGGCACGGTATTTGGAAAATATGGGCAAAATAAAAAGACAACTTGACTCTTTCCACTATACAATAACTGGTGAAGGTAGAAGAAAAGTGGGGAGGGAGGGCTGAAGAAGCAGAACTGGAGACAGAAAAAGAGCAATTAATTTAAGGAAGGATACAGTGGTCACAAGAAAGGGAGAACCTATTCCAAGATGGTCAATGTGAAAAGAGGGGGAAAATTTAAGACATTTTATACTGAAAAAACCTAAGCCCCAAATCCAAAAGCATGGTCCAGAAAAGCAACAAAACTAAGAAAGGGGTAGAAAATGGGAAGTGTTTTATTTTATTGGCATAAAAAAATGAGCTGAAAAGAGAAGAAAAAATAGTTGTGTTTGGACTTGAGAGTGGTGAGAATTTTCAGCCAGGGTCATGATTCAAGAAAAGATAAATAATGATTCATCTAGTTTCTCCTAGCAGTAACAAGCAGTATGCTGCCTTCATTTTCTCAAAATTGCCTTATTTACCAGTCACATATTAGGAAAAAAATCCACAGCTTTATTAGGCGATTTGCAGAATAATGTTTTTTACAACATGGGCAGCTCACCAACGAGTGCTGTATTGCTGTCAATCTGAAAAGCAGCTGAAAAACATAGTTTGAAAAGCAACTACTCATCTGAAAAAGTGGAACTCCTCTAAGCAGAGAAACTTATCCTGCCCAGTCTGGCTCAGAGCCCTACTGATGCCCTCTTACAGAAAATATATGTGTGATATGCAGTAGGGAGAGTACTTCCTACAGCTGCTGCAGGTGAGATACTGCAGACAGGGAGGGAAACTCTGCTATTTATTCAAGATATAATTGCAAGGTTAACAAGGGCTATCATTGTTTCAGACAGTCCCTTTTCCAGCCTTGCAACACATACCTCTGCTCCTTTTACACAGGAACAAGCAGGAACTGCCTGTTGTTATTTAGCAGCATTATTGAGCTGTGGACCTCTGACAGTGCCTGAGGGAAGCTCGTGAGCTTTTTAATTCATTTCCCTGATTGCAGGGAATAGCTCACAACATGATGGCTGTGATTAGTCAGGACAGTACTGAGGACATGCTGACAAGGTTCATCAGACATAGAGCAACTGCAGCTGCCCACAGATAAATTTATGCCACCAGCACAGATGTCATAGAACTCCTTTTTACATGCCTTCAAAACTTCCTCAGCAAGAACAACTCTTGATCCAAGCTAACTTGGGCAGCACAGCAAAACATGCTGTGTGAAAGGGACCAGAGAGAAAGGAAGGGATGTAAGGCAGAGCTCTGCTGCTCCATCCCATGTCCCTTTTAATGATGGATGAGAAAATTGCTCAGACTTCTCCAGCTGAGGCCTCGGTTGTGATGTGACACTATCACCTCTCATCAGTCACATCTCCTTCTGAGCCAGAATGTCACAGAAGACAACATGACTGATGCAACCTGACACAACATGTCACCATGCCAGGTCTGCCAGCTGGGAAACCGGGAGGAGGGAGAGAGGAAGGAGCAAGGAAGAGAATGATGCCTTGAGAGGCTACCTAGAACAGATGCTAAACATTGTTAAAAGAATAAAGTAGGTATTTATTCAAAGGCTTTGGAAAAGGCATTCCTCATCAGAGTTCCCATGTTGGAGGGGACTGTTTTGCTTTTAAGAAAGGTTTTATTGCCACAAAAGTCAAAACACCGAAGATACATGGAGGAAAAAAACCCCAACAGACCAGGAACAAATCAGTGCAATTGAACAATTCAGTGTCTACTGAAATCTACTAAAGGTTTAGGCAGACCTTCCATAGATAGGAAGGGACACAGCAAGGCCAATAGGTCTCTGCGTTGTTTTAGAAGTCCACCTGTCTTTTACCCCTGCTGAAAAATAGTGCAAGGAAACCAAGCCTTTCCTCAAAGGGAAGATTCAGGTCCCTAAGGACTGGCACAAGACATTTGCATCAGACGTCTTCCCACATTCCAAAGTGGGAAAGCAGGAGACAAGACATTTATTTTATATTTCCCTTAAAAAAATAAAATAATTTTAGTTCAAGACTTTGTATAATTATGAAAAAAAGTCCACACTCATAAATTTCTGCATTATATTTATGCTGGCTGGGAGAGCAGAGAGAACTCTCCCACTGTTTGATAGAGTTGGAGACAGCCCCATTATTTCTTAACTTCAAAATGGTGAATAAGCTGTACAAAACAAGATTGATTTTCCCCAAAAACAAAGTTTAAAGACTGTCCTCCCACAGTCAGAAGGCTCTTCTCCTATGACTCCCAAGTTCTCAAACTACAGAACTTGGGAGTCATAGGAGCTTCAGTTAATGGTGTCTCAGTCGATGCCACTTCTGCTTAAAGTGCATGATTTGCCTCACTACTTAAAACTGAGATGCCTATACAGACAATTTAGTAAAGAAAAGGCACAAACACTTTGAGCTAACAGTGCCAAGTCAATTTAGAGCAAATTACTGCTTTTATTTCTTCTTCCTATTTCCAACTATCCCATAACTCCAATAGCAACAACTAGTCTCATATAAAAATTTTGTGGCACCACACAATCACATAAATGAAAAGTCAAATAGTGGAACATTCACATCATTTTCCCCTCCAACTGGAACTAAGCTATATTTTACATATTAACCCAGATTTTACTAAATTTAGACCATGCTTTTGAACAAGAAGCTTTTTGATGCAGAAGATGTTGTCATTGGGATGCCAGAGTAATTGTCTGCAGACACTATGTGGTGCATATATTTGCAATTTTAAAAGCATCATACCTGCCAATAGAAAAAGTTTCACTTACATAATATCAGCCTGAAGTTTTGGCACATTACACATTGTAGTATTTGCTGCTACTTTCACAGCTGAATGCAAATTTGAATTTTCCAATCTGAACTTAGAAGAAATACCATTTGTGTGACGTTATCTATTCTTCAAATTCATAATATTTCAAGTACCAATCTTAACAATGGCAGCTTCCTGATCTTCTAATGTCTTAATTACCGACATTAATTTTTTGATAAAAAATAGGTGAAAGTTAAACATTAGTGCCAGCAGATCCCTCTCCTTTTTTCCTGCCTACACAGTGCTGAACCAAGAAGTCAGTTGGAATTGCCCTGCCCAGGCAGCTCCGTACTGGCAGATGGACATTGCTATCTAGTCCTTCTCACTTGTCAATTGGCTTTGAGCACTTCAGCTGCCGATGACAATCATTGAGTGAGAGGTTTTATAGTGACATCTGCCTGTCAGTGACTCTGACTGCTTGTGTCTACCTTCCAGGGCAATTTTTCTTCTCCTTGAATGTCAGTTTGTTTAATCACAGTCCGGACACAGCTGCCAACTATGCACCATGGTAGCATTTCTAGTAGAAAACAAGGAAAGAGAAATGTATTAAACATGAAAACATTTAATTCTGGCTTAGCCTCAGGCTGCACTATCCTCAGGGACTGACCCAAGCTCAGTGCTGATATCAACAAATTCTTTTTATTGCCCCGCTTCTCCTTTGCTTTAATTGATTTTTTTGTTACAATCACACTGACCGTAATTTGCGGATGACTCACAGCCAGCCAGAGTGGGCTGCTTCAGGTATGGTGCAGTTCCCTTCACTAATAGAATCCTGCCCAGGAAACATTCACCAGCCTGCTTCAAAAGCAACGTCTTGATTCCATTTCATGGAAATTACCCATCTCTTTTTATAGGTAGACTGAAAGCCTGTTTTATTTGCTTTACTTTCTACCACCGCTGAAGAACTCCAAAGTCCCTTCCCAGTGCACCAGGAGTCAGCCTTGCCATGGAGAACTGGTGGCCATCCATCTGTCCTCGCTCTGAGGAGACATGCACTGCCACTCTTAGTGACAGCACCATGTGTTGTGATACAGAGCAAAAGTCACTTACATGCACTGTTATGTTCATATTTCTTATGCAGGTGACTGAGGGATCACGTGTGGCCACAGCTTTCACTCAGAAGCTAACAACACAGTGAAGATACAAACACTCAGCAGGATTTTTAAAGTACAAATGCAAGTTTGCATATTCAATTTCAGCTCTACATTAATTTAAAGTTATTTTTGAGTAGCGATTTTTGTAAATGAATTCATTAACAAGATTAATCACTGAAATTCAGTCTGTAGATGTGATATTTTTAAATGACCTGACAAATCATATTTACAAGCTAATGGTAAAAAACATTTACCATTTGGAGAGAAAACATAACCAATCAGAATAGAATGCATTAAAAATACTGAACATTCACAGTAATAGTAGGAAGAGAGAAAACCGTTAAAATGCCGAGAAAAAAGGCAAAATCTTGGTCATATATATTAAGGCCAAATAACACGACCTCCCCGGTCACATATATGGGATAAGGAGAAATACCAAAAAATACATGACAGAGATTAAATCTCTAAGCTGTTTGCTTAAAAGAAGCTGAAATTCACATCAGGTCCAAACATCCAGATATCAGGTCCATCAGCACTATCATCTTACTCCTTTATCTTTACCACTGCCTTTGAAGGAGACTGACGTCAGCAGCCTGGATATGAAATGCCGCCTCTACACAGCCACACTGATTTGTGCTTCAGATTCATTTTCTCCTCTTTCTTTTCTGTTTATTCTTCTCTTATTTTTAATTTCCTTCCTTTTAAAACCCTACACTTCATCTTGAGCTTCTAGCCAGGCAGCTATTTTTTCTCTTTTTCTGTATATTTGGCACTGGAGTGAAATGAAAATTAATAATCCCTTCAGAAAATGCACATGAATTGGTATATAATGCTGGGGACAGGAGATCCTAAAGACAGAGCAGTTTATTATTATTATTATCCAATTATAAAATTATAGCCCTTAAGAAGCACTACTTTGTTTTAGCCCAATTCTTTAGAAGACCCACTGTGTGCAAGCCACAGTCCTGAACTAGTACCTAGGACAAAATAAGTGAAGCCAGAAAGGGAGAGCTGACTGCCAACAGACCTAACTCTTTACCTTCTCTCTCATTAATCTACTTTCTCTTCTTTCAATCCACTATTTTTGTCACTTCCCAGATTTACTTCACTTTTTCCTTCTGGGTCTTGGCTGTCTTAGTCTTCCTTGCCTCATGCTCCACTTTTATTTTATTCCCTCTCTTATTCCAACAAATGCTCCATAGCAGACAGATTCATTCATCTCTAGCACCTTATCTGGTGAAGCATATGTTTCTTTTCTTTGAGGTCAGATTAACTATTCCTTATAAATGTTACAAAGAAAAAATACATGTTGGCAGCAAGTTCTGCTACTCATCGCCATCATTTTTGTCCACTGCATTAAGCCCATTTAACATGCTTAAACATGCCTTTTGTCAACAGCAACAAAAGCAAAAAGCAGCTGAACTGTAGTTAATAAATCATTTTCTGGAAGTAGAAACTGCCTGAGAAATATGATGCCAAGCAGTTAATGCATGCTATTCTTACACAGAGGAAAATGGAGGAGAAAAAGTTTAACCAGCTTTTATGATTATAAAATGTGCTTTCTGTGTATATTTGTGTGTATATTCATTGTACTATTTTAAATCAAAGAGATCCCACTGAAGTGCAGTACATTACTTTAGACATAGATTCACCCACCCCCAGTTAATCTTATTTCCTAATTAGAGATATAATTCACTAGTACCTAAATTTGAAACATAATTCTCTACCTCATTAGTCCAGCCCCTATAACTTTTATGTGTATACATATGTGTGTGTGTGTACTTTAAAATAAAGGAAACAATATGCAGTATGAAACCCTGGAATAACAAGGAACCACAGCATTTTCCTTGAGCTCATAGTTTCTCTGTCCACAGGAAAGATCCAAGAATTATGACAACCAAGAAGCATTTAAAAAGAAGTCAAAATGTTTAAAAAGTTAGTATTTTAAAACCAGACAAATCATTTTTTAAAGAGTTGGGATGGACCAAATTTAAGTGAAAAGCAAATGAAAACAATAAAAGCTGATAATGCACTATATTATGGTCTGTCATTAATCCACACTGTTTATCCAAAAAGATTGGGAAGAGCAGACAGGGAGGATGAAAGACAAGTATTTTCTTTCTTCATCTCTTCTAGCTACTCTATGTTTGCTTCAGATGGTCAGTTTAAGCAATACTATACAAAATATAGATTTCATACCAGGACTACTGTTACACCCTGTACAGTCAAAAATGGTAGGAATAATCTGTCACCTTAGCAAGCCTGGCCAGACAGGTATTACAAACTCCTGCAAGCTAGGACCCATAGAAAGGCCCTTAAACATAGCAAGAAAACAGAACTTTGGTTCAGTTTATCTGCCTTATCTAGCTCCTGACAAAAATACTTCCCAGCTCTCCTGTCTTCAGAGATAGCACCTGCCTTTCTTTCTATCCTTAGAGTGCATCTCACACATTGAGGAAAAGTAAGCAGGTTGTTTCTGAACAGAGAAGTCTCTGTGCCATTCCTCAAAACCAGCACCTCATCCCCTTGCTGGAGAGAGAGAAATAAAATGTATATTTGTTAATATATGTTCTGAGCAAAAGACACAAGAAAATTAGCATAAAACTCAAATATACTATTAATTTAATGACAATTCTATGTCTGTTAGAGGCTGGTATCAAGAAGTGGATAATTTTGAGGAAAATAAATACCCACAGTTGTTCTGGCTGTGCTGAATTTCTAGCACAGGAAGCTTTGCTGGTTCCCAGGAAACTTTGACAGACTGGAATGTTCATAGCCAAGGCTGTGACAGCATCATCTAACCTACACCATTGAAACAGTTTTATGCTACTCTAGCTCCTTCTGAGGAATTTTTTTTCACTTATTTTTTTTTTTGTTCCAGTGCTAACCCTTCTTCTGATATTAAAATGGATTTAACCTTCCAAAAGCAGTTAGAAGGGAAATTGAAAATTTGGGTATATCCACTGTTGGAGTTCTATAAAAACAGGAGAGACTATCATGAAGTTTTTATAAGTACTGAATTGAATAGATATATTAAAAAGTCACTGGTTTATGAAGCCACGTGGGAAAGTCTATATAAGAACTTGTACTAGAAAATTGGGAAAAAAAATAGTCATCAATGAAAAACAAGAATCTGGCTTTTTTCCTGTGCAAAGCAATTCAGTTTTAACTGCATGCACATACATTGTGGCTGGTCTCTTCAGAGTTTGAAACAAAGTTAATGAAAAAAAAAGAATAATTTATTTTAAAAAAGTTTAGACAGTTAATAAACTTCAAGCACAAACCTTTTTCACTAACCATGTCTGCTCTAATATCTCCAGTGCTCTGAACCATTTTTGCCAAGGGATAAGAACAGGGAGCATTATTTCCTACAGTTTAACAAGTCCTTTCTTAAATGCAGTACATCTGCAGCCAGGGGTGTGTTGCAGCTTCCATGTAAAGCCATTATTTTTTGTCTTTCTTCTGTACCTCAAAGAATATCAACTCATTCTCAGGAAATAAAACACATAAACAAACCCCTAGTATTTCCACAGATGGGTTTGAAAGCTCTGCCACCAAAGAATTTTGATTTATGGTGGAGATTTCCCCAGCAACTGAAAGAAATTATGTTTGCATATACTAAAATGAGTTACTGGATCTGGACAAGACAGCTTGATCCAGATCACAATAAGTACTCAGTATATTTGGTATAACTCTGAAATACAAGGTGTTATAAAAGGAGTCTTGAAATATTTGGCCACTTTTCCCACCTCTGGGATCACTCAGCCCGGGCAGGTCAAATTAGGAATTAGAGAATAGTTATGTCTGCAGAGGGAGATCTAATACAGAACTGCAGAAGTGACCACATAAAGCTCTTCTCTTTTCCCTCTTCCATAGCCAGAGGTAGAAGGTGGACCAATGTGTGCAGTTTCTGTCCTCCAAAATAAAGTTTGAAGGAGTTTTGGGTCTCTGAAACAGATGGCAGAATACCAGACACCATGAGTTTGCACACAGCCTCACATGCCCACAAATTCATTGTTAGGCTTACAAAGATCGTAAAGTTTAGACTCCCTCAGTTCTGCTCCCACAGGACCTGAGCACCTCCTTACATTGTTATGAAATTGGGGCTTAATTTTCTCTACTAACCCAGGTCTAAGACAAAGCACAACTCACTATTTTATCCAGTACAATCTTTGCACAATAAAAGATAGTAAGCACTTTAATGTTCTCACATCCAAATGCTGCTTTTTGTGCCCACTGTTAATAGGATAATTCAAAGCCACACTAGAACGAAGACAATTTATTGAAATTGCAGACTTCTGGTTTTTCCACCCTTTCTCTACAGAGGCAACAGTTTTAGACCAGACAGCACTAAATTTATTGATATTTTTCTTGCAGGCAGTTGTCTCAGCAGTACAAAGCACTGATACAGCAGGTTTTCCTCTCTTTTCCCTGTACCTCTGGGAGGATGAATCCAAGACTTTACTTCTTCTGCCAGCTGCAGCAGTCCTGACTGCAGGAAACAGAAGGCAAGCCCAACTTCAAGTCACAACACTGACAGGAGAAAGCATTGAATGCAGTCATGACAGACTGGCTTGTTTGAAACTGGGGCCTCATTCAAAGAACTGTTGTATGTTTGGAGACATCCGTGTCATTTAATTCTAGCCTGATCCCTGCCTGTGCTGTCAGCAGAAGGGAAGGAGTAGGGAATGTCAAATGCCCCTCCCTCCATCCTGTCACACCCCCAGAAAGCATGGGCAAAACACTGGGAAAATAAGCAATTGGTCACTCAAAAAATCTGAACATGAAATAATACTATCAACACAAGATTTGGTGAAAGAATTGTACTTTAAGTAAATTGAGGAAAATGGAAAAAAAACTGCAGGCAGAGGCATTGCTTGCTGCTGAGCTCAAAAAGAGGCGTTGCACTGCTTGCAGCCAAGCATGGTCATGTCCAAAATCTCCAGGTGGAACTTTGTGGTGCACATGAGAGAGAGAATCTCACAGGATGTAACATGACAGTAATGTTCTCTGAAACAAGGTCTTGTAACTCACACCTTTCATGTTCAGTGAAGGAGCTGAAAGATGGTGAATGGGTCTGTTCTAATAAAGAGCAAACTGTAACATTTGTATTGACATCTGATGATGAAGAGGTAGCATGCTAATGCTTAATTAAAACTGAAACCACAAACTATTACCAGGGCCAGAAAACAGCTACTAAAACACCTACCAAGACATCCAAGACTGGCCATAAATCAGGTGAGATTCAAATCCATTCAATATAAATGCTGTGGAATGCCAAGAAGCTGGGCGTACTTCCTGGACAGCAGAGTAAAAATCACTGGAGTAAACAGCGCAAATGTTATTTGCCAAAATGAGAAGCCTAATTCATGGCTTCTGGGTGAGAAGCAGGAGCATGGTAATTTTGACCCTAAAACAAATCCAGTTTAAGCACTCCCTAAATCACAAGCAGAGGTGCTTGCCAACTCTCACAAACAGCCTCACTGTCTCCAGACATGACATTACATGGAGGAGACCCCCCTATAAAATGGGGGATAATACAAGAACAGTGCAGCAAGCACTTAATGATAGAGAAGTTAAAACTCCACCTCAGAGAGACCAAATCGAAGCAATTAAACAACTTTAATTACTAAAGGCTAACTTCCAGGGAAGTTTGTGTTTTCTTTTTCTAGGTTATAGCAGCACTCCTCTCCACTGAAGATTGAAAGAAGCAATTGCAAGTGGGGGAACTCAACAGTTAATTTTTTGTCGTTTATGAACTAACCAGCAAGGCAGGAGCATTAGCTATAAAATTATTTCAACTAAAAGAGGATGTGATCAACAGAGAACTGTATTTCTAAAACCTTTGAAGTGTGTGAACACACCTCCTCAACAAACCCATTCACACTTGTTTCAGTGTGCAAAGGAAATCAGCTGTACTATGGGACCTGGAGATCCCCCTGAGACTTGGTTTAGACACTCTGATGTGTTTTAATATATGATGTGTTGGGGAATCCTGCTCCATGGGATTTAAAAATCAAGACCTGCTGTGTAATTCCATAGCTAATTTCAAGACTTATTGGGCCCACACCCAACAGACATACTATTGAGGAATCCCTCACACCCACCAACCATTAAAGAACATTCCAATCCTTGGGACCCCTGAGATGAGGGCAGTAGCTAATGAGAATTGGGTTTATAATTGTGATTGGAATGGCATTTTAAGGACTGGGCTGGTTATTGTTCACTGCATGATCAATCTTGTCATTGCTTATGCTTTTTCTGTCTTTGTTCCTACTATCCACTCTCTTCATCACCTCATGGACAACTTGTGAACTGAGGAAACACCCCTGGAAAACAGTGTTTGAGCTGAGTGGTGGTGTAAGAAGAAATTATAGAGTGCAATTAGCTTTTCATTTTTTCAGGTGGGTATTTTTGTGGTTAGTTTGGGGTGTCATTATTAATAATCTTACTCCCCTTGTACAAATCATAGTCAACATGGAGCATCTTCCCAGGATGCCATTCTGGTCTGAGTTTAAATTAACAAATGCACCCAACACCAGAACAGCATTTTTTTTATCATTTCCACTCACTAAAGTAGTACATTTATAGTAATATTCATGCCAAGTAGCTCATTTTTGCAAAAAACAAGTATGCAGTTTTCTTTATTTGCATTAATTCTCAAAATATATCTAAAGAAATAAGGCACATCTTGCCATATTTTTTCACATGCTGATCTGCAACATGCTACAACCAAAGGATTATTTTCCTTCCTTGACATGTGTACTGCTATGAAGGGACAATGCCAAATGCTGTACAAAACAAGCTAGTGCACAACCTTCCACACCAGGTTTACCAAACTGTTTAAAAAGATGAAATGTATTTGTAGACCCAAAACCAGAGTTTGCAACAGGCACTCCTGCTCCCTAATTTTGAATAAAACTACTAAAAATGACTCTCAAAAGGAAATCAGAGAAGATTCAAGCACCAGGATGTGTGATTAGACTGACTGTGTGAGTAGCCTTTTTATCTCAATTTTTTTCCTTTTCTACAGCAGCTCAAACATAATTTCCAATGCCATATTCGAAATTCTCTCTTTACCAGTCACACCAACGTATCTGTAAACTTAATCCCACTCTCTGCATAAGTATTGAAACAGATGGTCACACCTCATTTAATTTAACACTTCTTGCTTTATCTTTCCTTCTGATGACCCTCTGTGAATCATAGCTGTTAAGCTAAATTACAGTATTTAAACTGCTTTTGCGCCATAAACAACACTCCCTTGAGCTTTCTATGACTCTGACCTTTACCAGGCACCATCATTTTAATTTATATACCTGACCACAAACTCTCATCTCGTCTCTATGAAACCTAATTGGTAAAGGATTACTGCCTTTGGACAGCAAATCAGAACAGTTGACATGCAGCCAGCGTGCTTTCAAAATGATGGGGCAGCAGAGTTCTATCCTCTACTGCTCCCCAGGACTGTATGGAAACATCCAGCAGCTGTAAAACAGAAATACAAAGAATTCCATTGAATTTTAAGTGTAAAATTTTCAAGGGTGAAAACAAACAAACAAAAACCCCCAGCCACTCACTTTATTGATTGGGAGACCATACTTAGATGCTGGAAATGCCTTTGAACTGACAGGCACCCAAATCCCTGTAATGGAATTCCACAGAAATTTTCTACAGGGATATGGAGAAAGAAAGGTTGGTTCTTGCAGTGGAGTCTGGAAAACCTTTCTGTCCCAGAGGGAAGTGTTGCCAGTTCTCCAAAATGATCAGAGAACTCATTCCATTACTAAATGCTAATGCAGCATGTAGGATTGGAAGGCATGACCACAGGTATGTTTGGGGATAAACCATCACACTAAATCCCTGGATGGACCAGTTAATCAGAGCAGGGCAAAGTCAAACTTCTGGGAGTTTCAGCAAGGTCCCATACATATTGCTTGCCTTCAAAACACCAGAAATGTTTCTAAGATGTTTTCTTCCCTTTTTACTTTTAAAGGAAAATATCCCAAAAGCCATTTAGAAATAAGATTGCTATCCCATATTGGACCAAGCCTTCTGTGGCTATTCACGTATCTAAAACATTTCCTATGGAACTTTTAATGTAGAGTTCTGCACAACATTTGATCAAATGCAAGTATCAGACCTGTATAGCCAGGGGAAAAAATAGAATATAAAAACTTTTTATGTATTGATTAAAGTACAAATGTCATACAAAAGAGTGTCTTAAAATATTTCTTACATAATTCCTAGATAATAAAGAAAGTTATTGTAGACTGAACAGATTTCCACTGAAACACATACAGTGTTTCAAACCTACTACAAATAATTTCCCTGTCGAGCATTCAAGTATTTCTAAAATATTAGCAAAGGGAAAAGAGAGCAAGACAAACACAGAGATGTCATTAAAAAAACCCAATTTCCATACAGACGGAAAAAAAGTACCTAAATTTTTTAGCCTCTCATGCTTTAAACCTGCACGTCTGACACAGCTCAAATTTATTTAAACTACTTTACTTTACCAGTGAAATATGTGACATATCTCACGTAAATTCAGAAATTTTGTGTCAGAGATGAATTTGGCATTCAGCTTTTGACAGAGTTTGTGTTGAAGCAGGTTGACTCTGTGATTCCCACGGCTGCAACAGTCTTCATTTACATTTTTACTGAATTTTGGTACAATTCAATTTGAACTCTGGGCAAGGTCTACCATGTTGTGAAAAAGCCAGAACTGACTCTGAAGAGAGCACAGAAATTTAAATGGCACAACCTTTTTCTTCTGTCCAATGTCCTTTATTTTCAGACAAATAGGCTCATGCAGAACACATTGTAAAGCACAGGTGAACAGATTTACTTGAAAGCATAAAATGAAATGTTAGTGGTAAAGTATTTCTTATTTATTATCATAAGGTTTACCAGACTTAAACAAAGTAAAAGATTCCAGCTTTACATGAATAGGAATCTTTGTCACTGTCCCTAAACACCAGGTAACATTTAGCCAGGCTCTAGGAGTAACCTTTAAGATGCTTCTTACAAAGGTGCCACAAGAGACACTTAAGGTACAGAGTGCAAATTTTCCTTGCTAATGGGGGGAAGAAGGAGAGAAAACAGAAAACAGAGCATCCAAAAAGTATGGTGTTTCATTGGCAGTGTATTACATGCAAACGACTTTTTAATCTAAACCAAACCATACTGTAGATAAATATTTTAATTATGTCTCTTAGGTATGTTCAGGCTCTCAGAATACAATATTTAAAAAGAGAAAGCATCACCTTTAGAAACAGAAACAATCATAAACTGAAGCTAGACAGACAAGATAAAGATTCTGCTTGAAGAATTTACAGCCTTAGCAAGAAACATGGGAGGCTATAGGGAAGAACCATCTGTATCTCCAAATCAGATGTGCACAGGAGGGAAAGATGCATCAATCAATTTTCATACAGGGTGGAAATGTATTTGATGCTGCATTTTAGCAGTGGAACCAATAGATAATCCAGCCATTTTTACCTGACTCCTAACTTCCCATGAAAAAATCTACCCCTGTAAATGCAATTTTAAAGGCTAACTTTTACCTAGAGATTGTATGCTTTCCCCATGAAAAATGTTGTTTGCTGACAAGGAGCTACTAATGAAAGCTCTTAACTTACCCCTCAAGGCTGGTAGTGATGTGACACAATTATGTCACAATTCACATGGTCAGCACGCCTTACATTTGAGTAGGTCATTCTAAAGAGAATAAAAATTAAGCCTTTAACTTTTACCAGAAAAAACCAAACTAACAAAAACCCCATGATGACATGTCATTACTTGTCTGATAATCATTAGGCAATTTTCTGATCTTGAGGTTTCAATAGCAAGGCACTTTCTCTCACCAGACATAACCTTATGAAAGAAAATTTTTAAAAATTTTTAAAAGCCAATGACAATAACCTCCTGAAAGTCCTGTTTAGCAGAAAACAGGACAAGAATTAAGATAAAATCATGCAGAAAGCTTCTGAATACTGTGATCACAGGACAATATGAATCATAAGTTACAACTGATGGACCAAAGTCAGTTGCATGCCAAAATTTTTCTAAAAGTCTACCTTAGGATATATGTACTTGGTATTAATGTGTTGCATTTAAAATGTCAAAATAAAATCTGACTAATTTTGGATAAGCCAATTCACTTGCTATCTTTGCTGCCAATGCCTGCAGATCTTTCATGAAGATAAATTTGTCCTCTAAAAGTCTATGACAGTTTTATTGACACTGAAAACTGTAGAAAGAGCATTAAAATATTCAAACCATTCCACAAGTTCCAAAAATCACAGATGCTTTTTAAATTTTGAAACTGCACCAGAGTTCAGATATCTGGGTCAGAGGCAGAAAACAAATGAACAAGTTGGAAATACTGGGAATGAGGCAGATAAGCACAGCAAAGAGTAGCGGAACTGCTACAGGGATACAAGTTGTTATCTGTCACTTTGGTGGCGTTTATGAAACCTCCAAAATCCACAAATTTTGTTTGTGAGTTAGGGCTAGAGAGGTACAAAATGTCTGAGCAATCATCATGTCTTGGACATGAGCACTCATTGTAGTTACCATAAATGCAGTTACAGGCTTTCCTGGAGACTTCTGAAAATCACAATCTGTTTTTTCAGGAATAAGGGAATACGCAAGGGATCTGCTTCTGAGCAACCCACAGAATTCCTTCAGTCCTAAATTCTTCTGTGTAGCTCAGTTTTTCTGTGATTGATGTCACCTGCTTCAGAATGAGAAAAAATGACATCATACTTGTGTCATTTATTTGTGCTCTGTGATTGTCATAGATCATCAAATGCTTTTTTATTGACTTCTGGCAGAAAACTGTAGAAGGTTTTAGCCAAAGGAAATATTTCCAAAAAATCTTCACAAATAGATTGGAGATCAAGTATGCAATCAAAAGAACTTATACCTTACAGTCATCCCTAAACAATCATTTTTTCATGTGGCACTGCTGTCAAACCTCATCCAGCCTGCAGATACTAAAGTAGTTCAAGTACAAAAGAGTTATTGTCATAATCACTGTCCCTTTCTAAACAATGCTTTGTGATCCTAATATTTCACATATTTCTCTTGAACAGAGTCATCCACACCATTTTATAAAGTCCTCAAATGTTTTCTGTTTATCTCCAGTATTGTTCTTTCCAAAACCCAGCCAGGTCTTATAAAAGCTGATGCTGTTGAAAGACCTTTATCAAGCAGGCACTCCAGAAAAAAAAAAAGAACATACAGTGGTGCGTGTGTTAGCTCCTGCTTGGAGCTACAACAGTAATCTTGTACTTAGCCCTTTCCTTGGCACTTAGTAAAAAGGCAGGTCAGCCTGAGTGTTCCTTTTTGGTATCAATGGGTGGCAATAGTCCAAAAAGGCAGACCAACATGTAAAAAGGAGCACAACTATAGACCAGCAAAGCAGAATCTGGACACAAGCTATGGCAGCAGTCCCGCAGATCGGTAATTATTCAATGTCACACTATTTTTTACAGGCAAAAGAAACATCCCAGATAATTTGAGTACACAGAACAGGGCAAAATATGGAGACAGCTATATATTATTCATGAAAAGAACAAACCTTTGAAAACAAACAGGGACAATGTCTGCACCCTTTCATTGTACTGGTGTCTAAAAATCTCACTGTCATCCAGATCAGTTCCCAAAATCAGTTTGAAGCATCTGGGCTGTAGATGTGCAGCTTTGTATTGCTTCTTTTGTAGAACACCCTCACATGCTGATGTGGCTGGTATGACACAGACTGACTTGCCTGCCCCAGCTCCTGCTGTAGCTGGAATGGGAACAGAGCTGTCACACACTCTGCCTGTGTTTTGCCAACTGCCTAGGTCAGTCTGTCTGATATTTCCCCATGATGTAGGCAAGACATCTATATCTCCTGGCAATGAGACTCTGGCATGTCCTCCACTACACAGACAGCCTTTGTACTTTGTGCAAATCCAAACCCAACCCCTGGTGTGGGAAATTTGTTTTATACCAAGGTCAGTCATGCCTGCTCTTTGTGAATGTTAATTTCTTAGGCTGCTTTCTCCTGAAGGATATAGTCTTAATCCCCTAGATTTTTCTTTAAAATACAAAATTATTCTTAACCTTTCCTGGTAAGGATTGCAGATAGCTTGGATCTATGAATTCCTCCTTTCTTCCATGACCTATTTGCTGGATGCTGTCCCCATAGGTATAAAATGCACACTTGAAATACCAGTAGTCTGCCTTGAGTTACAGCAAAGGGCAGGTTGGTGACATGGGAAACAGCAGTTTTGGCAGGCCAGTCACAGAGCTGCAAGCAGAGGGTCACTGAGCTCTCCTGCCAGCTCTAACAACTTTTGTCTCTCCTCATGGTTAACACACCATTTCCACCTTGGGTCCTCTGGATCACATTCATTGAGAAAGCCCAGAAAAACAACATGGACCCCAACACCACATCCCAGCAAGAGAAGTCCTACCCTGAAGCAGATTATGACATGGAAGTTGGCTGAGGACTGCAAACAGAGACAGGAAGGTGTTCAGTTTATTGCCATAGACCCTGTAAAATGTCCCTGAGCAGTGTCAGTCACTTTGTGTACCCCTTGCACAAGGATCTGTCAAGGCTTCACCCTATACTCATGCATGGTTTGCTCTGCAATAATATCTAATCAATTTGCCAGTCACATTTGAAAAAAAAATAAAAACCAAAAAAGACAGGCAGTCCCGTGCTTTCAGCTTCCACAGGGAATAGAAATTGTCTGAGTGCAGAAAAGAAAGCTGACAACACCATTTAGGAAATTAGGAGCTCTGAATATGTTTCTCAAACTACTTTTAAGCATCTTCAAAAAAGTCAATATAGACTAGACAGAGAAAACAAAAAAAAAATAAAAAGGCAAGCATAACCCTGGAGAATATAATAGAAAATAAGTGGTCAAAAAAAACCAGCAGGGAAGAAAACAAAAGATGTTTTCATGAAGGAACTCTGCCCACTCAGGGGAACAACAAGGGAGAAGTCATGGAGAACATACTGGGACAGGACACAGAAGAGGGTAAGAGAGCACATTTGTGTAGAAATCTTTATGAAAAGAGAAGTTGCCATGACTGGGGAAACAATGAGAAGAGTCCATGTCAATACAACAAAGCTTAAACATGGTTGGTCTGAACAGTACTTGGTGCACACAGAACATGATGGACTGGATGTAAAACAGCCAGTGGAGGTGAACAGTGAAATGGGTCTTAACCCAAACTGGGAAGAGCCGCTGTCTCAGAGGTGTGTTCCACACAGGAACAAGGGATAAATAATAGGTATGTTATTATAAGAACCATGTGATGCAGATCAGTTACTTCACAGCAATGCAGAGAAACATGCAGCTTTTTCAAGGCAGGCAATTGGCATGTTCTGTCCCATTCTATAAAGTTTTGCACACCATCAGTGTGAAATTTAGCATACAAGACTGCACCAGAGAAGGTAATGAAAAACCAAACATCCTAAGTCCTATGCCCAGTCTGTTTGATCCAATGTACTAAACAGGAAAGCATTCCTATCACTCCCTGCTTAATGCTTTCACAGAATGAAATATTACAATGCACCTGAATGTTTTAGGTTAGACCCTCAGTTGGCATAAAGAACTGCAGCCTCACTGAAACCTGTAATTTTCAAGTACTCCCCCTTCACTTCCTTTGGAAGGAGGCTGCTGAATTTCAGTTTGCTTGTTTGGCACCTCCACCTAAAGTTCATGGTCAGCTTGGCCTAGAGATATGCTTTCTTTTTCCCTTAGCATGCTATATATCCTGGTTTACAGACAATTTACTTAATCTGCAGCTGATTCAGAACCTGGTTAGACAATTATATTAAAAATCTACTATTTTCCCCCACACGTGAACTATGTAATGACTGAATGTTATAAAACAGTAACTGCTTTAAAAGTGACAAACAAACTGACTCACCCATCCCCTGACTTTCCTATTAATACAATTAACTGTTTGAGTCAAATTCCTTTATCTTTTTCAAAGGCTTGAAGTCATAAGGATTATCACCAATACATTCCAGAAATGCTTAAGTATTTATTATTACTATTCTTCCCTAAAGCCAAATCAGCTCTGCCACCGCATCTCCAACCCAGGCACATGCATGTCTGCTGTCATTTTTGCTGGGCTGAGGCTACAGCATGCCTTTGCATGATAGCAACCACATTATCACTTATAGTTATCAGCCAAGAGCGACACACAAAGGCACAGTGGCTTTAAATCATCAACTGAGTATCAACAAAGAAAAACTCCAATATTATTATTTGCATAAGCAGCTTACAGTAGCTTCTGTGAAACTAATGACTACTTTGTATCTCTTCAACCACTTAATTTTGGACAGAGCTGGACTAGCTTTTTGTTTTTTCCTTAGATCGGTGGTTCATCACCCCAGTTAGAAACAAAAATGAGCCAGAGAAATGGGATAGATGAATTTTTACAGAAAGATTCCAAGTGGGTTTGTACATGCATTGTGAATGCTGAGGGCCCTAAGAATAATGAAGGGGAAAAAATAAATAGAGTATTTCACCATGAAAAACAGCAATGCATTATCAAGCAATTAGCTTAGTAATAAGTTCCCGTTTCTCACTTTGGGAAATTTCCATGAATATTGGTAATATAATTATGATAAAGGTTGCAGACATACTACAGTACTCAACTGTTAACAGTCCACAAACAATTTGTCTTCTCATGACAGACAGGAGAGGGTCTAATTACACTGAACATTTCAAGGAAAGATTGAATGTTTGCCAGACAACTCTCCATTGATTGCTTTTAAAGCATAGTACTGGACTGCTGAAGGGAAAATACAGAATCTTGGCTCCAGGTAATTAAGTTTCACACTGTTCTCTTTTTAAACCCTAATGAAGCTCCCTTGAAATCTTCATTACCAAAGGGTATTTGTTAATAAAAAGCAGAGCGCCAGACAAAGGTCCTATTTCCCTTTCCTTCTCTATAAATTTCTGACAATTATACATTTCTCAGGACCCAGTAATGTCTTTGAAGTGAGTAAAAATGGCCTGAAAAATGCAAAGGGCGAGTGATACATAACAACAAAGGGCAATATTTCCAGAAATATGGAAAAAGCTGGGACCTGAAGAGAGTCTTAAAAGAGAGAATGGAGATGTTTGACAGAGAAAAGAGCAGAAGGATAAGGAAGGCAGAGCTATAAAAATATTGGGTGAAATGGCATTATCCTGAAGTTAAACTGATGAAGATAAAAAGCAAAACTTTAGGAAATTCAGCAACACAGTAGCTTAATCTAGATTTCATACGGTAAGGAATCAGGTTGCTTACTGACACTGGTGGCAGTGCTTCCTTCCAGGAAGCATCTGTTCAGATATTTAAAGTGTTCAGTGTATCTGGCAAAGCTCTCCACAACAAAGATTTCCATCCAAGGACAGTGAATCCCCTTGCTCCAACCACAAATAAATACTGTTGAGCCAGCTGAGGTATATCGGCTACCTCAGGGAATGCCATCCCTTCTGTTGGCTTTGCTGAAGATAAAGTCTTTGGTTTGCACAGGCTGGGTGGTGATATTTCAATGTGTCCTAGTGCTATCCAACAAAGCACCAAAGTGCTTTAATAAAAGCTCCCTGTGAAGTCACTGAAAAGCATATTTTGGCTTACTCTTAATTCCCAAAACAAACATACAAGCATTTGCATAAATATTGTCCACAATATTACAGTTGGAGATTTTGTTGACTCAGTACCTGAGTGCTGGAGGAAAGTCAAGATGTGCAGTCTGTTTCCTCTTTTGTCGTCCAGTTGGCTGAATCCAAGCCAGGACCTGCTAGGAGAAAGAAATAAATGCTTTTTGTGATTTCATTTTCGTCTATTTTGTACGTCAATATGTGCTTCACTATATTAATCCACATCCTTCCCTGTGTCTAAAACCTACATGAAAAACAGGAGCTAATCTCTATCCCTTCCTTAAGGACTGGTAAAAGAATTTGGCATATGAAGCACCTCAGCACCATTTGTTAGATGGTCTCTGCCTACATTAAAGGTTTTCCTGGAGTTTTCAAGTTTGCACAATGCATTTTGGAGGAGCAGTTATCACACTATAATCAGATCAGATGAATTGCAAATAGCACACACAAAAGCACATCCTAGCCATTTCTAGAAGGATTAAGACAATAATAGCCACTAGTCACCATTTGCAATTATTGAAATGACCTTTTTGGAACACTAAGCATTTGAAGAGGTGGCAATGCTTCCAAGTCCATGAAAAATTTCCGTTTCCCAAAACAGAAAGTGTTGCTGATAAAGTATATATATATATATAACATACAGTGACTTCTGTGTTGGTTTTTTTTGGATGATCTAAAAACCATTCTTACTCAAGTGATTTATTTAGTTTTTGGAAGCACATCTGAATTTTACAGAGCTACATGTTACACATTTCCTGAAGTTTCACATACTATTTAGATATAGAAAATAATGCTACTAGTGATTTCCTTTGTAAAGCTTGTGGCCATGGTTTCTATATCTTGCTGCACTTGTTAAGACTCTCTAAAGCTAGGATTTATCTTTCTAATTTCAGGATTACTTTTATTTAGTTGAAGCTGTAGTTGTCATTAATCAGTAGCTGCAAGAGATGTTCATTTGCAAGAAGGGATATTTTGGAGCATGTAGAGACTAGTATAATCTCTTGCTTTTAAAAGTACCTATTAAAAATACAGTCAGAATGTTGCATTAAACAGCATGGATGATAAAACTGCACGAGAGACATCTTAGCTGAAATGTGATAACAGAAGTGCAAGTAAATCCAAACAATTAACAATGGCACCCACATTAAAAACATTTCTCCAAAAGTATAAAACATGAGCAAATACCCTAACAATGCAAGCCAGGAGCTTGCACTTAGATTCTGCAGTTCAGGTGTATTTGTAACAGCTCATATAAATTATGAATTATCCCAGAACTAGCTTTTGCATCCAAACCCGTTATTACTTACACCACTTCATTTGGCAGAGGAAATTGAGTTCTGTTTAGAACTGCCTAACCACCAGTGATAAGCCAAAGTACCCATTCCAGATCTTTGACATTACAGATAGGGGAGAAGAAACTGATCTTCTGATTGTAACCTAAGGAACAAAATGTTCTGTAGTTCCCTGCTAAGATGAACAAGAATTCATCACCAATCCAGGAACAAACAAGTAATTTTGGATCAGCTGGAAACTACGTTTCAAAGGTTTCAGTTGGAGAAAAATACTTTTAGTTTTACATTTATATTCACGTATGACCAGCTCCAAGATAATGCTACAGAGTAATTTCCTAATAATGCTGATCACCTGTGCCACAGAGCATCACAATTGCTTCTACATTCAATTGGTCTCTTTGTCCTCAGTCTCTTACAACAAAGACACAAGCCAGTGCTACTGACAACTAATGAAAAATCCTCTCTAGCA
>NW_005054304.1:10339090-10353785 GCF_000277835.1 Geospiza fortis
TCACGTTGCAGTCTAAATGCAGGCTGTTATGACCTTAGGGGATTCAGGTGTGAAAATGAACTAGCTTCACATGCATTCTGGTGGGGCACATCAACAAGATTATACAAGCTGATAGGAGACGTTACCCTCATAATCACACTTCCCAGTGGATGCATCTATGCCAAAACTCATTGCAGCAGGGACAGTGACAAGCAAATGTTCAGTCCTAGGAAGAGAGTGGAAAAAGCTGTTTTGTCATGCTGTTGGTAGATGGTTTGTGCATTTCCTCAGGAGGGTACTTTCATAGCTTGTGTATATTTTGAGCCCAGGAGTGATGGGACTGGCTTTCAATTTTCCATTCCATTCTCTTCCATTGTGGTTTAACACCCACATCCTCACTGGAGCAGCTGCTTTGCAGTAGTTTGTGACATCTGTCCTGTGGTCATGCCCTCATCCATGAGGTCATAGACTCCTCGGGTGTAGCAGTGTGCAGCATAGCTTTGGGGTTTTTTGCCCTTTCTTTTCTTTTTTTTTTTCTTAATTAGACATATACACAGACTTGTATATGCTGTGTTAGGAAAAACAAGTTAAAGCACACACTTTTTTACTCAGCACAGAAGTTGCTTTGGTTTGTACTGGTCCTCTTGGGAATTAAATCCACAGTCTCAAACCATGTCCAAGAAAGTCGTTATGGTGCTTCATGTCTTGCTGGAGTGACTGGTCACAGGAGCCATCTGCAGGTCTCTGATCAAACTCTTTCTTTTCTTTTAGTAAAGGGATGTATTGCCTCTGGTGTTATCTTACCATAGGAAAATATGGAGGGGAAACCAGCAAAAGAGAACTGGAATGAGGAACGATTATTATCTTCCTACTAACTTCAGCATGTGGCTATGCTCAGCAAATACAAACTAGCCAAATTCTCCAGAATAGATCTTTATTTTTTAAGACATTGGTGCAGGACTTGATCCTAACACACTTCATTACAAAACAAGGACAAAATCCAACCTTTTCCTAAGGGTTTATTATCAACACAAAAAACACGGTGAGATTTAAAAACAAAGGCAAGCGAAGCTGACCCATTTTTGGATGTTAAAATAAAGCACCAGCACCCTCTATCAGGATATTTCAAACACTGGCAACAGAACAGTGATTTATCCTGAATAGAAAATATGCCTTCAGTAGATATTTAGTATGTACCGCAATCTTTGTAAGTCTGCTTTAATTAAAAGTTCTATTTCTGTTTTAAAATTGACATGAACTACTACCATCCAGAGCTCTGCTTTGCACAGATATTTTTCAGAGCTGTAGAGCAAATTGTTATGCAGTATCGCTCAGATAAAGGCCTGCAATAAGGGAAGTGATAATGAAGACAGCAGCTGTTACTAAATTACAAAAACAAGACAGATTTGTTGGCAAACACTAACAATCTGGGAAACTTTTTTGCAAGTTCAACACTTCTGCAAACAGTCCCTTTTTGCGTTCCCTCAGAGGAGTGTGACGATACCACAAAAACTGCTTCACAGGAGGCTTATGACCTTTGTAACATTTGCTGCTCCTCACACAGGGAAGATAATTACATTTATCTTGACCCCTTGCAACCCCCTTTTTCATGGAAAGAACTATAGCATACAGAAGAGGTTCAGAAAGGACACCTGGATGTTCAACATCCACCTTTCCTGGTAGGCTCTACGGAATCAACAGCAGGACATATTTTCCTATCATCCTCACCAAAATCCTCAGCCACTAGAGAAACAAATCTTCTTCAGTACAGCGTTTCACCATTCCTTATGTCTAAACAATTGAATAAGATCAGCTTCCAGTCACTACATAATTATGCCAGGTGTCAAGAGGAAATCTCGAGGACAAAGGCTTCATAGCCATTTTTCCAGCTTGTGGCAACTAGGCTAATGCCACTGGCTTATTTAGAGCATCAGCAATCCAAACAACTGGACAGATTGATGAGTTTTCCAGCACCTTCTGGTTATGTGTACCTTATCCTGCACAATGGCTTTACATAGTTGAGGAGTTCCCACCTGAAATTTATCAGCTCATGTTTTTCACAATGCACTAAATGAAAGGCATAATGTACCACAAATACTCATCCATGAGGATTACCAATGCTTTCAGGCTTCTATGTGTGTACAGGTGTAGCACGTAGATCTCGAAAACCATTTTATTTGCTTCTTCCTCCCCCCTCAGGTATCCCCAGTAGGCAGCCAAGTACATCCTTCTCTCCTCAGAGGACCCTCAAGGGCAGCATATTTTTCATTTACTTTCATCATCATTAAATTTCTCAAGATTCTTATAGGTGTTCAAGTTCAAGAAACTTCCATGAAAAAAAAAAATTGCAGTTGCATCTTCAGTAAAGCACCAGAGGCAAAATTACCGGGGCTACCAAAAGGGAGAGTGCTGCAGTACGCTTTGAGTAGAGGCCAAAAAATGCTCACCCCCAAAAGATTTTACTACTGTTGTATCTAGTCTTCACTGAGACTCAGTGAAAAAACAACACAAAGGAGTTATGGAGAACTTTGTCAAATGTGTTTTCAAATATGCAGATTAATTTAGGATGCAAATGCCGTGAAAATGCATTCTGCACTGAAGCATGCAAACTGGGGTTTTGTCCCACACTTAAATAAAGCCATACTTCCTTGAAATTTGCAGCCCACAAGAGAGGAAAATTTTGCGTGTCTACACAGAAGAACAGGGTTTTAATTAGGAAAAGTAGTCAGTCACTTTGGAGAAGAATTAACAATGAATTTTGGAAGAAAAATTTTAATTTATTTTCAGTTCTAAAGATGTTTCGTAGGGGAGGTTGCTCTAACAGCTGTCATAATTGCCTATGAGTGTTCTTTGCCTTTTTGCAGTATTTTAGAAAGCTTTGATATGCAAAACAGCACCACATGGAAAGAATTTGCCTTGCCTCAGTTTCTTTGTGGTAACTTCCCAAATGGATGTTACCAGCCCACTGCCTCCTGTCAAAGGGAGCTTAGCCCTCTCTCATCAAGGGAACTTAAAACTTCTATGGTACTATAAGCAATACAAACACAGTTTCTGCAAGGCATGGTAACATTTATCTCTCCAAATCTCTAGCCTCTGTGACTGTTTGCCAAAGCAACTCAGGTCCTCTAATACTAATGCATACAGTGAACCTCAAAAGCAAAGGAAGTACATTGTGCTGTAGTAACTGCACCACTTTGAGGGACAACCACCTATCATGGAACAATAGGTTTATTGGTAAGGCTTCATGTATTCTTTTGCATAAAATCACAGAAAAAAAGAAAAGGAAGAGTAAACAAGAACAGGTCACAGATTGAACTAACCTCAACTATCAGCTTCTTCATCGATGAAGAAGATATGTTCACTACTGGTTTCTTCACAGAGATTGCAAAGAGCAGACACTGACATATACAAAAGAAACTTTGCGTATTACAGTGTACAGCCTAGTTACCCACCTCTATCATAACCAAAAAGGGGACTGTTCTGAGGAAGTTGTCTGTTCTATGTTGGATGTTATATCAAGCGGCACTTCTTCAACAGGAAAGTAGTCTTTCATCAAAAAAACTTTAGAAACAATAGTTTTGTAATGAAAAAGAAGTGCAGAGCAGATAAGGACAGATAATATAATTAAACACAGCAAGTATAAAAACATAGAAGATAAAATAAAGAAACTTTCTCACCTCTTCTCAGGGTGGTAATAGGACTAAATTGACCAGAGAAATATGGATCAGTCAAAATTGACATAATGTGTAATTTTTTCAAATATTATCTTAAATGCACTTTTTCAAATATACATCAACTTCAAACCAATCACACTCAATAAAAAGATGATTATTGAGGATCTGGAAATATGGAAATGGTCTCTGCCTATGCTAAAACTTTTGATATAAGACACACACACATTTTCTTTCATATCAACTTCATTTAACAGTTGGTTCCTTTACAAAATGAAACCAGACAAGTCAAAATCTGTATTGCATACACTGCAAGCTTCTCCATCAGATCTGTTTTAATCAATACAGAGCCCACACAGTCTGGACCCGAACAGCTTCAATAGAAGGACTGTTTTCTGCTGACGATATAACACAAACTTGCCCAACCATGTAATTTCCTGATGAACTTCTAATTTTTGGGGAAGGTAAGTTTTTTTACTAACAGCCACAAAGAATTATGGTCTGCCATGACAGACATTCATTCAGTTCAAACAAATTTGAGAAGAGCTGTGCAGTCCCATCAGAAAAATAGTGGAGAAGGACACTAGGATCTGATCCTTCAAACATGGACAACACATAGAGATCAGATTAAGTAAATGCATGTTTTTCTAAATGCCTTACCCAAATAAATCACAAAGGAGTTAAGCAGGTGGAGCAACTATCTGAAGAGTAAAGATGAAAAATTCTGGTCCTGGTACCACTAAAGACATAGTATAAGTTGAGATTTGCTCCATGAACATTTAGAATTCAGTTTCCCCAAAAGCAACATGAATTGTGATGAGATATTCAGTACTGTCTTCACATGGGACATATACACATTTGGATATCAGGGCCCCCAAAACTGTAATCTGATCTGACTCTTGTGAGCAGGTGACATTCAGTTAATTTCAGTTTAACTTTTCACTAGGATCTTCCCAAACAAATTCTAGAGCTGCAATGAATACACATAAAATTAGTGAAATCTTGCTGAGTGCTTAGAGTTTCTGGGATGACAAGTGCTATATAAATAGAACCGATTACTGCTACATAATATCTATCCTGAGAGAACAGAGTGACATTCCTGGAGCTGTTCTGGGAGTTGAGGTGAATAATAGACTTTTCATAATTTACCATAAGATATTCATTTATCTTTAAAGAACAGCAACAAGAAAATGCAATGCTGACGGGGAAAAAGGAAATAAAAGTACGCTGTATTTTTCTGTGAACTGGAGAAAATTGTTAGAAACCAAACTAGTCCCAACCAAGTCAGCCAATAACTGGAGCTGGCAAATGAACAGCAGGATTTGATGAAGTAACCAGCGCTGGTAATATGGTAGTAGGCTGAAATAGCGTTTTAAAAAAGAATTTAGGATAGTTATACAAATATTCTTCAGAACATGCTGCTCCTCACCTTCAGCTTCCAGTTCCAACCCTACAATTCTTCACCTCCCCAGGCGCAGTCCCCCAGCCGAGGCAGCAAGATGACCCTGTACCTGAGAGGCAGAGACCCTATCTCTCCAGGTATCTGGTTTGTGAGAGGAAACTGGTTTTGTCTAGCACTGACAAGAATTAAACTTCACAAACCCCAATCTTAGCAGATCTCTGACCAGCTAACAAGTTGCTTTGCCATTTTTGTGAGAAGCAGTCTCCTGGCTGTAGCTCAGAGCAGTGCTATCCTCCCAAAACACTTTTCCCCTCACTGCAAACACTGAAATCAGCTGTGCTACCCACCTACCTGGTCACAGAGCCCTTGTCTTTCTGTGTGAGTGTTTGGCAGGAGCAGGATTTATTTACTTACCTCAAAGATCCTCTAGAAGACTGTAAGAGCCCTCCTCTGGAGACAGCAGGTGAAAGACTCATTTCTCACTCTTGAATGGCCTTTGTGATTAACCAGCTTAGGTGTTCAGCCAGAGAAAAGTGATTTTTCAGGCATTTCTAGCTGAAACAGAGCAAAGGAGATGCTGCCAGGGGCCCATGTAGGCCGCACTGCTGCCCCACTACCACTTTCCATTGCCCGTGGGCAGCTTCTCTGGAGTTTGATGTCTGTGCACATGTCAAAGTCCTGGTCCAACTCCCCAAACACACACAAAAATGCAGCTCCCAGCATCAACCCTTTTGGAAATAAGTCTTGATCCTGTACATCATGACAGTGACCAGGCCTGTCTCTATAAGCTGTGGACTGAATTCTGCCCTGTGAGCTGCCAGCACAGCTGCCACCCTCTGGGACAAGGCACATGGTCGTGCTGCAGTGGCAGCGGAGCAGGGAGCCAAGTGTTGCCAGCTGCAGGGATGCTACAGCCACAGTCCCAGAGGAGACTTGAGGAATGCTACAGCCACAGTCCCAGAGGAGACTTGCTGCACATCAACTCTTCCTTCAGAAAACTCTGCAAAACCTCCTTCTGTCAAACAGCTTTCCTAGTGTAAAAAGGATGACATTCATCCTCTGGTATCCCAGTGGTATTAACCACAGGAAAAAACATTCACTGAAGTAAATGAATGCCCAGAAAAGTAAACTGATCTCCCAAAGTACTGTACAAGATGCCCAAACACTGCTGTAGCCCAAGGTCAGGATATTAAACCTTTAGAAAGTCCAGAGGGGTTATGAAGACCAGTTGGTGTTTTATACTGGATGCTGAACTCGATATAAAATTTATTCATATGCTGCAGTAACAAGTTTCACAGATGCTGAAAGACACACTGCTTCAAATATTGTGGTCTGAGAGAGCAAGCAGCTGTGCTACCAGGTACAGAATTTTTTCTCACTATGTGAAAAGTGCACACAAAACTGCCCTGAAAAGTGGAGGGGTTACTTTTGCCTCCTCTAGCACCCAACAGTGTCAGTGTAAGGCTAAATCCTAAGGCTTTTCACTGAATGTTAATTCTGTCAGAGTGCCTGACAATCATAAGGGAATGCTGGCTCCCGTGGTTATGGGCATAATAGAGTGATGGGACTCTTACTTTAGGAAAAGTGGCAGGAAGTTATCATTCCTCTCCAAGCTCCTTTTAAGACACCATTTTCCATCTGGGATCATTTTCATGAGCTTGTCTTTTCCCTCCGTTTTCCCATTAGAAAGAACTGGGAACAAACAAGAAATTTGTTTAATCGTCTTCTGTGAAATCAGCTGAATTCTAATGCTGTTTGATTACAGCTAGTCACAAAAATGTCAAGTGCATTTCCATTTAGAGTGCTTGCTTAAACAGCCGTGCAAATGGGGACCACCCGAAAATCAGCATACATCACGAGAGATTTGAGCTCCCTTATGGTGTATACTTGTTCCAATCCACTCTCTAGCTCTTTAAAATTATGCATTTTCACAGCGCATCATTTCCTTAAATGAGGATGATACATCATTGCTGCAGATTGACTCATGAGGCCCATTAATAAAGGCCAGGGTTTTCCAGCAGCTTTTCTCATTGGGAAGGTGTTATCTTACCATCTAAATTTGTAATGAATATGATGCTCTTAGCCTATGCCCAGCCCACAGTTCCAGCTCCCCTTGTCAGTTTGGATGGAGGTTTTTATTGCACAGGCACTGGTATTATGTTAGAGAATAAATAATGTATTGTTCCTTTCCCTAAGTAAGTAGCTATTCATTTCAAATGCACCAAAAATGCTTAAAGTGAAATGGTTACCCTTGTCATATGGGATTCACCTCTTATAAAACCATCTCTGCCCAGAGTTGCCCAAAACATTACCCTATTATACAATTTCTAGTATTATGCTGCTGCATGATGCAGTACAAGACAATACTAATATCCAGAAAGCCTCTGATTTTATTCTCCCACATTCTTTTCCTTTCCAAAATAAGTAGAGCTGATCAGAAAATTGGATGGAAGACTACAATAATATATGTGAAAAAGACCCCTAAAATCTCTGTTTGATCAAGTGCTGACTAGATAAAAAAATGCTTTAGATTATAATTTTTTCCCTTAAAAAAATCTGAGTTTTATGATGTTATGTTTAAAAATCTAGGGATTGTAGCATTTTTTAGACAAGCAAAATATTCTGGATGCAGCCTGGAAGAGTAATGTGTTAGAGATCAATTATCTGATTGGAACTGAGAATTTCAAAAGTCTCTATAGGGATCAAAAAATCATACAGACGTTCTCTGAGTACTGGACACCTGATTCCCTGATTCTTCAAATTGAAGTATTAAATGTAAAGCATACTTACTTGAACTGATCACGCTCCCACAACAAAAGATTTTGCAAAGGGCAAAATTATTAGCTTTCATCATCTCCTTTAACTATTAGTTTGTGGTCTTTTCTTTTTCAGTTTGTGTCTATGTAATAATTTACATAATAAATTGTTCCTGCTTTGGAGTCTAGAAAACCTGTCTACACAAAGCTTCACTAAATTTTGGGGATGTAGAGTTGCACTACAATCTGTATTGTACTCTCAATCAGCTGAAAACTGTTGTAGGAATGGTATTTCACATGATGGTACTTCCTCTTCTGGTCAAAATTAGGAAGTGCATGGATGTTTTTCCCATCCTTTCAAGTTTAACTTTTGAATCCTCAAACAATTCAACGGGCTCGAGCTGTGCTCACTCCCCACAGGCTCTTGAGCATGCAAACTGATTTTTGTTAGTACAGGAGGAATGTATCAGGTATTGGACCTACACAGCACATCTCTTCCCATACAGAATAGGAAGCATGGAATTCACTGGCCAAATATAAAACTGGAGAGATATTTGGAAACATCACTTGCCTATTCATTTGATTCAGTAGGGAGGGCTGCATCTCAAACCTAATCTGGACAGGCTTAGGCTGATGCATTTTTAACAGTTTTAGCTGATTTAAATACAGCCTCTCTATCACTGAGAGGCAGTAAATGGGGGCTGTGCAGAGCTGTTGTTCTAGGAGCACATTTTGTTGGTGGTTTGTCCGTTTCTTAAAGAAAACTCTAAAAGAACAAGAGAATAATAGCCAATTGTACTACAAGACTACTTACAGAAGTAACAAAGCAATATGTTCTCTTTCATATATTGTATCTACATAATTAATTAAAACAAATAATTCAGAGTCAGATTGCCAGAATATTTTGAAAAAGCCCAAAAGCTTAAGATTTACCTAGTTAATTGGACACATTCTAGGTCTAGATAAGATTCTCCAGCCTTACTCACAATTCCCTGTACTCTGCTAAAGTTTCAGATCTAGCCTTGTCTTATGAAGTTCAAATTAATAACAGTGCTTTGAAGACACAAGAGATTTGGCCAACTTTGCAAAAGGCCAGTGTAATAACTGGAAGGTACTAGGTCAGTCAGACCTGTTATCCATGTTACTGTGAACACCTGCAGGCTACATTGGACCCAGGAGAGGAGTAACCACATAATTAGGTAGACTGACATTTTACTGCAGGTTGAAGTAATTAGGGGACTGGCAAAACAGGAGAATGACTCTCTAAAGCTTACACTGTTTCATATATTGCCTAGGGTTTAAAATTAATAGTGTAAAGGAGAGAGCTTGATACCCTTTGATGCAGGCACGTTTACCAGACACAGACAGGCCCAATAAGTAACATTTCAATCCAGCTCTGAGATATTTTAAAGGTGTAAGGGCCAGAGCTGGTGTCCTGGTTTGAACTTGCGTACAAACGAGATTCAAAAATGTTCACAACCAACAAAAAAAAGACTGAGTATATAACATAGTGTATATATGCATTATGGCAGCTCCCAGTGTATCACCTGAGCTGTAAGACATACCTGGAAACAGCCACATGTTGCTTCAAAAGTCATTCCATGTTCTTTGTTCATGCAGAAAAAGGAAAATGTGACCAAAAGCCAATTTTGTCTTTTATCATTATGCCTCCTAGCTTTTCTCCATAATGTTTTATAACTATGCATCAACCACAAGTGGTGAGCATATTTCCCATCTGCTGGGGCTAAATGTGCTGTGATCAGTACCAGCAAGAAGAGACAGAGAGACACTGAAACTGTGCCCAACTAGATTAAAATCTGAAAAGTTGTTTTATCCAAGGGATGTATTGATTGTGAGGATATCAGCAACATTTCATGCTGCAGTTCCACAGTCATGAGCTGAACCATGACACATTTGCTCCAAACCTGAATCTTGGCTCTTTAATCAAATATCCAGAAGTAAAAAAAAAAAAAGAGATGCAATAAAATGTAGTAAAACAGACTCTAGAAAAGATTATTAATTGTTTGCTAAGTACTGCCATCCATAGGAATGGTGTGTGCTAAACAGCATTCCACATATCTTCACATAAAACCCCTCTTGTGGAATTGGGATAAAATGCAACTGCCAAAAAATACAGTATATTGTGATAAAGCCTTTCACTTTGTTAGGAAGTACAGATAACATCTCTTCTCATGGTTAAATTACTGTCAAGAATTGATCAAACTCAGCATGGAAGGAGAGATGTGGAGTTTTTGTTCTCTTAGAGGATTTCTTTGCTTCATTTTCCTTTAAACTCCTTCAGGATAAGCTACTGTCCTGTGCTTGTAACCAAACTGAGTCAGACAGTATCACAGACTCTTCAAACAGGCAGCTCATTTCCTGTAACTTTTCTGTGCTTTTGGCTATGGCAAGAGCCCGAAGTCCCACCTTCATACCAAGGACACCTGCGTGGAAGGAGAAAGCAAGAGCAAGACCCCCTGTCAGGTGATTGGTTACCCTCGATTTGTAATGCAAAGATCTGTAATAAGAGCCATCTGTCTTGCACAATGCCTCCCCACACTGAACACTTTTACCAGGGCCCCCAAACCACAACCAACTGAGACTTATCCTGAGGCAGTTTGTAGATGAAAAGACTTGGATTAAAGAGGCACTTCCCAGGGATGCCTGCTGAATGGTTTTAGGAAGACAGCCAAGGCGCTGAAGCCATTACTCACCAAAAACTCAACCCAGCTGAAAAATTTTTAAAAAAACCAAAGTTTACTGGCCAAGATACGTCTAATTCCTCTTCCACATCAGTCATCCCCTCATTACACTCACACCACCATAATCTGCTGTAACAGGAGGAGTCCCTCCATAGCAGTGTGCATAAGGCAATCATGCTTTTGATGTACACATTTGTCATAGCAAAATTTCACCATTCCTGAGATTCCACACTTAAAAAACCAATAATTACAAAGAATAAGAACAGTGCCTTACTTTCTTATAACATGTCTTTAAAGTATCCTTACATGAAGAGGTCACTCATAAGTCTGGTCAGTGCTATGTGTTTTCCTCTAAAGAAAATACAGTGTCTTTAAATGGTTTAGATCAGATGCAGATAAGCAAAGTAGATTTTTCAATTCATCTAAATGATCCAAATTTACAGTAGCTCAGGATTCCACCCATTAATTTTATAAAGTTCATTAAGTTCCTGTTAGATAATAAAAAGTATCACACAGATTTGATAGCAAACAAAAGAAAAGGAAGGTGCATTGTAGCAAGACTGGGGTCAGCCTCTTTTCCCAGGTAATTAACAACACGACAAACAGACATAATCTAAAGCTGCACCAGGAAGAAGTTCAGGTTGGACATCAGGAAGAATTTTTTTCACTGAAAGGGTAGTTAAGCACTGCTGTAGTTAAAGGCCCAGGGAGGTGGTGGAGTTACCATCTCTGGAAGTGTTTAAGAAAGAGTTGGATGTGTCACTCACTTAGTGCTATGCTTTAGTTGGCATGGTGGTTTCACTCAAAGTTTGGACTTGATGACCTTGGAGGCCTTGTCCAACCTTGATGATTATATGTTTCTACATGTTAATACAGGACATGAACAGTGCCAGGTTACCCTTTGGTTGTAAATGAAGCAAGTTTACATACTCACATGGGACATGATGTTTAAATCACAAGTTGTAGTGCACTGCATCTCGCCATCCACAACATGTGATGTTGGACTGAGGTGATATTTCTAGGCAGCTCCTTGGCAGAAATGTTTGTGGACCAGCCTTCTGTGGTCAGCAGCAGCTTGGATGAAACTTCAGAACCCTCCCCACACTACTACTGGAATGGTATTTGCGTACTCATACTGCAAGGATTGTCTGCCTCTCATCTCTTTGTGCTTGGATGTGTGTACCAACTTCCTGAGCCACTTGTGAGCAAAGTGCACTTAGAGGCAGCACAGGCTGGAGCCTGGCAATGGCCCCACAAGTAAGAATGCAGCTGCACATTTTTCCTGAAGTGGAAAACTTGTTTCCTGTTGTTTCCAGAGCAGTGAGTATGCCTCCAAAAGCAGTGAAGGAGCTATAGCTTTCTGCAGCTGGTGCTGTTGCTAGTTATCATCTGTAATAACAATAATGTCAAGGTTTAGGCTCTTGCTGTGACAGCACAAATGACTGGTGGCAGGGAGTCATGAACAAAGAGAAGGAAATGCCAAGAGAGGGCAAATTTCAGGGAGGTGGTGATAATGGCTTTGATAAAGATAAGGAAGAGAATAATAAAGATGATGACTGTATGTGTGCCATTGCATCTTAAGAGGTCAGAAGACTGCCATGCTCATGCGCCTACAGATTCCTGGCAAGGAGGCAAACCTATGATTGGGGTTGGCTGGGGGTGGCTGGCCCATCCATCCTCTGGTGCTAAGGAACAAGAAACCATGGTAGAGTAAAAAGAAAGAATGCAGGGATGATTAGAGCAGAGGATCAGGGAAATGGTGGCAATCCATGGCAGTCCTTATGTAGGACAGTGTGTTCCTGATTCACATCACACACTGTCAGTAAGAGCATTTGTTCAGAGTAGCCAAGTGAAGCCATGCCAAGGGTCCCCTGCTGCCATTCCTGCAGGAGACACACTCAAAGCACAGGCATGAACAGCAATCTGTGCAAGTCTGGCCAGGAGACCTCCCAAGCTGGTAAATGACAGAGGATTGCTATTTTTATCTGAGAGATACAGCTCAGTATTTCAGCCCCTAAATGCTAAAGCTGAGACTCAGCAGTTGAGGATATCTTGAGGCTGAAGTTGGGGGGAAAAAGCAGCAAGGGAATGATATCTGTCTGGATGTACTTTATGAAATGAATTCAGTTCGAGACAAAAAATGATTAGCTGAAAATTGTTCAATATTCCAAAAGATGACAAGATCATGTCCATGTCCAATGTATGGTTTCTTCTTTGGCAGTTTGTCCAGAAGAAACCACTCAACCAAATCACAAATAATCTGAGCCCCCACAGAAGACTTCCTTATATGACTGCCCAGTTATTTTCTGCATTATGGGCATCTTCTTCAGCGTTGGTTGTAATGTGGGATTCACTCAATCTTGCGCTGTTCGGCTACTCAATATCCAGGACCCAGTTCTGTTAAGATTCACTGCCTAACCCACATTTACTGTAAGAAGTTGTAGACCTGTTGTTTATGCAGTAACATGTAGTTAAGATGTCAAGGCAAGCATTGGTGGCATAAGAGTAACTAAAGAGAAAACTACCATCGTGAAAAAATATAAAACCCTGAGGAAAAAGAAAACAAGTCAGAAGGCAGAAACCTAACACATGGGAGGATCAGCCAGTACATTTCCCATGCTGTCATCTTATTAATCTGAGCTGTGGATCAGAATCCATTATGCTTACTTGCTGTAGGAATTCATATGGAACAAAAATGTCACCTTCACTCAATGTTTTACAACTCAGTTACCTGTTATGTAGGGGAAAAGAATTCCCAACCACTACTATACTTTGGGAAGTTTGTAAATACTAATACAGATCTATCCCTTTATGACACCTAAGCATCCCCAGGAACTGAAATAAAAGTGACACACAGGGACCTGGGGGAAAAAATTATAACTGATTGCAAATTCTTGCAATTGCCAGAGAAGAGCAGATCACTGACATTTGGCTTCAGGATATTCTGTGATTTTCACAGAATATTATTGCACCACTTCTTATCAAACTCATGTGTTGGTGATACCATAAACTCAAGCAAATATAAATATAGCATGACCTTTTACTTACAGGGTATAAATGACAGTGATTAAGTTTTGTCATGGTCTGCCTTTAAGTCACAGATAATTATATAATATATTTGTATGAAAACTAGTCCATAAATGTTTAAATATAACATTTTAACCAAGTTTCAGGAATGAATAATTGGATAGACATGCAATGATATATAATGCGGGAGCATAAAAATTGAAGCCTTCCACTTACCTAGTAATATTTTTCATTTTTATATTTATGTTCTAATATATAATTTTATGATACCTATGATTCACTTTGGTACTAAGTTTTTTTCTTTTAAAGTATACCTATATACAGAGGATATCAATATCTATGAGTATGGCAAGTCTTGACTTGTAGATACAAAAGACGCTGATTTTCTTCCACACTTTATAAAAAAGCAAAGAGAAGTTTAGGGCACAGGATCTCAAGCTCTGGCACCTCACAGAGGTCAAGATCATGAAGGCCCAATGGTCTTCATTCAGTAGTATCCTTAAAGCCTCAGTTAGGCTGGACAATTTGTCCACCAGCCCAGCTCTGACTGTAGCCACTTGAGCATGACTGAATTATATTTCACAGAAGGCATTTGGGCAAGATTCATCTCAGCCAAATTTTGACACTTAGAGAGGCACATCTGAGGCATGATTTGTCTCATTCAAGGATAATCGGTCCAGTGACTCTCAGGCTGGAAGTGCCTGTTTCTGCTCATTGACCCCAAAGGCAATTAACTAGAGGAAGGATGTTTGTTATTTAGACATAAAAAGGTATTTGAGACATATTGCACCTTGAGCCTTCACCTAAAAACCAAGGACAGAGAATGCCTTGTTTATGCAGTCAGTATCTCACTCTTTTCATACATTGTGCCACTCTCACTGCAAGAGAGAGATGCTACCTCTTAATCACACTGGCTCACCTGGCAATTTCCAGCTTATTATGAATTTTTTCTGGCAAATGGAACACAAATAATTTTCCCAATGAAAATACTTTTATATCTGTCAATCATAGCATCACTCTATCTTCTGTTCAATCTTTCCTTCCATTTAAATTTTGATTTCATATTTACCGATGCAGATGAAGTTTCCTTAGAAAATACATCTCGTCTATGGACTGATGTGTTCTGAAGTGTTGTTATCCCACAGAAAAGTTGGAAGC
>NW_005054304.1:10353803-10372847 GCF_000277835.1 Geospiza fortis
TCAGCAGCAGAAGTGTATGAGCATAATGCAGTAGGGAGAAAACCACATTACAAGCAAATCAATCAGCTTCAAAATAGAAACAAAAATTCATTTTAGATGTCAAATAGTATTTCTAAGTTTAATTGTAAAATGGTACAGTAAATATTTTTCCAGTTAATTATCTAAGAAAAAAAAAGAAAGATTGATTTTAAAAAGTTAGATTTGGCAGGGAGATGTCCTATTACCCTCTGTAATTACATTATTGTGAAACATGTGACATGGTTACTCATATTTTCTACTCTGAGCTTAATGGCATTGTTTTGGGCATAATATACTCTTTAGTGAGGAAAGCAAAGTGAAAAGATGTATCTTCTTCCTATTCTAATAAGAAATAGAAAATTCACAAATATCTTCCTTGCAGAAGTTTAACAACTATGGATAAGACAGAAAGCATAGAGCGCAGCACCCTAAAATAACACAAAGCTCCTTCTAAAACAATAGTGGATCTAGCTGTTAAAATTTTTAATTCAAAATTTTAAAATTTCTTAAAAAAAGACTTTGTTATTTCATCATTCATGAGAATCTCAGCACAAAAACTCATTATTCTGAGGACCAGGATCCCATAAATTTCAGTAGACTTTGGATTAGGTAACAAAATAAGGAGCACGAAAACAGCGGAAAAGGAAACCTGTTAATCATCTTTTCAGCTATGAAATATGGTTGCCAAAAATGTTCTGGAAAAGCCTATTATCTGAGAACATTTGATATTATTAAAAGATTGAGCTTATTTAGGAAAAGCTTATAAAATGTGGTTAGGCTTTGTTCAGCTTAGTCACCTGAACTAAGAGCAACTTCGTAACTTTTTCAGAGGTCATACAACCATACAAATTGTACTATATAAAAAATTGATGTTGAATGTACTACTGATTATGATGATTTTGTCTTACCTCAAATGGATCTCAAAGCACTGTGTACAAGACAAATAATTTGCTATCTCCGTTTAGATGTTCACAACAAATATCTGTCTGGATATTGTACCAAACTATTTCTCCAACTGGTATGACCAGCCTCTTAAAATCAGCTCAGACTTGGATCCAAGATTACCAGTTAATTTCTCTCTCTGCCTTATAACAAAGCAAACATTGCCCATGAGATCTTATAAGTATGAAAAATTTTGAATGTTATCTCTGATTTAGCAAAACAGACCAGCATAACATTGGGGTTAATACAAACATTACATTTTTTCTAAAGTCCTACTAAAAATTTATTTTGGAAAGGGAAGTTTTTTTGATAGATATTAAGGATGTGAATTTGGCTTCAAATATGAGAAATTACATAACATTACTGAGTTCATCTTTCATTCTACTCCTGTGTAAAAGAAGTAATCCTGCAATTCTAGAAATTGTGAAGCTTTTCAGAAAAAAACTTAAGAGGCAAGTTACCTTCGTGCAGTTGTGTCCTGGCTTCAGCTGGAATAGAGTTAATTTTATTCCTTGTACCTGGTACAGTGTTGTCGTTTAGGTTTAGCATGAGCATAATGATGATAACAGAAATATTTTGGCTGTTGCTTTAGTAGTGTTTACTCTAAATCAAGGATTTTTCATTTTCTCTTGCTCTGGCAGTGAGGAAGTGCACAGGGAGCTGGGAGAGAGCATGGCCAGGACAGCAGATCCAAATTGTCCGAAGGGATATTCCATATCACAGGAAATCATGCTCAGTATGTAAACTGTGGGGACCTGGCTGGGAGCTGCTGATCACTGCTCAGGGCCAGGCTGGGCATCATTCAGAATGTGGTGAGTTATTGCATTGTGCATCACTTATTTTTCTTGCGTTTTATTCATCTCTCTTTTACATTATTATTGCTTTATTTTAATTTATTTCAGTTATTAAACTGTTCTTACCTCAACCCATGGGTTTTACCTTTTCCAATTCTCCTCCCCAGACAAGGGGGAGGGAGGCAGGAGGGAGGTTGGGGGATAGTGAGTGTGTGTCTGGTACTAAGTGGCCAGCTGGGGTTAAACCACAAGTTGTTTAGATGGAGGCTATGCACATGTACCTGTATTTTTTCTTGAGATATGACAATTTCATGAAATGGGATTAGTATATCTTTCTAATTAGACAGACACATCAATGACTCCAGGCAGGCACCATCTCATCTACAGATTTCACCAGTGTTTTTTGCAATTCAGGGAAGCTTTTAAATAACAGTGGTGCCTAATTCAGCAAAATTTGTTTTAGACATTCACTGGCAAGGAAGTCTCTTAACCAAATGAGACTGTTTTGCCTGGGAAAAGAGGGATCTCATAATCTTGAATTCTTTGAACCTGAGTTTCTTTTTTTTTTTCAGACCATCATGGAAAGCAAAGTACAAAATTTTGGGCTGAGAGCATGATGTAACAATAGGAAAAATTAATGTGTGTAAAACATGGCAAAAACATTCTACCAATTTTTGTTTAGCTACCTGTACATGGTTGGGTTGATGATATACCTTATCAAAGAGAACTGTTCTTTCATACTTTTCAGAATACTTCTCTCTAAGCTCTGGCGTTCAAGAGGGCTGTCTGATGACAGCTCAGTTGAAGCTCTTTAAGCCCTCAGTCTCACAGTCATGTTAGGAATCCTTTCACATATTCACTCCCCAAAAAGATTTAGCCAAGGTTCAGAAACTCCAAAGAAATAAATATTTTAAGTCCTCACAAGTTGTATAATGCTTTTTGAAATTTGATGCTCCTTCTTTCCAACTTTCCCAGTCCTATCATTCAGCTCGTATTTCCAAGAAATGTGCCCACATTTTATTTCTAGTGATTGAGGTTTAAGCTCACTTAAGGTAGTCAACTTTTTGCTACAATTATTCCGATAGAAAATCATTACTTTGGTAACATCTCATGCCTAGTTACATAAAAACTAGAAAAAAAAATCTGACAGATATCTATGTCTGAAATTAGTAATTCTTTCATTCTATTAATTTGAAGACCAAGAATACTGCCTGTTTTAATAAATTCATTTTAGGTTAGGAAACACAATTCTTTGAATTTAAAATATTTTGGCATTTAGATCAGAGATGCTTGCTAGAAGTAGCTGTATGTCTTTTTATGACTTTTTTTATCTTCAGTGGCTTTAATGAACAATGACTGGGAAAAAGACACTGGAGAGGGAATAAAAGGAAACACATGGAAGAGTCTTTACTGGAATGACACCACTATAGACTTGCAGCAGGTAATTGAGTTTAGGCACACTTGCATGGTTTGCTCAGCTGAGCAGAACAAATAATCAGATAAGCTGGCTGGAGCATATTCACAGGCTTTCATTGGAACAAGAAAAAAATGCTGGTTCCACTGCGTGTGCTGAACACTGACCCCAAGACATGGAACAAACAGAAAGTATGATTTATTACAGCATTTATATTACAGAGAATAGTATATCAAGGAGCAGCAGTGGAAAAATGCTTTTTGATCATCTTGTAGTTCATCTTTTTCTCTCTTCCATCATTGGAAAAGAAATAAAACAGTGTCATTGACCTACAAGTTTCAGGTTTCCAGTAGCACAACAGAAGCTGTAAGACATGCTCCTGTCTACTGTTTCTGTTTGTGTGCACACCCAAGTTGAGCAGGTTTTCACATACACTAGGCTAAAGCAGTAAAAAAATAAAACAGAGAATGCAGTGCCTGGCGGGCAATTGGTCCAAGGAGATCACATACACTTTTATTGGATGCGCTGGATATGCTGATATAATAGCCCAGAAAGATAAATTATGTATTAATAAAATCCTGTGATGTCTGTTTCTCAGAAAGTACATAAACATTTTTTTTTACTGGCATGTGTATATCAGGTATCCAAAGGCAACTTAATATAATTTCTAAAAGCAGAATAGGTGTAACACAGGGCTACAACCTGAGTTATTCCACCAAGTTGCGTGTCCTCTCTGATAGACACGTGCATTGAAGAAGCATGTGTATATCTACACCATGGAGTTTTTCACTCATGGGCCTTTCAAAGTTTTAGGATTTCTACAGCTGCTACAGAAGAGCTCAGCAGTTCTGGAAGCAATATTTTTGCTTTGACAGATCATAAATCTATTTCTTCTCAGTACTGATGACAAGATCCACCCGTAGCCTTTATTGCCAACATGAAACATTAGCCAATGAGAGATCCTGCATATTAGGCTAAAATATAACACCAAGACACTGTATCTGCAACAAAATTATTTCCTTATTAAAATCATCTGGTTTTAGAGTTTGTATGATAGATACCAAGCCCTTCTGAAATATTCATGATACATGTGTCATATTCAGTGTAACCACAGGCTAGCAGGTATTCCTAAAATCCCCCCCTGTTCCTGTCTTTCCAACTGTACTCAGTAATTGTACTTTCATCTTCACCTTTCAAACATTCCTTCCACAGTCAGAGTATTTTTGTGCAACAGAACCGATATTGTTTCTCATGATTAAAGAAATACAGAATCTAACTAATTCACATAATATGAATCATCCACTATGAATTTTCCTTTTATCTTCAAGTACTAGAGCATCCCAATATAAATCCCTCAAGAATGCAGGAGAACAGAGCTATATTTAGCTAAAGTCTGCCCTTGAAAAACAAAATTTTGTTCAGGCTCAAGTTATGCTCCAAAATCATCTATGACTGACATTTATTTTAAGTGGTTTGTCTAAGATGGAAGGCTGGACAATGATTGTTAAACACATTCTGGAAAGTATTGTTGACCTTCACAAAGAATTATTTATGGATAAATAGTTTTAAAAGATGCTAACAGCAAATTAAGGCCTAAAGAAAATCCAAATGCGCTCTCTCATAAATATCAAATTTTCCTTTGGTCTGCATGACATGGTGTAAAAAAGTAAGTATAAAAGTTTTATTTTATCCATCCTAGTCCTGCCTCCTGTTTCCTCACCTTGACACAATTGTTGTCATGCCATGCCATTAAAAAGATGCTGATTAAAAAAGGAACCAGAGGGTTTCTTAGAAGAACGCTCACACATGGCGTTTGTGAAAGAGTCAGATGCACTACATGCTCCCACATGAACATATATACATATATACACACACACATACACACATATATATTACCCGTAGATGTTGCAGACATAAAATGTCTGCTGAGCTTAGCAAGTCCAATTCAATCAATGCATGCACTCTGCAAAACCATAGCTCAGGAAGCTTTCCAAAGAAAATGCCAAGCCAGGTCAGACATGGCTCTGTTCTGTCTGTCCTGCCTGCATTACCTGCCAGACACAAGACTTTTGACAAACTCCACTGTCAAGATTATCTTCTTTTTCAGCCTATTTGACCTCAGCACTGACCACTATGAGCTGCTCTTTTTTGTCCAGTTTAGCAATTCATGTCTTTGCCATCATGGTCCCTGCACCCAACTCCATTTCAACATGCATTTCCCAATTCATGCATCAACATTCATCCCAATTCCCACACACAATTTCTACCTTTTTTTTCTGTCTTTTACCACTTACTGAATGTTTGATAAGCAACACAAAGACTTTCCGAAGCATTCATTCACCTGACTTTACAAGGAAAGACAGCACAGAATCAACTCTATATGTGGAATTAATGCTGAGCACACTGACATACCTAAAGCTGGTATTCTGAACATTTCCTTTGGAACCTCTGATTTTTTTATGCATAAAAAAGTCACATATACCATAAAGGAAAATCCAAAAAGCAGTTTTGTTTTGCCTCATAGAGTACTGGTTTGCTTCTCTTTCACCAGTAACTTTAATTCTGGTCAATAATGGCCTATTCTGGAAAATTCTCTCATTCTCTCCCACACAGGCATAGGAGTACCCCGTTTTACTGTTCTGTTTAGTGGGGACAGGTGCTGCTTATGTTATATCCAGCAATACCATCAAAGGTTTTGTGCCAGGTACCACACATGTGGATACCTGATACTCCTGTGGGAAGCAGTTGTACATTTCTCACTACCTGAGCTGACTTGAGAATCTCTGCAAAGCACTGCTGGGTGGACAGGAATTCTTATTTGTCAAGGATAAGGACAGATCTGAACAGCTTTACTACAGGGAAGGCTTTTAGGAACTCACATGGCAGCTGGTGGCATTTCTAGGGAGGCATTTCTCACATGGCACCAGGCATGTCTAAGGCTGAGATCTTTCTAGGAAAAAAAATACTTCACTGCAGTTACTATCATTATGTCCTGACAAAAAGCTACAATAAATTTTCTTTTCAAGTTCTTATTTGGTGTGACATTGTTGACTACAGCTTAATTATATATGTAAATAAAGTAGCGGCCATCACCTTTCTATGATGGTGTTGCTCTGAGTTAACGATGAAAAGGGACATGGAGAGGCTGTGGGACATGTCAGTGCTAATGAAGATTTATTCAGTAGTGACATTTGATCAAATCTTCTTGGCGAAGTCTTAGGTTTCATTAGTTAAGGATGTAAAGCAGTCTGTCTGATTAAAGGGAGAAAAAGCAGTGGGGAGCTCACATAAATTACTACAGCTCAATTAGGTGCAGACAGTTTAGTGAGTGTTTATTACAAGTAGAAAGGAAGATTTTCCAATTAGATTAAAAGGTTTTGAAAACAACTCTTACAGTGCACAGTGATTTAGACCCATTGCTGGAATAATACATTGTGAGAAGCTGCATTGATTAAAAGTAAGCTGGTAAGTTATCTGCATTGCTTCATTGTTTATCAATGGATCCCCTGCTGCCTAGGTACAATTTACCTCACAAGATCAATGTCTGGACTTGGCTAATTTTCTCCTGGCTGAAGATTTATATGGATGTAAAGGGCATCTACATCATGTCTGAAAATACTGAGGAGATTTATTTGGGATGATCATCAAGGAAGTGAGGTTGTATCAATCACCAGAAGTGTACCCTGGCCATGCTGTGCCCTTCAGGCGGGCATCCCTGCTGCAAAGCTGGATTTAAAGACAAGACATTTTAATCAGAAAGGAACTTCATTCCAGTGAGGTTCCCCAGACTCATTGTGAAAAGTGAAAAGGCATTAAAACAACAGTGGAAGTATACAGTGCTCAGACAGTGGTCAGCCAATGTTTCTGACAAATGATTGAAGGCACTTAGTGTACAGTGCAAGGCTGCGATTCATGAATCCCAACGTCCAGCAGTGCAGAATGTGACTTCCAGCAGTGCTGAGATAGCTGGAGTTCAGGTCTGCTTTGCCAAAGGATTTCTGGATATGAGCTGTGAAACGTGGGGGGTCATTGTCCATGGTCCTGAATGACTGATTGATTCCCATGTGGAATGGCATGGGGAAGGCAGGGAGAAAAGGAGCAAAGGAAAAGAAAATGAATGATATTTAAATTCTTTATACTCCTACTGTGCCGTACAGATCACACAAAGGCCTGCAGCTGCTTCTAATCCCTGTCTCCCAGAACTGTCTATTGTGAAGACTGGAGGAACTGAGACACACAAATGAAGAAATAAATAAAATAATTCTACTTTTACAAGTTTAATTCAATAATGACAGTGTTCCAAATGGAAAACTTTTCTCTCCTTTGTATGTAAATAGGACTCAAAAGAATCCAAAAGTTAAAATATCAAACTTTCATATCTTTCTTTCTTTCCCCTGCACACTTGCACATGCAGCATTTCTCCTCTGTTAATACTGGCCTGCAAAGTTTAAACTTAAATCAATGCCATTAGAGATGCTGACACTGCCAGGAAAGCAGAACTGAGCCCCTCCTTTAACAACAAGCCATTTGGGATTCAGAAAAGTGCATAGGAGTGGTGGTCAGGGGGAAGGAACTATGGTATAGTGAGTTCCACAGAAAATGAAAATCTGGTATGCAGGGGCTATTGTCCTTCATTGCACTAACATGCTACATGTTCTCCAAATACACAGAAAAGTTCATTCTCCCCCTAAAAACTTCCTCATATTTACAGGTAGGACAGGCACACTTTTTTTATATACAAAAACCTTATTTAAATGCAGATGTGTGAGCACGGACTGTCACACAAACGGCTCACAACAAAATATGCCTTTTTAAAATAATGGTTCAATGAAGGAAGCTACAACAGTGAGGTACTTACTCACCTGAATAATCCCAGAGTTGTGTGCTCACTGCGTACTTCTAATTTACACATTTGAGCCCTAAGAGTCCTAGTTCTTAACTCATAACGAGCAAAGTTCACGTAGTCTGTATTAGAACAGCTTTGTCCTGTCCAGTTAAGCCACAAAGCTTTCTTTGGGGATTCTTCTCCACGTTTCAGCAGATGGCACTGCCCTCACCGTAACTACACTTCACCAAAACAACCAGCAAATCAGCAAACATTTTTCAGAAAAAAAAAGCACATTCAAATCTCTCCAGACACCCCAGATATTAGCACTTACTTTGCCATATGAAATAACTGCTCACAAATAAAACACTGTTATTCTTTATAAAGTAAACACTACGTTGCTGTTGGTTAGCAAAACTGAGCTTTTGGTTCATTTTCTTTATAATTGGTAGGGCTTGCCATTTAAGGAAACAATTAACATTTTTTACAAGCAACAAGATTGGGAATGACACCTTCAATTACACTAAATACATTTAATTATGATTTATTGGCCCATAGCAACCTCTTGTAACATTGCAGGCCAACATGCATTTTCGCTTAATTAAACTCATTATAACAACACTTTACTACATACAGGGGAAAAACCCAAAACAAACAAACAAAAAAAGCCCATATTTCATAATTAACTGTTCAAAATTAAGGTCATAGGGTAATTATGCAGCAGATTTCCTAGTATTAAACTGTTGCCGTTACTAATGGGAAAAATATCTGGCAAATATGTAGATATCAGAAGAGGACTCAGGCTTTTGGTCTTAGCTATGGAATTGAAACATTCTTGAAATTCAGTCATCTCTTGGGACAAAGGCAACAGCATCCTGAACTGTTCTGATAGTTTATTGACTTCTCACTAGAACAATTTCCTGGGTCATCTTAACTTTTCCCTTCCAAAATAAAGGAAAAAAGTCCCTTTTTATTAGAGGCTAAATACACATCAATGGAAGCAATTTCATTTGCCCCACAATTGGTGACAGTGCATTTTACTTGTTTTTTTTTTTTAATTCAATGGTAAAGAAGGTTAAATATAGTAGAGAAGGATTTGAATTATTAATCCTCAATATACCTAGGTCCTTCTAAAATTATATCTTAGCAATTTCAAAATAAAATCTCTGAACCCAATTTTTTTCTGAAATGTAGTGTGACACAGTATTTTGTTTTAAATCTTCCAGCCTTAGGGTTTGACGTAATTCACACAAAGAATTTAAGAGGGATATGGTCAAAATCATGCGTGAAACCCATGTGCTCAGATCCTCTTCTTTCTAATAGGATTTACTTAGGCAACTCCTGGGTGGAGATTAAAACTTTACCCTGCACACAAACCCTTTCCATTCTCCTGTTAATCACGAGGTCAGAGCTGAACTGCAGCCTGTCAGAGCTCCTAATGAATATGGTTTACATAGCTGGGTGCTTGCTCAGCAGCAGCCTGTGCTATCTGGAGGCCAAAGATAAGTGCTCAGGGATTACCTTTAAAACAATCCACCCAGTTCTTCTGTCACTAAGAGCAGAAAGTCAGGAAAAATGGAACTGTAATCCTTGCTTTTGTGGACTGGCCAATTTTTAGAAATTGAAGATTCAGGAAAAAGCCCTTGAAAATCAGTATCAAAGCTCAGGCAAAGTGGTCTTACAAGGTCAGAAGTTTAGTTCAACTCCCTCCCCTCTCCCTCAAATAATCTTTTTGGCTATTTTAGACCTGTTCAGACTGTAAGAGTTTGTTTGCCTAAATAAAGAAAGAAATCCATTACAAACCTTCAGTCCTGACTGTTGCCATCATGTAGAATCAGGAAATCAAAGCACCATTAAGGTTGGAAAAGACCTCTAAGATCATATAGTCCAATGATTAACCCAGCACTGCCACGTTCACCACTAAACCAACTATAAGCACCACATCTACACATCTTTTCAATACATCCAGTGATGGTGACTCCACCACTTCACTGGATAGCCTGTTGCAATACTTGGTCAGCCAAATTATTATTTTACCTTGCAATTTATTCCAAAGTACTAGCAAATATTAGATGCGACTTGTGCTTCCTTTTAATTTTAAAACTTTGGGGGAAAAGGAAGCAGCAAGAAAAAAAATGCTGCTGTGTTAAGTCCAGATGAAGGAAATACAGAACAAAATTTTTTCTCTTCTTCTTTTGGATTACCTGAAAAATCCTCAAGCACATTCATTCTAGGAACCCAGCTGAGTTCTTGAAACACCAAGGAGGATGTGAGAAGAACATAAATTAAAAAAAACTCAAACAACAAAAAACCCCAAAAAACAAACAAATAATAAAAGGCAAGCACAGAGGAATTAAATGGATATCATCCAGTCAAACACACAGTATTTAGGATACCACCGTGGAGTGAGAAACTCCTTAGGAACTTTTAATGACGTAACAACCTATACTTGCTTATACACTTAACCAAAAAGAGCTACATCTGCTGAGACAACAACCAGCACACCCGGGCTTCAACCCTGAACTCACAGATTTTCAATTCAAAGCTCTGCCTGCAGCATGTTTTGTATACGCTCTCTCTCATATGTACAACTTTGGCTTGCACATATTTACCCTGCAGACTTAAAATTGCAGGGAGAAGGCACAGAGGGACCATGTACCAGTTCTACAAAGAAAATCTAACCTTGATTTACCATCTTCAAAGGCTGCAAGGTCTCCTGAATGCTCTGCTGTATTTCTTACGCTGAAAGAGCTCTCCAGGTTAAGGAGCGAACACCAGTCCACCCTAAATGTCACCTTTAAATTGGGAAGTGGGGAACAGGTTTGGGGAACACTGGGAACAAGTTTGTCATGGACCAGATCTCACTGATTCTTACAGGTTTTATGTTTGCATCTGCCAGGCACGTATGAAAGTGTCACAGACTGTCCTCTCTCCTGCCACCCCTGCACATACACCATCAGCACCATCATTGGGGTTTCTATAACTTCTGCCACAAAAGGCAAATGTGCAAGCAAATGAGCAATAACAAACGTAATAGTTATTTTTTTACCTGATCTTTTGCAATGTGTGTATGAAAATGTCACAGGCTGTTCTTTCTCCTGCCACCCCTGCACATACACCATCAGCACTGACTTAGGGGTTTTATGACCATAGCTACAAAAGATAAATGTTCTAGCAAATGAGCAATTGCAAATATTATATATAATTGTTACATATATATATTTAATTTTTTTTGGTTTTTTTTTTTTTTACCTGATCTTTTGCAATGTGCATCCTGAACTGCTCCATTCTCAATTTTCAAACCTAGTCACAACAGCAAGAACAAAGATCGTCAATGACAGGACACACCAACAGCTTCTTTTTAAGTAGTGTCAGTCAAGATGCATTTCAGGAAATAAAAAAGGCAGAAACCTCTCAGATATTTAAATTTTATAATGAGTTATTAATTCTGCATGGAAGTTAATTATTCTAATATTTTATATAATTATACCAGCTCTTATTAAAATAAAAAGGGATGATGACACCAGCCCCTTAAGTCTTAGCACAGATTTTGTTGCCTTTTTGGGCTATCTAAAAACAGAGGCCAAACAAAATTAAGATAATAAAGAGTGGTTATATTTATTGAAGGGCCTTCAGGTACATTTAGGGCAGATGAAGCCCACCCAGGGTCTACACCAGTCATGGGTTTTTACACTTTTATAAGTTGGGTCCATTTGCAGATTGGGGGTTAATCTTCCAATTTCACCTGCAGGTAATGAAGTCATTTACCCCAAACTTGCTTCTCCTCAACTCTCTTTTGTTTACATTTCTTTGGGCCTGAGACAGTGTCCTTGATTTCCAGGCCTGGAGAAGAATTGTTTTGTCTGTCTAAAATGAGAAAGCAGTAGCTAACACTCTGTATCGACTTAGAGTTATACACTAAAGAATTGCAGGACTACAAATATATGGAAAATATTAAAGCTAAAATACTAAAGCATCAATTTTATGATAAAATATATTCTCTTCCAACCTTTCAACACCAGAATCTATCATTAACACCTTTGGAAGATGTTGAACTGAGAAATTTGTGTGTGTGCTGGTTTTTGGGGGGTTTTGGGGATTTTTTGTGGTGCTTAATTTAACAGAAGTCTTTACAATCAAGTCAAGTATGCTCAGAACTACAAAGAAACATCTTCCGGATTAGTGAAGCAGGACAAACCCAAAATGAGTTATTCCAAACTAATGCCTGATTAAAATACTTGTAACCTAGGAGAAGCACTATACTGGATGTTTTACCTTACAAATACATTATAAATTACCTGTACTTATCTTCTTAAAGATTTTTTTTCTATTAACAGAAGATCGATGGTTTTCATCAGTGTTCTGCTTTTAACAATGCTTCAAAACCAGTTTTCATGGCTGCAGAGCTTTGTTCCACATTTGAGTGTGTTGATTAAATGAAGGGACTTCACAAATAATTTTGTGCTATGATTGTTGAGAATGATTTTGTAGTAGGAAGAGTCATAGTAGCTAAGCACTGACCTTATTAGGTTGCAATAAAAAGAAGCTAATGCTGACAACTGTGAATTTAAGACACTTTATTGCTGGAAAGTGCAATGGTAAATTGCATAATTCTTTTTAATTGGTAGTTAGCTTTCAGTGTTTTGCTAAGACCTGCAGCTTGCATCTATTCAGCACGCACAGAAAATAAGTTTTACATCTGCTCTCAAAATCAGTAGTCAAAATTAACAAAAAATTTTATCGATTTTCCAAAGTTCTTATTTATTTAAGGTTTCTTTTTCTTAGGCCTATCCCATATCAAATATCAAAATGAAAAGTTATGGAACAACATTTAAGAACTTACCACGTATCTTGTGGGTGCCCCATTTCAGAAGACTCATGGTTAGGTAGTTAGACTTTTTCCATGGTTAGGTTGCTAAGCCTTTTTATTCTTCTTTTCAGCTGTTCATCCTAATGTCTCAAGCACTTCTAAGGAATGGTGCCAGTGACAATAAACATGGAGAAAAGCTACTCAAGCTCCATTGCTTTAAGCTACATTATGTAGGTCAACTCCTCAACATATTCCATGAAAAATATTCTCCCTTTCTTTTATGGCATGTGGGATATTGTTTTCAGTGTAAATAACTAGCATGATAAGAGTCAGAGATATGTGTATTATAGCTTTGGGAGTCTGAAAAGTCTCTTATTCCAGCAATCCCATTTTGAGATTTTTCCAATACTGGAAATTTGTGAGATAACAAATCCTGAAAAGAGAGTGCCTGGATTTCCAAATTATTGTGGTTTATTTCATTTTTTAATTATTTAAATTCCAATATTTGAACTGCCAGTATCCTGAGGCTTGCATAAACACAACCCATCTAAAGCCTGATGCTTTTCTTGGTACAGTATCACAATGCCATATTTTAAGTTTAGTATTTGGAAAACACAAGGAAAACTCTGATGAAAGTAAAGTGCAGAGCAATAACACACCATTATTGTGCATTGTAAAATAGCACAGGCTGTCCGTTCATTATCCACCAAAAAAATGAGATTTTTTTTTACTTTTTCAGCATGTTACTCTCTTTAAGAAACACAGTGAAAAAATGAGTATTGGTAAGTAACAACTCTACTATTCTCCCCTTTGTCCAGTTTTAATCAGTTTGCCCAGTTTAGAAGGATGATGCTGACAGATCTCTGTGGAAATACCCTTCCCTTCACCAGGATTGTATTTGCCAGCAGGGATGAACATGTTTTTAATGGCAAGGAAGTCTTTGTCTATGGCCAAGGAATAGTACCTGTAGGTCGCACCTTCCGGCCATGGTGCTTTAGACCCCTGGTTCCCACAACAGCAGCAGCTCCCTCAGCTGGCTGGGGGCTCTCCCTGGAGCTGTGGGGGAACCAAACTTATGGGAGATGTCATTGTTCAGCAGAGTAAAATCTGCTTATAAGTGTGGTTATCAACATCATTCCAATGAAAGCTGAATAAATTCCAAAAGTACAAGCCAGATATGGAAAACTCTATACCTCATTCTGCTGCATTCATTCCCTGGAGCTCTGTAAGGCCAGGTTGGATGGAGCTCTGAGCAAACTGATCTAGTGAATGGCATCCCTGCCCATGGCTGGGAGGTTGGAGCTGAATGGTGGTTAAGGTCACTTCCAAGGCATTCCACAGTTCTGTAATTCTGCTCTCCAAGATGTGAATCTCTCAGAAGGGCTTTAGGATGCTGGGGACCACCCCCAAAAGAAAGGGACAAAGAAAGTATTTCCTCTGCTTAGATGCTCTGCAGATGTCAACATAGAAAGAACAACACAAGTTTTCCCTTCTTTTTTCTATGTCTACGACAGACTTTTCAGCTCTGTTGGGTCAGTCTGGTTGTAAATTTATCCCCCATATTGAAGACAGAGAGTAAATGCTTCCACATCATGCAGAATTATAAAGCTACACAATTTCTTGGTTACATAGAAAGGAATCAAAAGAAAAACCTAATGCTTGTAATTTTGTTTGTATTGTGAGAATAGAGGAGTATGGCACCCAACAAGGAAGAACAGATGCTAGGAATGAAAAAGTTTAGAACAGAGAAAAATTCCTGCAAGAAGAGTCTTTCTTTATCAGGAAACTATAAGAAAAGTTATTTTGAGCAGCTGGGGAAGATCACCATGAAAGGAATTTATCCTCTGGAAGGAGCTTTCAGCTTGCCTCTGTCAGTAATATACTAATGCTGGATTAAATTCTGCATGGAAAAAGAAAATTATTCACTAAATATAACTTAACCTGAATTGAAGAAATTATTTCAAATCCCCTCTAGCTCATTAAAAAGAAAATTCTTTTAATGTCAGGTTGCATCCAAGAGATTTATCCAGCTACTCTAGGTAATTAGTGAACTGTATCAAGATCTTTATGTATTAGGTTTCACTGTACATCTTTCTTTGCAATTACTAGCCATCCCAAAATCATCAGAATATATCTGGTGGACCACAAAACAGAGATGGTAACTTGAACACGTGTGTAGGCAACAGTTTCGAGAAGACCTACTACTGCTGAAGCAATTTTGAGAATTCAAAGAAATTCATAACAAAATCTTTATTGTGGTTTAAAATGTTAAAGGGTAATTGGTTATCCCAAATGACTGTGGTTGAGATCGCTCAAAAAATCACCAGCAAGGCTATGAGCAAAAATTTCATATTAAACTACAGACTTCGTATTAAACTACAAAGCACAGCAGCTTCATTGTCAATATTCCCTCTACTTACAAGGGGCAACTAAGGCACAACAGGGAAAGCAAGAAACAACAACACCAAACAAAATCTAGGCAAGCAAGCCAGAAACAAATTGAAACTACCTGGGAGTGTGTGTGTGTGCCTGTGCGTAAAGACAGTATAAACAAAAATGAAAAAGAACATGGCCTGAAACTTAACAACACTTAACAGTACTTTAACTTAACTTATATCTTCATTTATAGCTTAACCTTAACAATATAACAGAGAAATAACACTAAACAGGTTATAACCACTTTAAACAGGTATAGCAAACCTGAGGGTTTGCTGGCTCTGAGGCATCCCCCTCAGAGGTATCACAGAGGTCTCATGCCTACTGTGGTCCAGGAGAGCTCAAAGGGCCCCATTGTGGACTGCTGTTGATGGGGTTGCAAGAGAGTGGGCTTCAGTCATAACAGTGTTTGATCCTGGCCATGGTTTGGGTGGGCACTTTCTTTACAAGTGTGAGAATAGGAACGTTATTCCATTCAGGCCAGAGGAAAATTTACCAAGGCTGGTCAGGACAAAAACCGAAGCTTGTTAGGAGTTTTTGAGAGCCAACAGCATCTTTTGATAAGCTCAGAAAGAGCTGAGGCCAGGTGGTATTTTCGAGGATGAGGCCTAACAAGCATTTTCTCAGATCACACTGCAGCCTGGAAAGGAGTCAAGGCGGAATGCACCACCACATTTGTCCATTTGCATGTTTTCACAACTCTTATATTCAAAATCTTCATCTTTATGTTCAGTTGATCAAAGGCTCAGCTCTTGGTCATCCTTTTCAGTTCACACCCCATTTACATCCTTCAACAAACCTCAAGCGCTCAGTCTTTCCCTGTGATTCCTCAACATGCAGAGTGGCATGTTTGGTGCCAGAAAAATAAGTTACATCAGTCTGAGCTGACAGGCCAATGATGCTGAATGCATCTCATAGCCACTGAAATGTTCAAACATTAGATGAAAAATTACAGGAACAATTCAAATCTTCTCTTCCTTAAAATGCAATGTGGATTTTTACCAATAATAAAGACAGGATGGCATAATCATGCTACCTTAAAAAAAGTGTGTAAATTGATGAAGAAATATTTCTAATTAACATGAGTGGAAAGGAGACATAACCAGTATCAATGTATCCAAATCTTTTATAGAAAGAAAAATAGAAAACTTTCCCACAGGATCCTAATAGAACAGAAGTCTAAAAAAATTCAAGAAAATTAGCAGTATGCTGCATAACAGGCAGTTCCAAGAGAAACATTTGTTCGTGAAGCTAGTATTAAAGTCAACATGGAAAAGCCTTGTCTTCCCTATTTTATTTACACATAACTTTTCAGTTCCTCTAACATGCATCTGCAGAAAGAAAATATCTATCTCAAACTAAACAGATGTTTTTACCCATCAATGCCAGAACTATGGTTTTCTTAGGTAAAAGCCAAGAATTCTAATTTGAAAACAATTCTAAAATGTATTTAAATATCATATCTTCTGTATGCAGACATGAATATACAGAGGTGGGGAACTGTGAGTACATTACTTGTTTCTGCACCATACAGAAACAAAGGCATTCACTGCCTAGTCAGACAACCGAAATCAGAGTAACCATATTTCTATTTTTGGACAGTATGCTAGCAAATACAATAATTTATTTTGAAATTCTACAGCTTCTAGCAATATAGTAGTACTCACAGTCAGCACAGAGAAGATCGTGACAGACTGCCTCATTTTTTTGCAAAAATACTCTTCCTCTGAGTGGCATCAGGATTCTGTAAATTAACATTAAACATTCTCTTGAGGCTGGTGTCATTGAGTAATGAGCTATCAATATACAAATGTAAAAGTGCCATACTCTAAATACAGTAGATGGATCAGGATGTGGCACACAGAGTAGAAAACTCTATAAGAATCTTGATTGTATCATTCCTTGACAAACCGCTGTGCAGAAGGGAACACATATATCCATTGCTCACACATATTCCCAATGCTTCTGTAAGGAGAAATGTTAAAAATTGCTTACTGTTGTTGTTATTACTTACTGTACTGTGCTGCTCTAGGTTTTAAATAGCCAAATATTTTAAATAGTGCTGGAAAATGCAGAAGCTTTTTCTTTCTGAAATTCAGATACCATTTATTTATGTACCTAAATAAGTATTCAGGACCCTATCACATAGATCTTCTCTGAAGACCCCGAACCCTAGAGGTGATGCTTCAGGTATGAGTTAGTGGACGTATGAGTGAATGATAAGGAAAAATGATGGCTTTCTCAAAGGAAAAGTAAAAAGAAAGAGGCAGATAAAACAGTACTTTACTACAAACACTGTAACCCACCTTTCAGAAAGATGCTGGCCTCGCGGTGACTTTCTCCCTGAGAAGGGGATGCAAATTATAATCCGCCAGCAAAATTCTGGGGAATAGTGAAAAATGCTGTGTGATACCTTCCTACACAACAGAGAAAAACCCATGGCTTTTGCAGCATCCCTAAAGCCTCCCACAGTCCTCCTATATTCAGATTTTCCTATGAAATTATCTCAGACCTGAGTACATCAGTGTGCTTCTTTGCTGTCTCCGTACAGTTTCTCCGCTGTTTCCCTACCATGACTGTGTCTCTCTATGTGCATTGCTGTAATAGAAAGTGGGAATATGTAATTCAGCTTCAAATGGCTTCAGTAAATCACCCTAAAATTTTACAGTTGGGAAGGAAAAGGGAGAGAAGGAAAGGAGAGAGCTTCCACTAAAAATGCTTTAGGAGAATACTCAAAATGGTAAATGTTTCTGACGGAAACATGAGAAAACTTGAAGAAACTGAGAAGAAGATTTGTGTAGTCATTGCAGGATTGTGTAGGAGCACAAAGGATCTGGATAATATGAAGTAGCAAAGTACTGTAGGATTTGGTCCTAAGCATCTTCCTACCTCCTTAAGGCATTTCCTTCCTAAGGGATTAAAGGCCATAACTCTAAACATGCACATTTTCCTCTAATCTTGAAGCAGCCAAGACAATAACAGCCTGGCCCAGTGGTCCCACACAACACTAAAACACTAAATACAGGTGTTTCTTTATCTGCTGTGAAATGGAAATTCCTGCACTGTTAAGGAGAAGCAACGAACCTTTACAGCATGCTAGGAACAAAGCCTCATCTCTCTGACAATTGTGTTCTTGGCCTCATTAAAGGGGTTATCAATCAGGAAAGATGCCAGTTACAGAGTTTCTTGTGATAGAAACACCTTTCCAACAGAAAGCTGACTAAGAGCAGCAACTCATTTTACTTAGGTCACTGATGAAGCTTTAGATAGTAATGAATTTTTGTTGCCACCAACCTGAGACAGACATGACCCAGTGATCTGGAGGCAAAAAGGCCTGGATTACATTACCAGTCCTCTGATCCACCCTGGCCTTTGAATACCTAGTTCCATTCCTACATTTACATGCTATGCAATTTGGTGTGCTACCTACATACATTTTTTTCATGTAACTTAGCACTAGCAGTTCAGTTTGCCAAACCTTAGTCCACAAGCTGGGAATGTTCACCTAGATCTGTTAAACTTTCACTGAGTGAAGTAAAACTTCCAGCCATGGAAGCTACACTCATCAACAGAAGCTGCAGGCTTAGAGTTAAAAAAAGAAACAGCCCACCTAGAGAAAATGAAAGGACCCAATGAGGAAGAGGAAGAACCCAAGCCTTGTACTACTACTGGTGTGAATTCCTGCTTGAGGGGTGAGGAATTCAGATTGCAAGGGTATAATTGCCCAGGGAATTCTTTGTTCAAGGTCCCAGCTTGAGCTGTGGCACAATTAGCAAAAAGGACTCCACAGAAGACTCTTTAGTTT
>NW_005054304.1:10372875-10411721 GCF_000277835.1 Geospiza fortis
ATTTCCAAAACATGCAGAGCATCAACCACTGCAGACACACACACAGGATGAAATATCATTCAGTGGGCAATCACCATGTATTTGGGTCAGGTTTATTTAGCTCTTGCCATTGATTATATTAAATGCAATAATTCTCCGAAGAAATTGAACCCCCTTGCACGCTAAAGCATTATTAGAATTTTTTATTTCCTGCTATATAGCAATTTGTCTGCAGGCAAAATGCTTATAAAATAAGGAATTTATAATAAAGAAAAACATCTATATTAAATAAAAAGGGGAAAACAGCAGAAAAGAGAGAACGATCTTAATTACATCTTTGAATCTCCAAAGAGATGAAAAATATCTCAGGAGTATGAAGAAAAGATTTAGTTAACGTTTTGCTTCAGACTCCTGTTGAAAAAACATTATTTTTTTCTGGACAAATGAAAAAATTTTTTCTTGTGTTTCTCAGCCACAAATACATAGCAGTGTCTGAAGGATTTTAATTTATTTGAAGATATTTTCCTTAGTAATACTCCCTTTAAAGATATTTCACTGCTGTAGCTGATACCATTTTGCTATTTTCAAGCTTAGTTTCTGACAATCAGTTTTACAGTTTTAATTTCTTTGCGTTGAAGAGTCTATCTGTAATCAAACTTTCATTTTTTTGACTAGGCCTCTTAAAATACACAATAGAAAACAGAGCTTTTACTTTACCTGTTGCTGATAGCATAGTACAGCTGGTAGTACCAGTAACCACCTGTGACACGTTCAATTCTCATTCCCTCTAGCCATTCTAACTGGTTATCCTCACAGGATGCTGCTGGTTCTCCAGTGTTTTATACTGGTAGACTGGAGGTGCTTTTGATGAAAGAATTGGTGAAAACACCAAATCTTATCTTTAATTGGAGGTTACACAGCTGTAAACCCAGAAAAAAGACAATATTCCAAAGAATCGATCCCTGAATTACCAGTCTGCTAATACAAACGTATAATACATGGACACATACAAACTTAACATATATTCACATCTTTCTGGATAAATAAATACAGGCATATATAAATAGAGTTTTTACTAAATACACACAGCCCTGTAAGCAGATACTGACTCCATCATTCAAGATCTATTTATACTATAAAATACTGCATCTATGGACATTGAAAACATGGCTCACAATACAATTTATTTTAGTATTTCTGAGGCAAGTGTAAATTCTCCCATTTTTATAAGCACATGTACTGCAGTCAACTACTTAGCTAGCATCTTCATCAGCTGCTGATATTATTTCCTGAGTGCATACAATAAACGGATTTCACTATCACATTAATATGGAATTGACAATGGCTTTACATACGAAACTACTTAAGGGCTCCATTTTTCAGAATTTACTCCTAAGTGTACCTTTTATTTCCACAAGTGCTTAAAGAAACAACATATAATGAATACTTCTGCCAACACACATTTGCATTAGGAGATCTCATTTTTGTGACATTAAATTAAAATCTCTGTAAACACTTGAAAGGTCTGCTACTAAGGTGTTACTTATATTTTTCATCACGAAGGCATCACAACTCATAACAATTATGAAGTAATTATCAGTGTACATAATTATCTGAAGGGAGGGTGCCAAGAGGATGGAGCCAGGCTCTTCTTGGTGATACCAGGCAATAGGATGAGAGGCAACAGGCACAAACAGAAACACAAAATTCTGCATGAGCATGGGAAGAACTTTACTGTGAGGGTGACAGAGCACTGGAACAGGTTGCCCAGAGACATTTTGGAGCCTCCTTCTCTAGGGATATTCAAAAGTCATCTGGATGTAAACCAGTGCCATGTGCTCTAGGCTGACCCTGCTTGAGCAGGGAGGTTGGACCAGATGTGCCACCATGATCCCTTCTAGCCTGGCCGATTTGATGACTGATCTCAGGGAAAGACTCCTAAAGGGTAAAAGACAGTTTAAAAAGTTCAATAAGTGTTCCAAATATGGAACACTGAGAATTACTGTCCTGTTCTTAAAAAAAAAAAATTGAGGATTTTGATTGAAAAAGGCACTGGTTGTAGTGAGTTTGAGGGGGTACAGTGGGACATTCTGGAGACCATTAGGGTAAATTAGCACTGAAAGAGTCGGTTCTATGGCCAGGTTAGAGGTGCACTAAAAAGCTAAATACATGACTACAGGCAAATCAAATGGCACTACTACATCCTTTACATAAGATATTCAGAGGATGCAGAAAAGAAATCTTGGAGTCTTTTTTTGCTTTTGTATGCTTTAACTCTATATTTTATCTTTAAAACACTTTACACTACTTTGGCAGAAGAAAACCCTTAGAAAATTGTCCAGAACATAGACAGGAATTTGAAACTGTGGCAGACACATCGTTATAGATCACTTACAATTTTTTAAGTTTTGGAGAAAGATAATATAACTTGAAAACCTGGTCTGCAAACACCTATGATTTCAACATGTTCATTGGAATGACTTTAAGCTTTCAACTTCTGTAACTTGCCTATCAGCAGCATTTTACACCAAGTTTCATTCATAGCCATGTTGCTGAATTTGGTCTGTGTGACTGCATGTTGATCACTTCTCAACTACAACTGCATCAAATATGAGATTTTTCTGATGTTGATTTGCATTAGAATCATGTGCAAAGGGCACAGTTTGTGAATACAAGATCAAAAGAAATGCCAGTGCTTCTGTAGACAACCATGGTTTAGCAAACATTGCATTTTACTTAAAACTCCAGAGAAAAAACATAGGCCAATGAAAATTCATGGAGGCATTCTCATTTTGAGTATTTTCTAGAAGTTTTAGTAAAAATAAAGGCTAACTGCTTTTATGTGCAAAAGAAATTCCACTTTACTGAAACGGCATTTATTATGCATTTATATATTGAAAAAGATCTTGCTTCTCTATATTACTATTTTTTATTATTTTCAATCATATTCAACCAGTATATAATTACTGTGTACAAACATTCACATACTTTTTATCTCCTGAGACTCAAATGTGTCACTTCAGACTCTGAAAGCTGCCCTTTACAAACTGTCCTTTACAGCTTCCTGCATGAAATCAGTTTGGAGTATAATTAAATTCAAAGACCACAAATTTTATTAATCCAGAGTCTGGCTGAGAAATATGGGACAGACTCTTAGGAAAGTATGAAAAGTTTACATGAAACAGCAATTATAATTTCTCTCTCTGATCAAAGCCTAATTTTGATATTTGGTCATAAATATTGATCCAATGTGGAAAGAACAGTAAAAACAGAAAATTACTGATAGAAGTTTATTCAAGTGTTTTAATATTAATCAGAGGCAGCAGTTCAATGCATTTTTTTTTAATATCTGAAGAGATTGTATGCAGGAAAGCACTTCATCTAACCTGAGCTACTGTAAGTCCAAGATGTTAATTTTCCAGACGGACTGTCTGAACTGTAAATCTACAATAAGATCATTCTTTTGTCCTCTAGGTTTTCTTTCTACATTCTTGTTAAAATGAGCCCAATGAAAAATCACAGCATGAAAATTTAGAAATATGTAACTAGTTACCTCTCTGAAATTAAGCCCTAAGGTTTGCAGTCTTTAAAGGGACCAAAAAAAGTGCAATGCTTTGATATTTGACATTTTAACCATGTAAAACATTTTCCTCTGTGAAATTTTTAACAATGCAAGCAAAGGCTGCATTTAGTTAATATTTATTACTCCACTCCCTCTGCAGTTAAAACCAATCTGAATCTGACCTTCAGGGAAAGGTGAGTGTATTCCTCATCAGTCTTCATTTATATAAACAGAAAGTTAAATCTGAGCCAGTGTGTTTTGAACTCAACACAGTAGGTTTTCCCTAACTGCTCTCTCCTTCTGTTCAACAAATGAACACCTATAAATACCTCTAAATTACTTAGGTATTATGTTTTATCTTGAAAATGGACACATATGTTCAAGAGAATGTTTAGCTGAAGACAGCAATATCTTACCGGTATTGACCACATATATTGCAGTTTTATTGCAAATATGTGGGATTTTTACTAATAGGAGGAAGTATTGCCACTTGGTTCTGCATTATCTGTTTCACTTTTCCCTCAATGACCACATTCTGTTGCACTGTTGGAAGCCATGAATTTTTTCCGAGCTACGTAAATATGCTTCTCAGTTACAACTTTCTGAAACTAAATGTAAAAGAATTTGCCTCTTAAATACAAGATAGGAAGGAAGGATTGGAGGGAAGCTCATAAAAATTCAAGATATGAAGTGCCAGAACTCTGCAGATGCAACACATTCACAAAACAAGAGCCAGAAAAGAATCATATCTCTCCTTCATGGTACAAGCTTAGAAGATTCTCTTGAGAAGACTAGCAAGACTCCAGGCTTCAAAGGGAGAAGTTGAAGAGCATTAATTAAAAGAAACAGAAACTCCAGTCTCCTGAAATGAACATCTGGTCTGGATTTAGTAGTGAGAGGATTATGGTCCTGAAAGAGTGCAAACTGAAATTCATTTAAGTCTATCAAATTTCACACAAAGGTACCTTGAAAGCTGTTCCCCACCCTCATCCACAACCTGCCTTTCTTCATCATAGAAAAGAGAATGAATGTTTCATAAGCACATCCATGTCTCAACCCATTTCAGCCAGTCATCTCTTTTCACAGGAAGTGTAAAACTTGTCTTTTTCAATTTTTAGCATCATCATTTGGGAGAACATAGATATCACCTTTGTTTTTCTGCAAATATGCTGGAAGCAGATATCTCACACTGGCCATTTTGCTCAAGAACACTCTGTAGATAAGGCATAAGCAAATGCATTTCCCAATCCACAATAATTCCAAGTACAAAGCAGCTGCGCAAAAACACAACAAAAATCCAGCACCTCAGAAGAAAAGGTAGAACAGCAGAATGACTTCTTTGGAAACAGTCACATAAAACTATCACATCCAGCAGGCCAAAACTCTGCTGTTTACTTTCGAAAAGTACTGCACTTCTGAGATACCAAGCATCCTTCCAGCACACATACAATTTTGGGGAGCCAGGAAATTCTACTTCCTAACCAAAGGCGCAGGTGTGTTTATAAACATGTACCTTATAAACACGTATTTTTATAAATTTTATATAAACAGACTGTGCTCTCTTCAGAACAAAAATCACATCCCAGCACCATTCTGGAAAGACTGGGCCTTATACTTTAAAAAACAGAGCTCTACAAGTAATGTGACATCTCTACAGATGAGGACAATACTTTTTTAGGACCCTTCAAAGACCACAGCTTGTAATAAATACTCAGTTTTTAACTCCAGAACAGTTAGAGCCTGGGTTTTGCATGAAATGCCACCTGAAATGACACAACTCTTAAGTCTCAGCATGTTATTTCTCAAAGGCAAAAGTCCTCTGGGGGAAAAAATGGTGCTTCTCTGGTCCAAAAATATGAAAAAAAAGCTATGTACATGAATGAATAAGCATTGTAAAGTTCACTACTTCCCAACTGAAGAGCTGCCTGGATATGCTTCTTGAAATGGTTTTCTCTAACATATGCATGCAGAAAAGAAAAAATCATATTAAGTATTTAATTCTCTAGAGAAATAATATGAGACTGGCATATACAGTATTAGACACGCTGACCCATAAAATCCACTCTGTTCCAATGGGAATACAGGATATTTCTGAACTTGTTTCATCTGGCATTCCAGCCATGCCAGTTTCACAAAACATACTGAGAACCTTTACTTCATATGTCCTGCTTCTAGAATAAGTTTAATTATATCCATGTTGCACATCTATAAAACTACAAATAGATATTTTTAAAATATTCAGGATTTCAAAACCATCACCATATCTGGTGTGGGAACTAATTTATTCTCTTTCAGACTTCAAAGTCACTAATAGACAGGCAATATTATTTTCACAACTGATTCTACACTGTTTGCAAGATAAGAAGGTAGAGAAGGTACAGCCTAAATTGTATCCTGGCAACAAGGGTGCAGTCAAATTTTCATTTCATAAGAGGGTTGAGCTGTTTTATAAACTGGAACTGGAAATGCCTTTTGAGTAACAAAGAAGCCAAAACCTTCAGTATTTATTACAACAGGAAGACAACTTATTTTCACCAGTAACAGTTTAACCCTAAACACAGCAGGGTCTCAGGAAAAGTTGAGTTAAGCTAGCAGGAAGAGGACTGACAGCATAACCCCTGAGGAACCACAAGTAATCAATGCAAGAACAGTGACCCCCACTGCATGATTAATTTCCCAGCAGTGTTCTCAAATAAGTTAATAATGTTACAGTGCAATTAAACCACTCTGTCGACATCTTGTGTTTCCTCTAGATACAAACAAGCTATTATTAAGTAGGGAAACAATTAAAGTTACAATACTTTTAAATAATATGGTTACTTACTATGTATATTAAAGAAAACATTTTTTAAAATTCTTAATATTTCAAAATCTGGTGCTCTAAGGCAATAATCCATCCTAGCAAACTGCCATAATAAAAAAAGAAATTGAATTGTACCAAACATTCCACTTTGAAAAATAAGTATCTCTAATTTCTAGAAATTTCAGCTCAAAATGCTTCTCCTCATATTTAATCTCAAAATACTTACATTCACGAAAAAAATTGTGCTAGCCTTAGAGACATCTCAGACTGGAAATACAGCACACTTCAACGCAAATAGGATGGAAAGAGTTTAAATGGAAGTATTCTTTGGAACAGAGTTTGCCTTGCCATACAATTTGCAAATCATCAAACATTTTCATACAGTAATTGCTGACCATAATTGATGAGTAACACTGCAACAAGAAAGCTAGGAAGGGAATCCTTACTAGTATTTTCTTGTAAGCCCATAAATTTTAAAATTTATTTTGCCCTCTAGAACAACAAGCAGTTTTAGTAGTTAATTTCTGTACTTGTATTATCTTTTAGAAACTTTCCTAGTTTTTCCATCTGATAATAATGTAATAATTTGGTAATAAAAGAATTCTTTCACAGCTAAGCCTATGACATCCAAAGAAGGGGGGGGCAGGGGAAGCCAAACATGAAACTCATCATTTTACCTGCCATAAGGCTTCACTGCAAACATTCCCTACAAATAAAGTCACTGAAAAAAGGATTTTTCACTTTCTTTGGAAAAACAAGATCTTTGTTGCTAACAGTGCTGTAACATCTGTGTTTAAACCCAGCTGCAAAACATTACTCCAATACATAAAAACTCTTAAGACGTGCAAAATCGACAAGGCTACAGTCTCAAAGTTATGGTATCACAAAATATTTATTCCCACAGGAATCATGACAGTGATGGATGACCTCCTATTTCACTGTTAAATATTTCAAAAGATCCTTGCTCTGAGCATTATATATATTTTTTTTTAACATTAATATACTAGTAATATATGAGCCAAGCTTTAGTTTTCCCATAGTTCAGGAAGGTAGAACTGCTCATGTATAAATCAAGTCCAGCCACAACTTTATCTTCTAAGACAGCAGTGAGCACAAGCAAGTTACTGTTGTTATCAGGCAGGCAAACTCTTATTGTCAGCCAGACACACAAACATGATCAGAAATAAATTACTTGAAAACAACCAATTTAATTTATATGTAAGCTGGAGCAAGGCCAAATGCATAGCAGAATGAAAGAATGAAATATGTTTTGAGGTTTTTTTCTCTTGCTGCATTTTAAATTAGAGCTACTTCCATGGAAGAGCAGCTGATGTGTGCACAGCTCTGTAACTCACTCTACTGGAACAGTCCCAGTAAAGAAGAGTAATTACCTCTTGTACACAAGAGTTTCTCTGTATGCTTGTATGGTCTTTCAGTGTTCTGAGACAAAGTAGCTGAAGCATTATAAAAAATCCTCTGTGATATTATAAGTGTTGAATAGGCAGAATGAATAGATGCAGAGTGCAAAGAATAGTACAACTCACAAGGGTTATCATGTCATCCCTCTAGAGCTCCTAGTGAATAGATAGAACATGATGAATGGAGTACAACAGTCAGGAGCTGGACGAGCTGCAGCAATATGGATCTACAACCCATTAAGATTTGTTTTAAATATAAAGATAACATTTCTCTTTCACTCATTATTATCTTAGTTTTCTGTTTGCATATCATAGTTTTAAAAAGTTAAAAACACTGAAGTATCATCACCTTTTGATGACAATGATGCAAACTTTTAAATCAGTATGGGCTACCAGGAAAGCAACAGAAAAATTACTAGCTTTTTAAATTTGATTTTAACATTTAAGTTCTGCTCATTTTCTAAATACTGAAGTTCAGCAGTAGAACAAATTGCCTGCTGTAACTCCAGGTAGCAGAAAATAAGCTGCCTCTGGGAAGAAATTTATTAAACTTGTCTGTCCCCTCAAAGACCCACAGTGATCTCAGAATTAGGCAGCATGAATCCCCAGCATGAATCCCATCTCCAGAAGATCATTATTTGCCTTTCAGTCAGATGCTTCCTGCTGCTGGTGAAACTTAAGCTACCTTCCCTGAAAAGGCTCAGCTTGAGAATTATTGCACTGCCATGGCTGCAAGGTGAAATATATGGTAGGCTCAGAGGGCTCAGGTAGAAAAAGAAAAATGACCTCTCCATTTGGAATTATATATACATATATATATATGAGATCTTTTGTACTTTTGCATGCTACATATCCCCAAATTGTAACTGAGCATCTCATGAACACCATAATAGAGACTTAATTCACTTTGCAGAGCATTGAATGTGGTCCAGCAGTTTGCAGCACTTTAGTGTTATCTACCAAAGGCATTACAAGACTTTTTCTAGACATCAATTCATTAGTAAAGCAACTCCTTTTCTTAAAAAAAAGAGAAGAAATTGTGGTTTTCTCAGGAGAAATTTGAATGTCTAACAGCAAACTTTCATTCATTATAACTCTTGCAATTACATGCCATTAAGAGCCTCCTGAGACACTGTCAATGCCTCCAATAAAACAGAAGAGCTGAGAGCTATTCTAAAATCTAAAACTGAATCAAGCCCCCATCTAGATTTTCTTCAAATGTAGGCACACAAGGATAAAGAGGTACCTTTTGAATAGAAATCATGTTCCTACTAATGAGAGAACAGAAAGCTCTCCACTCCAGTACTGTACAATAATGTACATGCTATACATGGCAGGGCTGGGTCCGTTGTGCCACTTTTAGGGATATGCTAAGGTTACTACAGGAAGGACAAACAGGGTACAAAGTTATTATTGCAGACATCACCCATCCCCTCCTTGAATTGGTAAGTACAATATTGGGATTGCTGTCAGTCAGCAGCTTAGAGCCAGTTTCCCTAACTCTGGAAGGAAATACTCAGAAAATCAAGCAATATCTTCAGCAATAAGAATGCATGGGATTGAGTATCCAAAAGAGCAAACATACAGTCTTTATCCAATGCCTACAAACATAACAGTCAAAAATCTGCTGTTAAAATGAAAGCTAAGACAGAAAGGTATTCCTGGAGGAAATAATCCATAGCTCACAGTCACTCTTGTCTGGGAGGTTTCAGTTACACGTAAGGGGATCATTTCTGACAGAAATTAAGATTTTTTTGGGGCTATCCCAATCCAAAATATATTCTTATGTGGTACAGAATGTCTAATAACTTTTTCTTATGCATGTACACACATTCTCCTAGAAAATTACCATCATGTGTTTAATATATAACTTCCATTCAGTCTTCAGGTATTGTTCTGTAGAGAACAGTGACAGGCACACTGTGTTTGTCTAGTGCCCTTTCTGAATGATTCTCCCAGACAATTCTTTGTCAACATTCTGCAATTACACTTATTCATCTCTTCCACCAGATCTCAATTTCTTTATGCCCTTTCCCAGAACTTTTATGAACATCATTTATTTACTGTTTGGCCAAACCTTTTCCTGCTCGACTACGCTTTTTTGATTCACTCTATTTATATCCTCTTGCTTTTTTATTTAAAGCGCAGATTGAGTAGTTCAAAAGATTGAGGCAAAATATCATGCAGGGCAAAATGTAGTAGAGTGGTTTTTAACCTATTGATAACTGCAAAACTCTTCTTAAAAGGTCTCCATTTTTTCTTATTACACTCTACCAGAATTGGTAGGGATAAGATACCAAAAGTAACAGAAACTGAAGAGTATATAGATTCAGATTTTGTCTTCATTTTCTATGATGTTTCCTCATATTTGCAGAAGAAAAATTATAGCACAAATAGAATACATTTTAATATACAATTTAAATTTCTTATTGATTTAGAAAACAGACTAATGAAGCAATACTGTACTATACATGGTAAGAATTTTTAAAATGTTAAGAAATTACAATGAACTTTGAAACATCTTTCAAAGAGTGCTTCTCTTCAAAAGAAAATTGAAACTCTAGGGTTATAATCAGAAAAACAACCATATTCTCCCTTCTTGATTAAAAAAAAATTATGGTTGCAACAGTTTCCGAGAAAAATTCTATAAACTTATTAGACAATAGAGATTTTATCATTGCCATTCTTTCTAAGATTGAAGAACATTATAGAAAGTTTCAGACATTCTTTATAGCTAAATACAATTTTTTACACATTTATATACTGATTGATAAAACAGATGAAGGTTTATGCCTTGTTCTTGACAATACAAATCATTTAGGAATATCTGATCATATATAGGTTAGTACACATATTAAATCCAGGTTAGTACACAACTTTCTGTATCACTTTAAGATGTCTTTAATTAGCAAGCACATGGAAAGAGCAGATAAATTAGTTTCATGTGCAGAAATCCAAACCCATTGTAAGTACAGTGTAACTTTTGTCCTCTTTATATACACATATAAAGATTCAGTGAGAGAAAACAGCACTCCTGGAGGTTGGTAATCAGCCAAACTAGAAGCCTGAGCAGTAAAAAATACTTTCTTTAAAAAAGCAGTTCAAGAAAATTTTAATCTTAATGGTGTGAGGAATGTTTCATGGGAGTGCTGCATTTCCCTCAGAAGAAATCACAACTGGTATGATCAAAGATCAGGCAAAATTTCTGCAAAGGGAAGAAGACCCTGGATAATTTCCAAGAAGAAGCAGTTCACCAAATTCCAAATGCCAGCAGAAGAGCCTGCACACTCTGCACCAGAAACTATCTCTCAAATAATGTCTGTTGTGCAAAGCCAAATACCCTGATCTGGGATTCAGCTACCAGCACCTTCGTGGCACCAGCACAATGCCTTGAGAAGGCTGTCCTAGAACAGAGGCTGGACAGAGCTAAAGAATAAAGTAGGTATTTATTAGACAGCCTCAATGGATACACCTTGGGCAGCACAAGAGCCCAGCCAGGGCTACATCCAAGATGGACGCAAAATGGTCACAAAATGGATGACGGATCACAAGGTCTCACACTTTTATAAGTTCTGGTCCATTTGCATATTGGAGTTAATTGTCCAGTTATAGCTTTAGGTTATGAAGTCCCACCTTTCTTGTTTTTCTCTCTTCAGTCCACTGTTGTTCATACTCTTGGGCCTGAAATTTGGATCATTTGTCCTTGCTGCCCAGCTAGAGAAGGAATTGTTTTGTCTACCTACTTTGTGAAGAGAACTTACCATCCCCTAATATAAAGCTCCAAACTACACACTAAAGCAATGCAGAATCTAAACATTATAAAAGCTAAAACCTGAGGCATCAAGCATTACTTGCACTCATAGGACTACCCTAGGTCTGAGTAGGCCAACCGAGTGTTCAGCCACTGCGCACAGCTCCTTGGACTTTGGCAAATCGTGGCACCACTGGGCTTGTCTAGAAGCTAAAGGACCAGGGGAGTTACAGAACAGGATCATGCATTTCTTAGCATTGTCTGTAGCAAGGATGCCAAGAGGATGGAGCCAAGCTTTTCTCAGTGGCACCAAGCAGCAGAACAGGAGGTAACAGGCAAAAAGAGATGCACAGGAAGTTCCACCTAAACATGAGGAAGAACTTCTTTATTGTGCCTTGAGGAGATTGCCCAGAGAGGACTTGGAGTCTCCCTCACTGGAGACAGCCAAGAACCATGTGGATGCAATCCCGTGCCAGGTGCTCTAGAACAACCCTGCTTGACCGGGGAGGTAGGAGCACATGACCCACTCGGTTCAAACTTACCCATTCCATGATTTTGTAAATAGAAGGGAAGGAAAAGCTGAAGTAAACAAAATGGTTAATCTCTATATTGGCACATCAGTTTATATGTGCAGCACTTCTTATCTTCCAAAAAATTTCAGAAAATTCAGAAATTACATACAGAAAATATAATCTTAAGAAGAAATACCAGCATGTTATCATTCTAGATGTTCAAAGAATTCTTAATGTATGAAAGTATTTCAGGTGATGACTACAGCATTTTAACATATCGCAGTTAAACTATTTTTTTATTATCTCAGATTTCACTTTAAAACACTGGAGTACTTTAAAGCACTTGTTCCCAACGTATTACATTTATGGAACTGCAGTATTTCTATAATATTATGCTGCTTCTTTGAGTGACACATGTTTTACACAAGGATGGAATTTAAGCAAATGGAAGGATTTGTATATTACATGTAGTGTGTAGTTGGTGCCTTGCCTGCCTTTCTGAAAAGGATTAAAGCAGTAAACTTCAACTCATTTCATTCATAAAAAAAACTGCATAGAAGAAAACATTATGTCCCAACTGATCATAAAAGACTATTTAATGAAATGCATATTTTTGAAGACTCAGAGTTACTGTAATATTTGCACTATTATTTAAGAACCATTAAGTACAATTGTGACAGTAACGCTATTAAACGTTTTATAGTCTGCTCAGTGCAGGTTTATTTTCCATATCAGCTTTCACTCTTTTACAATATTGTTCTAATAATTCAGCATCTAAGCAATGCCTCACTTCAACAGATTAAGGTTAGCAGGACATTTTTCTGGAAAGGGATAAAAAATAGTTTTCTGGCAAAAAGCCTACCTCATCTACATGAATGGTCGTTTAAAGTAATTTGCTGTCTCTAGGTCTCTCTAACCTTGCAAGGAAAATTTTAAGTGTTTCAGAGGCAAATTTACATAAATGCAATAAAAGTTTCAAACCTTGGATTTGTACTTCCCAAAGTACCTTTTTGCCATTAACATTTGGGTTTAATGGCAATAAGAAATGGGGCCTTTGTTCTAGCTATTTGTTGTAACAGCATCTCCTTGCAGTCCTTTAGATGAAAATATTAATTAGCTAAATGAAGTCAGAATATGAAAGTGACTTAAAGGCAAGAAGAAAAAGTCTTGATCAGGGTGTGGAAAACATCTCCCAGAGTGGCCCTGTTGAGGAGCTGATGCAGAATTCATAGCTAGCTGTACCATGAGGGTATGATGCTACTCCTTGGAGCAGATGTGGATGCAGTTTTGATCCCAGGCAAATGTATGGCTGTCAAAGGTTCAGAACATCATTTGACAGCTAGAAGCATGCTGTTATGAATTTTTGATAAACAAATTGCCTTGGTAAACTCTGTAAATCATATCACATTTCCAAGTCTATAGCTGACCATAAAGCTTAGATCTAGGTTTTTGACCTTCAATGCCTGCCTTTCTCAAACTTTTCTGATGGAAATGGCCTTCAACTACAATCAGGATCTAAATCTTCCCCAAATTTATGGTTGTTCAGTTATGCCAGTCAATCAAAGTATTTTCTGTTTAAAACCAAAATCATTTTAGGCTATATATTGCGTCCTGACATTTGGCCAGAAAAAGGGAAAAAAGCCTAAGTACTGGTACATCGGTGTCTACACTAGTTCTGGTGGCAGGAAGTATTGAACAAAATATATTTCCCACTCTGAAGGAATGCATTTCAGTGCAAAGCTAAATGTTTTTCATTTGGCCTGTTACGATGATAAACATTAACAAGCATACCAAGGACAGAGTGGAAAGAATAGGATAACTTTTGGTGAGAAAGGAATATGAAAAAAAAATCTCAATTCTTAAGCAAGTAAACAGTAATTTAAGGCAAGTGCAATTCATTAAAAAGAGCAATTAGCACCTTTGGGATAGCTACCCAGCACTTCTCTATGTTAAAACTCTAGATGACAAAATATTCTTGATTCATATTACAAGCTTGATTCATGCTACATGTTAAGTTCTTACACACTGATAATTCTGGCACCTAAACCACAAGATAATCCACATCAATTGACCAAAAATCACTAAAACTCTACACATAATAAAAAAGAGTTCTTTCTGTTAAGATACTTAGCATTACTCAATAATCCTCCCAAGAGTTCATTTCAGCCAATTTATCCTTGCAAATCCAAAAGATTATTAAAGGTTTCTTTCTGCCATTTTCAAACACGTCCATTGTGTGTTCCTGCTCTAGCATGACACTGAGAACATTTTTTAAAATTAATCCTATAAAATAGCATTACCCCATGTAAGAAAGCTTTAAAACATGCAAAGTACTTTAGAAAAAAATATGAGTCTTCAAAAGCTGACAAATAAATTTGTTAGATCTTAGACTGAAGATTTCCCATGATGCATATAAGAGAAACACAAATTATCTTTTTGGTTTTTTCCTCTCTCTCAAAAATTTTAAGATTTAACTAAAGCTACCCTGAATTCAAAGACAAAACTTGTGATTTTTTAGAGGGATGCAATCCCTAACACTAGTATATTGTACACTTAGTAGAAAATATCCATAAAAATCCCAAATCTACAGGGTGAGTGTGGGAGATCTTAAACTTGAAACTATGAATTATAAATAATTTTGGTTTTGATGTTCAGTGGTTACCAGTGAAAGTAATATGACAGCAATTTTCTAAACATAGTGTGGAAAACTATTAGAGTAAGTTATGCTTTAAAAGACAACATTTAATCAAGTTTACTTCTGTTTTACTTTCTACAAATTTTTCATGGCTCAATCTTACTTTAAAAGTCTGGTGAACAAAATGAACAATGAACAAACAAAAAACATGTGACAAACCTGCCTTTATGATGAGTTCTGTCAAGAATCTTAATAACAAATAAACTTCCTTGGCTTCAAAATGCAGTGTGTGTATCTTGCTGGTCATTATCAGCCTTTGCTGAGATGCAGATTCATTCTGGCACCAAAAAAACAGAGTGAATAATTGCCTAGGTAGGAAAGATGAAATGTCTAGCCTTTTTTTTTTTTTTAATAAAGTCCCCCCCGCCACCTAAATTGCCATGAAAAGCAGGTAAGGGAAACAGGATATCAGGATTCCAAACACAGAATGGACATTTCTAAGACAAAAAATTTAGAAAAGTTTTTGCATACATAAGGACTTTTTTCCCTAAGCTACCTCAAAAGTTTTCTCTTTTCTCCCAAGCACTAATCACTCTAATGGTGCCTACAAACCCTCCTACACCCTCAGACCACCACAACTACAGTAAAAATATTTGAAGAAAGAAATGAACACAGATTGAAAAATTGGTTTTCAAATTTTCAGCAACTAGTTCTTTCCCCTTCTTTTCACTAATTCTTATTACAGGTTTTTCACTTGGCATCTGGTACTTCAGTGAAGTATTAGAAAATTCTCCTGGCTCCCCAGTGTGATTTCACAGCTGTCAACTGAAGAAAAAGAATATTTGCCCCTTTTGTCAAAAATCCTACACTTTTTAACTATTAAGAATATTATGGAACCCTTTCATAATTTTCTTTTTCAATCTTCTTCTCTCCACAGCCTTCCTCTGCCTGATCTTGTTCCTATCTTTTTCTTATTTTTTTGCCTCTTCATTTATAATAACCTGGTGTCTCATCGTCTGCCATTTTCTGCTTTTTGTTTATTTTTTGTTTCTAGTAATTAATCTCCCTTCCTTCCAGCTCTCAGTTCTGCAGGGAGATAAGATATATAGAGAAAAATTTTGGTTTCATTGAAGTTGATAACACAGCTCTCACTGACATCAGCAGAAACAGGATTTTATTTGTATACTGATATTTGATATGACTCTTTCAAATGGTTTTCCCCCTTGCTTGTTTTTCACATGGATTTTTGATAAATAAGTTACTTCAGAAAAGTTAAACTACATCTTCTATTCACAATGGTAAAAATTATATAACCAAACATAACCTGACACATCTCTGAATGCACTATCCTTTAGAAATTATAACCTCAAAAGTTTTAGAGCTGTAACTGCTTTTGTCCTTCTCTGAAAGGGACCTCCTCTCTCATGTGCTCTCTTCCTTCTCCTGCATCCAGTTAGGAAACGACAAACTCCCGCCCTAATTCCAGGCTGCTGAAGGGGATTCTATACAGAGAGCTCATAACTAAGGAGCCATTAGAAAATTGTTTTCTCTAGACTTGTACCACCATCCCACAGCCCCAGGCATTTTTGTCAGTTTTTCTTTGCCTTTTTATAGTTAGCTATCCAATATTTATAATTTTCGTTGCTAAATGCTTTTCTTTATGAGTTTATAAATACATTTCACATTAGAGTCCAATCTCACTCATTAAAATTTAAGTCACTACATACTTCCCTCATCATTTGAGCTACTCTAGGTTCCTGCTATTGAAACAGTGCAGCCTTTGGAATTTTCTTTTGCAATGTTACCAACAGAACCATTTTAACTACTCTGTCATTTTGCCACCTTTCTTCTGGCAGTAATACCCCAGCCTGGATGGCAGGAAACACTCGTCCTTACAGATTGCTGCTTTATTCAAACAGCTGCTCCTCCTGCACTAAATAGAAGGTGGATGAGAGAAAAAGACTTCGTGAAGCCATATTTCAAGATGAACATTTTTATGGCTTTAGTGTTGCTTACAAATCAATTCCTGTGAGTTGGGCCACCATTAGCAGCTTTTAAGACTGCCTGGAGCTGCCGTTCACTGCTGCTTTGACACGTTAATGCATTAATGGTAAGTGCAGGCTGACATAACTTCTCTGAAGTACTATTACAGTAATTACCAGGAGTCTTCGATGTGACATGCAAAGTTAAGGAAGGTGACAAAACTGTATGTAGATACTCATACACTCTTAAAGCATTCATTCAACACTGACAGCTCATAATTAGGGAACTACAAAAACATTGAGGCAAGAACTGTCTGCTATGTACAGTGTCAGAGAAAACAAGCGTGAATGAAAAAGGCAATTATGTGAAAATGATGGCTGGTGCTATCAAACAATTCCATTTCAGTGAAAAGAGGTTAAGATAATCAGGGTAGAAAGTACTCAGTTGGCTCACTTCAGTTCTTCCATAGAGAAAAATGTTAAAATCTCATTAGTGCTTTGTAAAATGATGCAAATTTAGGAGGCAGCAGATGGTAGTAATGAAACCTGAGTCTGTGTTTAAAACCTTTGAAACTTGGAACAAAATGCATTTCTGGATTTCTTCAATTACCACAGATGTGGCCTAAAGTAAATTAGTGAGATCATGGAACATTATCTGGAAAAGAGGTCTTTACCATTACAAATCATTTTAATGTATTCTTTCTCAATCAGGTTTCCTTTTCCTAAGATAAGCATTACTCTGAAATACAAATTCAGAACACTGAAAATTACCTCCTTCCATCTAAAACCCACTCTTTCATCTCCCACGTGTTTCATTTCACAAACTGGTTCAGTAGATCAAGTACTTTAATATCAAAAGTTCTCAGCTATCCTTCTTTCACTTGCAACTAGGGACCATCAGTATTTGACAATTCATTGCCTCATGGTCTGTTGACCGAAGCGCTCTACAGGAATAATTCCTTGGAAACCTCTTGGTGATGTTGTGCAACAGATGGGATTTCTTTGAGCAAACATGAGCTTCTGGCTCGAGGCTGCACTGGTATCCTTGGGATCCTCAAGGCTTTACTGAACATTTAAACATCACACCTAAGATGATGAAATCACTATTCTTAGAGAGACATGGCCTTATAAAATTTCTGTAGGTCTTTTGGTAGACGTGTGAAAATAAATGTACAACCATGCGAACTGAATTCAAAAACATTAAAACTTCTGAAGGCCATTCGATACATTTGACGCTACTCAAGGGGACTGGGGGTTTTGCTTGCATATAAGGAGGTGAAGAGTGGAACTACTTTTTCACAAGGTTTATTTTATGTTATTGAAACTCCTCCTTTCCTGCCAAAAACCCAGCTTGAACAGACTATTATTTCCTTCACATCCCAGTCTGCAAATGTCAGGTCAAGAAATACCTTTCCTCAAACTCATATTTGATACTTGTATTATAACCACGTTAGCATGTAAAGAGTTAACTCTTTTAGGAAAACAAATTTTCAAATCACCGTACTGAAAGCTAAATCAGTGTTTTGCAAGAACAAGAGCTGATTAAGGACATCAACATTTGGATGTTAATTGTCTACAACCATAAACTATTTCTATATTTAGCCAAAGATACATTTTAAATCACTGCAGTTTATTTTATAATCTGAAATGAACAGCAAGAATATGGGTGATATTTTAACTGATTCATAAATATTTAAAAGTCTGCTGATTTTCAATCATCTTTCTGCAATCTTTTTCATAAATACTCAATATAGTGACAGGCTATTTTCAGCAAAATAGCACAATTCTCATTCTACTTGGAAAAAAAACTTAAAATAACAGAAAATCTTTAAGACTAGGAAGTTCCTTAGTATGATTTATTACCTAAAAAGTACTACTATATTTCAAAAGCAAGCTAAACCTGTGTTTCTGTTGCTCATATTCAGAAATTCTAGTTTCCAGCTTGCCAGTTTGATATATGGTTCTTCACATGTCTCAAGTTTTTCACTGTTGTCATAAATACAAAGCTGATTTGACATCAATAATTATTTTTATTCTTCCCAGGCAAGAACATTTGAACTTAAATAATAAATATATAATACTCAATAAATAATAAACTTCTTGAAAAAAAAATCGCAGGGGGCCTTTTGGTGGGAAAAAAAAGCTTGCTCTGCTCTTTCTAAAGCATACAGAAATTTTAGGTTTAAATGTAAACTAACTTCATAGACAAAAATTTGATTTTGGCTCTTCACTCACTGAACATACTTTCTTAACTTCTGTGCAATAACCAACTTGTAATCCTGTCAGTAGGCCCATAAACAAAGCTGCTTTCAAGAAATTTAATAACTGAATATCATAAATATACACTTTTCACAGTCCTACTGTTTCCCAGAACTAAGCCAGCAGAAGTAAAAGCCTGCAAAATGCTCTTTCCAACATCATTTAAAACCTTTAAAATAAAATTCTTCAGATGACATAATTCTGTGATGACTGACCCATATAATACAGTTAGTAATTATATTTATGTACACCAATAGCAACTCAATAGTTGTTCCTAAAAAAAACCTCAAAGTTCCTTTGGAAACAAAGTGTATTTTCAGGACAAGTGAAAAACAAGTACCCAAAACAAGACAACACTTGGTAATCCCAAACTAACTTGCTTTCCCAAGAGTCACAATTGAAGGAGATCTTAAAGTTACGTTATTACACCACTTTATTTAGAAATTGTAACAACTTCCTTCTGTATAAGACAAGGATATAGAAGGAAAATTATGTATAGCTCTGTACAACACAGAGAAGAATTAACTACTTTCTTAACATGGATCCCTTTAATATGAAGATTTAGGTTAAAACATATCCAATTTGTGGGGGAAAGGTAGCTATGAAGTGTCATGCTAATATGGTTTGATTATTTATTTTTTTAGATCAGGAAGAAGACAAGGAAATCCATCAGAAATACAGATGTTATATCTAAGTTCAGTTGAATGAGTTCAAGTTAGACAATCCAAAATTAAACAAAAACCTTTGAATTATACAGCACTGCAATACATCAAAATGAACGGCATTGCTAGAAACTACACACATTGTATTCAATTAAACACAAAGTAATTCCAGCATGTCAGATGAGAATAAACAAATATAGAAACAGCTATTAAAATTTACACATGCATTTTATGCTGTAGATTATGACCAAGGAGTGCAATTTTAGGGAACAGATAATCACAAATACTTTACTTCTGTAGTGAGATTTTTCAAGTATGTTTAAATGTAAGAAACAACATTGCATGGAGGTGCATAATGTTGAAAACAGCTTTAGAAAATCTAATAAGAAAATCTAAAAAGTGTTACTAGATGATTTACCTTGTTCCACATGAATAAAAAAGAGTTTCAACCCTACATATTTAAGAAAGATTCAGATGTATCACTTCTGGAGTTAGTACAAATTCTTTTGTAGAGTTTTCTCTCTTTCAACAATAGCAATTTCTTTTTAATGCAATTTAGAAATGGTATTGTAATGTGCTTTTTTCTATAGCACATCATTAATCTTCACAGCAGCCAAGATGTGTGCTGGGCTCCAGACTAGTGAAAGCTAAGATTTATGAACTATAAAAAGGTAAACATGTTTTTTAATTTTCAAATTATGAATTCTGACATCACAGAACATAAAACCTTTGACATAAAAATCCATCTATCAGGATCTAATCTAAAATTAGACATAAGACAGTAGAAGGAATGATTTTTTCCATTTCTAGCAATCCTTTATTTCACAAGAATAAACCTCAAATCAGTACAAATGACTAGGAAAAACCTAAAGCCACTAGTAAAGAATCTCCAGGAAAAAACAAGGAAAGGATGTACTTCAGAGTTTCTTTGTATAAAGTAAACACAAGAACCTTGAGCAATACTTTGAAATCTTCTCTGCAGGAGCAAGACATTTATACAGTACCTAATGTACTACTTTCCTCTTCATAAAGATTTCATAAGTCCAGAGAAAAAAATCAGAATGACTGAAACAACGGCCTTGGAGAAACAAGCAAATGGAACTCATTTCATATGCAAAAACAATAATGAGGAAAGATCAGTTGCTGCAGTTCTAATAACAAACAACAGATGGTTCATAACAGAAACTTAAATAACACTGTGTGTTTCAGGTGAGCAATCCGCACCAGAGACTGGAATGTTTTCTGCCACTCCCCCAGATTTTCATTTTACTCTGGAAGTGCAAAGAAGTGCCACGGCACCCTGGTTTTCCCCACAGTATTTTCTTGCTGCACATGGGCATTGCTGTGATACAGAATCACTGGAATGGTCCAGAATAACTGGAATGGCCCCCAAGACTCCCCCTTTCTCAGCCAACACACATACGAAAAGAGTTTCTGGCACCAAAAGCTAATAAAATAACAAAAATAACTTTGGAAATGGCTGTGCTGGATACAGTCTCAGGTTTTAGTTAACAAAATTCACATATCTGCACCTTTCCATATGATCATTGTACTGAAATACTCCTCAGCAGGATTTGAGAATAGGGGAGTTTTTGCTTCAGGTTTCTGGCAAGAGCAAATAATTTTATCACTGTGGAAATCTAAGTTATATACACAGATTTTCTGTCACAATCCTCCCCTGCCTAAATTTTACCCCATACCTACAAGTAAGGCAATGTTATCTCAGTCCTCATATTTGATTCATTGTTGATCCCATGCAAATTTAATGTTCAGAACAGTAACTACAGCAACAGCTGGTTTTTCATATTAGAAAATGAGAAAGAAGAGGTTTTCCACCAAACTTGAGGTGGATAATAGAGTTTTGCCTTATGTCTAAAAGCAGTTGAACAAATTAACTATATCTTTAGAAAAAGCAACTCTATGTAAATTTTTTAAAAATACATCTTTCAGGTTTCACATTCCAAAGCCTTGATTTAACTTGAAACAAATCTGAAAGTGGCCAGAGAAACAAAGGACATAATTTGGACTAAGGGACAAAGGTGATGCACTATTTCCTTCAAATACATTGGGGTTTATATCATATTTAAAATAATAAATCATAGTATTATTTTTTATGGATATATGAACCAATTGCACGATTCATAATATCAAAACATACCTCCTCTAGCTGAAGTGCCACCACAGGAACCAAATACATATGTCTGACCGGTATAACTGCGATTGAGGCAACCACTGAAAAAGCTCAGACTTGGCAATCTGCCTATATGTTTGTGACCATCCACTTCCACCTTTACCCATTCCTAAGCACAGGGTGGCCACAACAGCCTGGCCCCAATCTCTGAGAATCCTGAGTCTTAAGTAGAATTAGTGGCAGTTTTCGTGTGGTACTAAAATATCCCGAGGCATCAGTAGTTTAGCTTCTGCACTAACTCCAGTAGCTTATACTTTAAAGTAAATTAAATGGGTAATTTTAGACACTCAAAATTCATCTGATTTTGCAAAGCAGCTTGCCCAGCTACATTGGACTTTACTGATCTGTGATAACAACCTTTATCATTGTAGCCCAATAGATGGAATAAATTGAAACAAAGATTGCTAAACAAAGGCTCCAGAATACCCAGCGTATATTTCTACATTTAAGTTCAGCTATTTGATAAAGTTTTCTTACTTTTATCTTTGCACATTCTTGATTACAAAGGCACCTTTTCCAGCTCCATGTGAAGTATCAGTTTATACAAAAGCTACAGTTGCTTAAAAGTAGAAAATACATTCAAAATGAAGATAAAGTCAAAGATGCATAAACAGGCAGGGAGAGAACTGCAAAATAGCTTCCTAGCTGTAGGTTGTAGTTCACCTGTATGCTTAAAAAGAAACAAAAAAAAACTGTGTTCCAATCAACCTGTTTATGATTTCAAAAGTGAAATACCACTTTTGAAATACTGAATAAGTTACAGATACGTGATTACTATTCAAAACACAAAACAAGTATCTGTATATACAAATGAAACACCAAATATTGAAGTCACTCTCAAGAACCTGAGGACAAAAACACCCACTTCTTTTTTGTCATGCACCTGAATGCACGTACAGTGACAGGCATTAACTGATCTGTGTCTACTGCTAATGAAAACCATGAAACTAACTAAAATTCAACAGAGAGCAAATTACATCTTTGGGACCAAAGCATCACCCTGTCTGTTCAGAAAAAAACCTATGAACATTATTTCTCTAAGTCAGAAAAAATGGTGTTTTGTGACTGAGCATGGAAAACATAACTTGAGAATGCATTCAAAGTATGGGAAATTTTAAATATTTCATGCAATTACATTCCAAGAGATTCTGAAAACCAGATGGAAACAAACACATAAGTGATTGTCCTGAACGATTTTTTTTCTATTTACTATATGTCAAGGAGATAAATGTTTTATTTCTTTTGGAGAAAAGTAACCTCTAAGAGTTATAAATGAAATCAAAGTTACCTGTCACTTTACATGCCAAATGTATCAGTTAATTGCCACATTGTGGAGGCCTGTGAGTCTCCCAGGGCTGTGCCCTGGATGGGTACACCATAGGCTCTGGGCATTCCCCACAGGTTAGGGTGAGAAGAAAGGAATGATGGGAGCAGTTATGCAGATTAAGTTATTCCATATAAGGTTATGTTATGAGCCCTGCTTTCTGATTGGTTAGTCTTGTGTTCTATATAAGGTATGATTTCTGTTTCTCTTTGTTCAGTGGTTCCCTGCCTCTATATAAGCATGTGCTTGCCTCATGCCATAGTTTTCTGGAGTAGCTCCCTACAGCATACAGCTTATGTTTTCATTTGCATTTATTGTTAGCGCCTTTTGTTTTGCTTTCTTAAAATTTGATTTTTGAGCACTCCCATCATGCCCATCCCTATTTTGTTTACTGCCATGCTCCCAGCCAATCTGGTCCCAGGACTGGGCCCCTGCCATCAGTGAGGGTTCATCCAGCATACGTGACACAACATCACATAGTCAAGCTTTTCCAGAAGACCCAAAATATTTAATGTTTCCTAGGCGTCTTTGTTATGCTGAAGGTGCCTTTGATCACAGGTGTCATATGCTCACACCACTCCTGCATAGCAGAGGATAATCCCTAAGCCTTGCATGCCTATAACTGGGTCTCTTTCTGGAGGTCAGGATGGACAAGTGACAAGCCTGTGACAGCAGACAGGCTATGCTGAGCACTGGGCTCCACAGCGTGAGCAGCTCAGGGCACATGGAGAAAGCACATTACTTATAAAATTGCCACCCACAGACAGGAGCAGCTCAGAATGAATTTATGAATATTCCGAGTTGTGTGGTGACCCTGAGCAAAGATTATGCAGGACTGTAATTATGATATTAGCCGCTCTCTTTTCAGACAGGCAGTCTTTAGATACCTCAATCCTTCAGCAGCTCCGAGAGCTGTATGTGAGGTCTGCTATGATTACCCTGCCTTGACTAAAAGAAAGAGATGAAGATACTCAAGTCCTAATTATTTTTTAAAGGGTTTTTTGTGGAATCTTTTCAAAGGTCATTAACACATTTTCTCAGTATTGGACATGCCAATTAGAGAGACTATTTCAATAGTTAATCAAGCAGTGTAAAATAGTAATGAATAAAATTCACATACTTCCACATAGACTTTCGTAACAGCATTTAATTAAGCTTTTAGTGACTTGAAACAATTCAGCTGATTCCTTTCATAAGAGTAAAGTTCATTCATTTTAAATTCTTACATAGGTGTGCTTCTTAGAAATGTCACTTTAAAACATTATTTCTACTAGCAATTGTTTACACTTTATTTGAAATCAGAACAGGTTTTGTTCCGTAGCATTTCAAGAGGTCTAGGTAGCCGTATGGGGTTTTTCCTAACAAAATATTAATGGATATGTAACATGAAAGTCATAACTTAATTCCCTGAATAGATGCAAAAAAAAATGTCTCTTCTGGTATTAAAGTGTTGCCAAACCAATGAGAAAGGTTTTCCTGTATCTTCATAAAAGACTTGTGTTTGAACTTATTTAAAAAAAAATACCTTATTTGGAGAAACTCAAAAGATTCAGATAAAAACATTAGATTTTTGATGTTTCTTACTTCTACTTGGATAAAAATCTCTTTATTATAATGGGAATTTCTGAGTAAACACTGCAAAAAGTGGTTCTTTATTTTAAAAGTACATTATACGATTAATGAGATTTCTAACTGTGGAATTAAGAAGCTCTACGTGTAAGAAAACGTCTCTGGATTTAATGAAACTGAAGTCTCTTCAATTTTATATTCTACAAATTGTGTGAAAATTCCACATATTCATGTTACAGTAGTACTCTTATTGGAAGTGTTCTTTTAGTCAGTTCTGGGGAGCAAAAAAAACCCCAGCTTTTGACTCAAGAAGACAAGTATACACAGCAAAATATTTAAGCAGCAGCTTTAGACTACAAAAAAGCAACACCATATTCATAACAGAAAATGCTCCCATTGACCTATATGTTTTTAAAACTAAATAATATAGATAACTACTTTAATTTCATCCTTGAAATATATTCCTTTTCCCAAAATTTAGCTGAGAATTAACAATCCCCGTACCTGTGGAACAGAGTACAGTACAAAACAGAAATTTGTAGGTCCTTTCTACAGGCACTTATACAAATGAATGGGCCAGCATGCAAAGAATGTAACTTGCATATTCACCGCATTTCTCAGCTGCTGAAAATATTGTCTAAAACATTTCAGGAGTCTCTATAAAATACCAAAATTGTCTGAAAAAGAATGTCTGTTACCAATTAGGAGGCATTAAAAGAAAAAGTTTCTGTCACATTATCAAGACTGTTTTGTGCTGTATCTAAGGCAGCTGTCAGCCAAGCACAGATGAAGAACACACACTTCTCTGCACATGGATGTGCACAATGGCACAGGGATGCTTACAGCTTCTGGGAGATTCATGTGTCACTCCCTATTTGCCATTTACATGAAGCTAATTACCAATTCTGATATTGGAGAAATCATTAGGCATATGGTAAATTGAAGACATGACAGCATTATTTTATAGAAGCTACAATTCTGCTAAAATCTATATGACTAGCTTTTAAGAAGAAAACTGTTATTTATAATCCTGAAAAAAAAAATTAATATTTATGACACCATAAATCTCCATAGAAGCCAGTGCCTACTTACAGAGGTAAAAGAATTATAGGTTGTTAGGAAGTCTAATTGTTTTGCCAAAATCCCATGGAATGCATATTGCAGTGCCTAAGTCATCAGCCTCATCTTCATCAGTGCATCATAAATGCCACTACGTAATTTATGTATTCCAATATGCCAAGTCACATTAAGTTTTGTATGTCAGAGAAATATTTTGGGAGGAACAGTGAGAGGACTGAAATACAGATTGACACTCACTTAAAAGGTTCTGCTAATTTTCAAAAACTTTAAACTATGCCATTGCTCACAAAAGTTTAGTAATTTGGTAAATATCCTGTGAATAGAAAAAGTGCATTTTCTCTGCCAGGTTAAATACCGGCCAAGCACAACCAAGGGGAGGCTATTATAAAACACCATCCACTTCACTGATTTGTATTCATCAGGTAAAATTGTGACCTCTGTGTCAAGCTGCCCCATGAACATAATAATTCTACAAAGGATTCCTCTGAACAACAAGCAGAAGCATCTTAACACCTAAAGATGCTATCTGATAAAGCCAAACAATCATGATAATTAGACACCAAATCTACCTGTGGAAGTTGAAGGACAGTTTAAAAAAACACACAAAACTCTGACAGAGACAAACTTGAATTCAATTACTATGCTTCTTAAGTATTTGCTTGAAAAGCATACATTTAAAACACACATAATTTTCCTGAAACTGACGATAAAAATTTTATGACCACAAAATACAGCAAAGGAAAACCCCTCAAATCTACCCATATTGCCTACTCTCATTAATTATTATTTTTATAATGAGATGGCGACCATTACAAATGCTTCATGTAACAACTGCACAAATCTCAAGCAAGTCAAAATATAAAAATGTCCAAGAGATTAAAAACTAAAAAATATGACTATTTGTTCTATTATACTAATTAACTAGAGGAAATAATAAAAACAATTAGAGGAAATTAATTAGACATATTCAAAAAAGTTATTCTACCCCATAAAACTAAGAACTAGTAGGAATTAGGAGCTGATATTTGCACAAATAACCATGACCCAGAAAACAATATCAAATTTTGTCAGACTTGTTACCAATCTGGCTAAATTTCATACAGAAAATCCTCTATAGATAATGAGCAAGAACGTGAGAGGTTTTCTTTTCAGAATTTAATCCTACTCTACAGGAAAAATTTACTCTGCTGGAAGAAAGAGTACAAGTTAGTACACCAGTAAAGTAAAAGAATAAAACTTAATAGCCTTTATCAAATGGATAGGTATTTTTGGTATAAGTGGAAATTGTGTCAAAAAATGCAATATATAGGAAAGAAAATGGAGACTGCAATTGCCTTAATATAACATATCAGTGGTGCATCTAGTTCAGCATTTTATCTTCAGAAACATGCATAAAAAATGCTTAATGAAGCAAACTAGACATGCATAAATCATCAGCTGCCTTCAGCAAATGCTTCATGAACTCAGAGATGGCTTTACATTAGTATTTAAAATAGGGCAACCACAGACCATCTCGAATTATTCTTAGAGAAAAAAAAAAAAGTGTTTGAATCCGCAATTATCTTTCCTGCAAATTTTATTTTGGTGCAGGTGGTTTTTGGTGCAGGTGGGCAGGGACAGAAGTCATTCCCTATCACTCCTGGGTCGTACCTATTGATGTAGAATAATATATTTTGTCAGCCTATTTTTTAAGAACTTGTGATAATTTAGAAACATAATGAATTACAGATGTACGGCTACAGCAGGTTTGCATGAATTGCTTGTTCTTGAAGATTACTGTAATTTCTTATTTTACATTTAACTACTTCTTGTTTGTTGTAGTTCCTTATGAGCACATACATCCCTACTTTATAAAACAGAGGGAATAATTTATGAATAACCATGCAGTTAATGAATCACAATAAAATCACATTATAGAAAATAACTAAATCCTAAGATAGCAAAAGACACAAGACCCAATTAAATTACTGCTTCCAGTAGCATAAGAGCCAGAGGAAAGAAAAAATGCAGGACAAAAGTGATTGAAAGTTCACTCTGAGTCTAAAACCAGTCTGCCAGGTCAAAGGGACAAAGAGCAGGAACAGAACAAGATGATGATTCATTAGAATCTCATATCAAAATGATGACACTTAATCTCTGCAACATGGTGATAAAGGGCACACACCCTGTCCTTCCTCATCCTCACATCCCCAGGGGCCTGGCATTGAAAGCTGCACTGAACCTTCCACAGTGGCCTCCTTCTAAATATGATTCGATGGGCATTTACAGACTCGTTTCTGATTAACAGGGATGATCTTCACTTTGTGAATAATTGTTCATTTACACAATCATTTTGAATAGAAGTGTCTACTTTGGCTTCAGTGAGCAAAGCATAAACATAAGGAAGAAATTCTTTGAATGACAGAAACCTAAACATTATGCCACGCACTTAATGATGGTCATCCTTTCGCAGATACACTCCCTGACCACTTAACAGTGTCTCCTCTATTATCGTCACTCAGTTCATCCAGCACTATGTTATTATGGCCATTCAGCTGCACAATTAGCTCATAAAAGGAGGCCATGGCCTCTTCAGGTCTATTGTAAACTGTGTCTGGTGAATGATTTGCCCCAGTTGGGGGTACTGCCCTGCTGCATGGGAAGGCAGCATCCTTAACTCACAGACAGCTAAATTTTGATATGGCATTATTAGATGGAGTGAATGAGTTCTTTGTGACTATACCAGGAAGTCAGAAAGGAAAATAAATCTATTTTCCAAACAAATCCTTCCCTCACTAGAAATTGCCTGTACAGCACCTTTTCTAAACGAAGTAGTATTCATTCTCAAAAGAAAAATTAGGGTTCTACAGCAAGAAGTATCCAGTTGATCTCCTATGCCTACTGAGTACAAATATATGAAAAAAATACAAGACCATAGTAAAAAAAGTATGCAATCTTCTTTTTTTCAGACCTAACTATAACAGCATACTTCTATGACAAAGTCTGTGTTTGATGTTAGAGTGAGATACCACTGTTCATATGCAGCTAAAGAATTCTCCTAGAAAAGACTTTTGTAATATAGTGCTCCAGTCCAGCTCTAAAAACTCCTTTAATTTATATCACTTGTGCCTGTTTTCTTCTTTTTTTTTCCTCTCCTCTCTGGATATTTCACTTACAAAAAGATTTTTTAAAAACCCAGAAACTTACTGTTTGTTACTCTGGTCGCAGTTACCAATTAGCAAGTAGTGCTGGACTTCAAACACTTCTCAAGTGCAGCAAATTATGTGATCTGCCTTGTTCTAATAATCTATATTCCCATTAAATTACAGCAATCATTTACTGCAGGGATCACACAAAGAGAACAACAGAATTTTTTATAAATGAATGACTGCTTTGGTAACTGTAGGAATACTCAATTTCAAGTTCATCATTAAAGGAAACTCATTACTGTGAACAGTTTCTGTGCATGTCCTCAGTGTGCTTAATATCTACTGAATCCACTCAGTTAAGAAATGAGTGAGGACATTAAATTAAAAATTTTAAAAGCCCATTTCTTCCCCTTTTTTCTGCGCCTTCAGATGCTGTAAGCATTAGAACTGGTAATGCCTGCACCCAGTTTAAGCCACCAATGAATTGTGGTTCCCCTATCATTTACTGTCAGAAGGACTGGCAAACAAAAAATAATTTTTTTTCCTTACTCAAAGTGGGCAAAATGTGGACATGATCTGCATTTCAGACCACATGGCAAGTTTAGTGCCCACAGCTAGAGATCATTAATGTACAGGTCACAGAGCCTGTGTATGTTTTCCTTTAGTGTCCTGCTCTCTGGTCTCTTATTTTTCAAAACTACAAAACATGAAAGAGCATTGTTACGCTCAGGGAAAAACCATCACTGGCTAATGATAACAATTTGGTGGGGTTCAAGGAATAAACATGTTAGGTGATGTTTCTATGACCGAGGAGATTTCCTTCAATGCATAGATAAGCAAAGTCAGTCATAATAAGGAATGGTGAAGTTACATGGCTTAGTGCCACAAGGACAAAAAAATTAACCATATTGAATGGGATCTTGTCATCCTAATGAGCTTCATCTAATTCCATTCTTGAGAAACCTTCATTTATCTACCATACAAAGAATATGTTAAACAAAAGCGCTTGACAATATTAGGGCAATTTACATCAAATGCACTAAAGAAAATTACCTAATACCATTTTCTAAACCATTTACTATTATGAACTAGGAACTAAATGAGAAAATTGCATTTTATGATTTGCAGGCTATTTAAAAAATCTCCGCACCTGAATTCACACAATCTGCATTACTTTGATTCTCTCTAAGTGGTAAAGGGCCTTAGTAAAGCAGAGAAGCAGAAACAATACTTTGTGAATTAAATTGAAAAAATGTGTTAAGTGCCTCTAAATCTGCATGAGCAAGACAAGGCTTTTGGTTTCTCCTCACACTTTGGCACCTGAGGAGGGGGAACTCACCTCCCACCTTGGTTTGGTTTATTTCCAAAGCAAACAGAAGTCAGACATGATGAAACAAGGTTGATTTTTTTGATCGCAGAACACATGTGCGGACCAACATGCAGAGATATCATTAGCATTTTTGTTATTTGTCTGATATTTTCATTATATGCATCAAACATGGTTGAGTCAACTCCCATCCACTCCAAAATACTAACAAATATTTATATCAATACATACTTTTCAGAAATTCATGCAGATGCAGTAAAAAAAAATGGTAAAGCCTTCAAAAATACATTTTTTTTTCCAGAAGGCAGTCTTTGGAGATCTACCAAAAAAGTCTCTACTAACAGATCTTTTATTCTGTAGAAAAATAATTATTTAATTTTTAAGAAACATTTATTAATACAGAACTCATCATGAATATTTTTACACAATCCAAGCAGTCTTCAAGATATTTAAACTACTAAAAAGTAAACCTTGTTTTAAGGTCAAGAAATGAGAGATTCAGAGGGCTTATGATTTACATTTGATATAAACCTGTGATCCGTAGTGTCTCATTTATGGGCTTTCTATCTTAATATTATATTCTTTTCCTTAAGGCCAGGAAAGTGTTTCTGTTCAATAATCATGGAAGGGCAAATGGTATTTCCAGGAATGTAAAGATTACACAAATAGCAAAATAAACAGTTTTCTTCTATTATATGCTTTAGAAATAAGTATGTTTTTATTAATTGCATTAGTAATAATAATTTTTTATTATTTTATCATCTTTTTCTCTTCCCTTGCCTGTGTTGCTGCTTTTGCAGCATAAAATTTGTGGGATTTAATTTGTTAAATTTGACAAGGGACATGTTTAGCTATAAAAACGTCAAATAAATGCTGAATTCAGAATCCACTCTATACAGCAACAGGAACTAAGGTCACATCAGCATAAGCTACTGTGCTAATAACAACCTGTTACAATCATCACACTTTTTTATCTTAGAAGTTCTAGAAAACTAATTTATTAAATTGTGTTGGTTTTGTTTTTATCTGACAGTATTTGGTCAAATGGACTGGAGCCAAATTGTTAATGAATATCTCAGACTATGAATCTGAAATTTGTTACAGGTAACTCTTATCACATTTACTTACGCAGCAATGACTATTTTCCCTCTTCCCATGCCCCTAAAGGTCTTTGGAATGTCAGAAAAAATTGAAAAACACTAAAGTAGCTGTATCTCAGCTAAAGAAAACAGATATGCTAGGGATTTACAGAACTTTCTAGAAAGGTTGGTAGCAAAAAGAACAAGGCAAAATTACCTAACGGAATTCTGTATATACTGTCAGGAGAAAACAGAGGCCACTGATCTCCTTTTTCTTGCTAAACTAAGCCCTCCTTAGAAAAAAAAAACAGTTACTAAATCACACTATGTTGGGCAACAAAGATAACAAAGAAATACTTCAGACTTCACATTTTCCTGGATAGCAAGATTAACAGTTCCACAGTTAGATTTCCTCTCTGTTATATAGGATCTGGATCCCATATAACTCTTAAATCTCTCCAGAGATTTGGAAAACTTGTACAAAAACTGTGGAATGAAAATAAGGTGTCCTAAGTGTGCAGCTATAATAAATACATCCCTGATTACACATGGCGAGCATTCTTACAGTGTGGTACAGCAGAGAACATACACACAAAAGTCACATGAGATTTTATATGGGATTTATGTCAAAAAACAGTGGAGCTGCTGAAAGCATCTTAGTCATTCCTAGCTTCCTTAAGTAGCATCTTTGTAGAAGATGGAAAATAAGAGGAAAGAAAATGATAAGAAAAAGTGTGACTAACAAACTTTATGTTGCTATAGCAATTAGTGATATCAATAGAAATCCATTAAACATTTGCTATAAAATCTTTACACAACAAAAGTCAAATTACGTCATTGTTCCTCCCCTTCTTGTACTTCTAACTACTGAAGATGAAAATATAAAGTAGCCATTACAAGATGTTGCATCCAAGAAGTCTGATACAACCAATATTAAATTTGAAATCAAATTAAAACTTGAAAACTCAAGATCTTAAAAAGACAGTCAAAGGCTAAAATAAATGTAATACTTGATGTGCTTTACTGTGTACAAAAAGGAGAATAAATTTTATGATAGCACATTTAGTAAGGTAGCAACAGCACGGGAAGTGTGCAAAATTTTGAGGTACAAACAAATTTAACAAAAAAAGAGCAAGGAAAGCAACTTTGGGAAAATGAGTTTGACATTGCAACTTATTTTTACAAACTCAAGATAAAATTGGCATGCAATTTTTCTGTTTATCTGCAGGCATTTTTTCCTGAACTATTTTGCTTTTACTTTGGCCATTAATTTTTATGCTGATTTTTAAAAAAACTCTTATAAAATATGTATTTAAGCACTTTCATTTACATTTTAAATATCTAGAAATTGCCACATTAATCGCTCCAAGTTTTTAAAGGGAATTAACAAGATAGCTAAAGCACTAATTATGGCTATTTCCCTCTAATAAAAAATAATATTTCCCGCATGTGCAATATACTCCTTCCAGGAGTAAAAGTCTCCTTCAACACTTTAAGATGCCTAAGGGTCAAACTTTGCTGAGTTGTTAAAGCTGGGGTAGATTACATCATATAAAATATATATTAAAATGTCTTGCATCTACTGCATGCCCAAGTGTAAAACAGTATGGGCTGCAGAAAAGAGGCACAAATGCAACTCTAAAAGATGATGGATGCCTCAAGTCTGCTGTGTCATATATTCCTTCCCTATGGTGTTCTCAGAAGGTTGTCCTGGTTCAAAACTCCTGAAGTCTATCTACAGGCTTCTCAGACCACATACTGGAAAACCTCAGGCACAGATATTTCCACTGAGCTGGGGAATGCCTCCAACAGCTTGTGACCTGCACACTGTTAAATTTGCAACCTTCAACTCCTGCCACTGAAAAAGTTTTTATCAAAATACAATGCAAAATCACATCACACAGAATCAGGACAAGAAATTTATTTTCAAATCTCACTGATTCAAAAATTAATTAATATGTGTTAGAGGGAAGCATTTAGTCAAAGGTAACCAGGGAGAGATATATCTTATTTTTGCAAATACACTACCAACTGTTTTAATCACAGTCAGAGGTTTTGGGCTTCAAAATTCTAAGGACAAATTACTTGGATTTTTACCTCTTCTGAGAAGCATATTATTGCAAAAGCTCTCTTAGACAAGTACTCTCAAATATAAGACCAAATGCTATAGTCTGAGTATTAGAAAGCATTGGACACAGCTGCACTTTGTTATCTTTTTCATGATACCAATGGGATACTAAACCAATGCCAAACAAAATACCAAATATTAGTTGTATACCAACTATATAATGTCAAATTCATAACTAGTGTATCTCTCATAATGTTACTGAAGCAGTTCTTAAAATTTTTGAGGTGTAGACTACTTGGTGTCTAAACTGTATCAACATTAGTTATTTCCCTTACTCATAATTATGTTCAAGTATAGAATTTAAACAATTTTATTCTTCTATTATGTAAGTACAGCTAATTTGAACTTATGACCCAAGAAATTTTTAGGGAAAATCTATTATATCTTTTCCTGAATGTAAAAGCTGAAGGTTTTTTCTGTGTTTCAGGCAAATTGTCCCAGGTCATGCTGAACTTCAAGCCATATTGTTATAACTTCATTTTTAGCCAGTTTATTATTGTGCTCCATCTCTATAAAAAATTCTTTGACTACCCATATTAACTATAACAACTTGAAACTCCTTTAATCTGCAACATTAATATCAGTGCAAGCTGTTTAAACAAACATATGCTGAAATGCTTTCAATGCAATTCTGGCAGGAAATTTAAGTGATTTGAATATCTCTACAAGGAAAAATGCATGCAGAAATACTCAGTTAGTGACCAGGAAAAAAAAAAGGGTTTCTATTCTTCTGTACCCTTCCTCTTGAAATTTCCAGAAACTAAACAGCAGATCAAAAAGCACCACAAAATCTGGAATCTAGGAAAGAGTCTGAAGGCCAGTGTGTTGAGCTAAGATGTGTATGAGAACACAAATAACATCATTCTAAACCACAAATTCAACGACACAGTGATCCCCTACAAATGGGAGTATCAAGCTCCAAAACCTCATCAAGCCTATCTAAATTGAATCTGACCAAAAAAATGAAAATCACACAAAACCAGCCCCATTTTTAATTGTAGAAATTCCTCTGGCATGTAAGAAGTGGGCATCCACGTCTTTTGCAATATATTAAACTGTCCTCTATTATGAGCTTTTATTTCAGAGCACATTCTCCAAGTGTATAATTGGTCATGGACATTTCTGCAGCTGCCTGACTTATGACTGCACTTTAGTAGGACAGATAAGTTCATAATTCTTAGAAATCCTTTAATTTCCTATTGTTTCTGTAATCTTCCTAGTTATTAATTGATTTTTTATCCCTTAAATGCTAGTATAAAATAGCACACATACAATATAAAACTCTTTTACATTGCACATGAGATTTTATATATATAGTCATTGGCTTTTTGAATGAATTATGTGAATAATTTTCCATGTTATGTTAAGCTGAAGTAAATATCACAGCTGAAATTCCCTTTCAAAAATGTAAATATCCAGAAGTTTAGTCTCCCTGAAAGGCTCTCACTGCTGATCCAAATATCTGCATTTCCAAAGATGTGCCTGATGCCAATACACTCCATGCTAACGGAACTACATTCACCTGTGACTATGGTCCTAAATCTTTACAAAAATTTTTCCAGTGGGTAATTCAAAATAATTCCTCCTTATCAAATTCATGAAGTATTTTCACAGCCTAAAACACCAGTTTCTCTGTGTTTTGTTTTTCATTGGATTACGCACACACCAGATACTCAGATTTCAGGACAAATAAACCACAGTTCCTGCAGGAACATAGCACTTTTTTAATAAGGTGGCACAAACCCATTCATGAAACAGTACCTTCTGTTTCAGCAGAGCTTGGTACTAACTCACTTTCCCCATATTGATTCCTATTATATTGCTAATACTGAGCATTCATTTACTGCTACATCAGATTGAGGAACTAATTCTGTGGGATATTAACCCAGGCAAAATGCCCAGACTTCCATTACGTATGCAGAAAACATAAACGTGATTTCCAGTTTTGTGGTACTTCAGAAAGAGACCTGAATACTCGTCTACACTTTTCACCAAAGACTTAACATCAAAATGAAATGTTATTATGGGATAATATTATGACTTCATTGCTTTTATAGAACATAAATACAAAAACATTTATATACTGTGATAAATTCTAAGTGCATAAATGTATACTGGGTACATATATCAAGCGCCATATAATTTATATAAAACTACTTTAATTAAAACTTGTCAAATGCATGACTAAAACATATTTTGTAATTAAGACTAGAACATTTTCAAGAATTTTACTTCTTTGTTTCTCAAAATCCCAATACAACAAAGTGCTACAAGGCAAAAATGGAGCCTAGCAGTGAAACAATTATTGATTTCCTCAAACCTACTCAAATGTTTAAAGATAAGTGTGTGCTTAAGTGTTTTGCCGGGTCACAGCCCAACTGGCCAAACGTGCCACCATTAATCATGTTATGAAAGCAATTACTGCAAGTTTGGCTTCATTAACTTGGAATTTGAGAAAAGTCAAGATTCTATAGGAGACATTCAGTAGCCATCCCAAGGACATCCCATACTGTGCACTTCCTCCTCTTTGTATGCATCCCCCTAGTCTAGCAAGAAACACAGCTATTTTATATTCTTACTGTTCGTACAGTAATTATCAGCAAGGAAACAAAAGTGCAGGTCAGACTTGAAGGGACAATACATTACCTCAGCAGTTACCTTGTTTTATGGACGGTAGTGAAAGAGCCACATAATAAAAACAAAATATACTTCTGTATCACCCAGTGGCTAGTTTTATTTTCAATCTAATAAAACCATCAAAAACTGTGAAGACTATTCCTTAGTCCTCATAGCCTACATATGTAAAAATCATTATTTGTATACATGACAATTGATTAAAAAAAATCAAGCTGTCTTGCTCTTAGTTAAATGATTTCACAATTTATTTCAGATCCTAAAAAATATTTTTAGATAGTATATATTTCCAAAAGAGATGGTTTTTAGGTTGTAAAATGACATCAACTCATTCAAGTCTGAATGGAATTTTAATTTCTTCTAAAAATAACCCCAAAACTTTTGAATACACTTTAAAAAAAATCCAAACACACACAAACACCAAAAAGGAGTAATTAATCCCTATAGAGAAAAATTAGTTTTGCACAGTTGTGCAAAGGATTCATAAGGAACAGAAACTCGTTCAACCAGTAGCTGCAAAAATAACTGCAACATTTCATTATTTATGTCCACACTTCATTGCCTTGACAAATCATAGCTTTTGACGTTGAGTCCACTCATTGAAATTATGTTTTAGCACTGTTATAGAGAGGGAAAAAAATGTTATTAGGCAATCACTGTACTGTCTTCCTAAGGGAATAACTATGAACATTTTTTTTACCTCATATATATTCATCAGCCGTAAAATACAATAATTTTTCAGCATTGACAATGGGACATTTGATCATAACCAATAACAATAATGGTCTCTCAAGGAACATTAGAGAGACATGAACTTTGCTGATGTTAACTCTCCTACCACATTCAATTAACACTGAGTGCCACCACACCCAGATCCCCAGTGCTAGGAGAAGGTCCAGAATGAGATGTACAAAGGGAGACTTGACAATTGTGCAGTCAGTGCAATAAATGAGGAAAGCTGCACATTTTATTACGGTATTCAACACAGACCACTGGCAGGGGGAAAAGCACTAAAAGTCAGCTTACAGAAAGTTAAAGGCCACAAATTAGGCACAAACCAGAGGGCAACAGTATTTCCAGCAATTTAGTGCCTGAAGCATGCCTTTGCAGTGAACGAGCTTTGATGATGAGAGAAGGAGCAATAGATGCTGATAAGAAGTGGTAAGGTTGTGCACAAATATATTAGAGCATTTAAACAGAGAAGTTGATCAGAAAGTGGTAACTCTGGATTTCCTATCCCTGTCCCCAGAGTGTTGATGTTTTAGCAATTGGGTAAAAAAACCCCAAAAATGCAAATAAAAATGCTACAAAAAATTTTGAAGCAGGGATTACAAAAGCAGGATTTCCTTCTACCAGGCTGTGTTCTTATGTCCTGACCCCTTACAAATATAATCTAAAATCAGATTAAAATTTAAAAAATTACTTTCAAGATCCAAAAAACCCTGAAAATTTTAAAATATTTTATAAAAGAGGGAATTGAAGAAATGAATGAAAAATTAGGGTTAAGTTATTTACAGTGAGATTGGAACTGGAATGCTGGTTAGAACCATCTCCCTGTAATCAATTGCTTTGGTATTTGTTCTTCCCTGCATCCCCTGAAAACCCTCTCTCCTGCATGTGCTACATCTCTGTGGCTGATACCACAGACAAAACACTGATCTGATGAACAAGATTTTATAGTTATAATGTTTGCGGGGATTCTTCAGAAATCCCAGCAGGTCTGCCTCTCCACAAACCTACTTACCTCAAACACATTCAGGAAAAGTTTCTCCCTACTCTCTCCCACCCTTCTTTGGAGCTGCAATAGCTCCATGATGACCAGTAGTTACCTTCCCTGCTTGGCTGAGCTTTGCTGGGCAAGCTCCTCACCAACCAGCCAACGCCTCGACCTGAACTCCTCCATTCACCTACACTTCAAGAGAATTTATACTTGTGAAAAATGGATTTGTAAAGAATTCTTGAAACCTGACAGAAGGCTCACACAGTCTCGTACATCTGTATGTAAAGCGTGCTGACTTAGGAAGGCCATAGAATAGAGATGACATTGAGGGAGACATTGAACTAGAAACAAGTTTTAACAAGTTTCAAAATATGGCCTTGGAAAAAGACTAGCTATTTTAGAAAATTAGCTGAGAAAGATGCATTGTAGCAGAACTATGTGGGGTAAAATACAGGCGATTGGTGTTAGAAGTAATTGCAACATTGTGTGACAAAAGCTAACAGGCTGAAAAACATTTATAAGGTATTGTAACCAGGAAATAGGTTGGCTTCTGATGGAATGGCGTTGAGTTTTACATCTCTTATATCTCAATCTTCATCAAGACTAATACTGGAATAAGATCTCTTAAAATGCCTCTAAGTTGCCCCATCTCTGTTAAAGCTGGGAAAACCAACAATAATTGCTTACCTTAATAAACTAATTTTGTATCAATATCTAGAGAGATTTCTGTTGCTGTGCCATGATGGATGTCTGGCTCAGCCGACTGAGATCAGACACAGCAGCAACATCAATCACTTCAGAAGGCAACAGGCCTGGGTGGATTAACCTGCAAAATGTATTTTCAAGGGGTGCTTTAAAATGGGACATTATCAAACAGGGGACCTCAAATATGTACTTCCCCTGGCTTTCAGAGAGCAGTACGATCCCTCTGTTTCACAGAGTAAGATGAAATGTGGACTAGCAGAATACTGAGCTTTTAATGGAGAGCCCAAATACTAGTAAAAATGATTGTGACATGATGACACAACAAAAGCTCAACTCTACAAAAGATAAAAACACACAGGAAGTTTCTGTGAAGATTTATATTCTGAAATCATAGATTG
>NW_005054304.1:10411771-10562094 GCF_000277835.1 Geospiza fortis
ATCAAATTATTTACCCTACAGCCAAACTCACCCATTCTGCAAGAAAAAACGTTGAAAATATCCTTGAAAATTTCATCTTATGTAGCCAAGAAAGATTAATATAAACTAAAATTCACTTCAGAAATATTCCTTTTTCTCAGTTAGTAGCAAACTGACTGTTCATGTGCTGGCATCACAATGCTTAAAAGAATTAAAGAACTTGAAGTACTTTGAAAGAGAAGTACAAGTGATTTTTCTGAGTAGTCAGATATATGGGTTCTTTCCAAGAATAGATGTTTATTCTGTTTTCTTGGCTAAACTCCAACTTTCAATAGCAGCAGTGTTGTCCTCCACAGTTCTAAAATTCTTCTATAATGCCTAAGGTAGTCTGTCCTACCAGTGAGTGAGAAACATCTGCATTTGAATGCCTAAAATCTGCTTCCCCTACCATATATATTATGTAGAGAAATTAATCAGGTTCTGTGAAACTTTCACATAGAGCAATTATTCAGTGCAGCATTTCTGAAAGGACCATAGATCTACCTCACACCTACTGCCCTTCACTCCTTTCCCAAGTTACTTGGCCCTACAAAATATGTTCCTGTTGCAGAATAAATCCACAAGGATGGGAGCCAAGGGAAGAAACTATGGTGACCTCAAGACATACAAGAAAAAAAAAAGCCTACAAAACCCACCAAGAAAACAAATTCCTAAGTCTGAGAAGGAATATATAATTCTGGAGAATATGTCTCTGGTCAAGGAAAGTACTGGAATATTTGATGCACATCTCTTGATGACACTTTTTTTGAAGAAAGCAGATTTGGAGCTATAGAAGGACCTTGGTTTTATTTATGCTGTGCCGCTGGCCTGTCAGATACCTGGGCATAGTCTCAGTCATACTGAAGCAAGCTTAGAATAGCTCAGCATTTTAGGTGCATTTGTATCAGGTTAAAACCAGACCCTCTAATTTGATATTCAGTGTATTAAACAGCCCATTTTGTGTCTATAAGAAATCATGAGGTGGTTGAGGTTTGTAGGGACTTCTGGAACTCAGCTGGTCCAACCCACCTGCTCCAGCAGGGCCATCTAGAGCCAGCTGGCCAGGACCATGTCCGGAAGGCTTTTAGATATCTCCAAAAATGAAGGCTCTGTTACCTCCCCAGGCAGCTAGCACCAGTGCTCAGTGACATCCACAGAGAAAAAGTGTTTTTTTCTCAATGTTGAGATGGACTCTCCTGCATTTCAAAGTGTGCTCATTGCCTCTGTCCTGACACCAGACACCACAGAAAAGAGCTTGTCCTCTTTGCACCCTTCCTGCAGGGGTTTGTACACATGGATGGGATCCCCCCAGGAGCCTTCTCTTCTCTGGGATAAACAGTCCCAGCTCTCCCAGCCTTTCCTTATATGAGGGGTCCTGCTGTCACAGCCATCTCTCTGACCCTTAGCTGGACTCTCTTTATATCATGTTCATGTCTCTTGCATTAGGGGCATCAAGGGGTGGACACAGTACCACCTAAAACAACAAAGAGGTTTTCATTTTAAAGAAACCTGCAAATTATTCCAATGATTATTCAAAACCATCAGATTTCCACCTGCCAGAGCTCATGTCTCTACCCTTTTTTCTTGCAGTGCTAGGAGAAAACATGCCTCATGTATGGTCTCATATTTCAATGGGACACTTTACTGATCCTAGAGTGGATTTTTTGCCTTACAGATCTCCAAAAACAATCTTTATAATGTTAGAAATGACAGCTCAAACCATAATCAGAGCCAGATCAAGATTATTATCAATGGCAGACAAATATTTTAAGGTGATTTCCCTGCCCTTGAAAAAGGGATATTTTGATTGGGCATTGCAAAAATCAGAGGATTTGCAAATTGCATTACTGAACTCCCCAGGTGTTTGTTCTGTTCACTTTCCAGGTCACCAGCTGTTGCAAGCAAAACTCAGCTTCAGAGAAAAACCCATGTTAAGTGAAGTGCCTTCACAGTATTTATTGATGGCCCTGGGAAAATACACAAATCAGTAATAACATGGCATGACCAAACATCTAAAACATGGGAATCAGACATTCAAACAGCTGAACGTTCTCCTCAAATTGTAGAATTAGCAGCGGTAGTTAACACAAGGAATGTGTGGCTAATGCTCTCAGTCATATGGTCTGCTTTTAGGTAGTGCTGTGAGGAGCAATTGGACTCAGCAGTCCTTGTGCGTTCCTTCCAACTTGAGATATTCTGTGATTCTATGAAATCCAGTGGACACATTTATACATTCATAGTTTCTAACCATTTCCTGATAAATTGTCGTTGAATTAATTTGCTTCTGATGTTATTTCATCATTATTATGTATTGGTTTGTGTCAGATACTGTTAAATCAACATCTGACTGAAAACTTATCATTAAAACAATCAATAAATGCTACTGAAAAAATATATTTATCGGTGCATAGGTTTATTAGTTTAAACAGTAATTTTATCCAGTCATTTTATAAAAACGAATTCTGTATTTCTGGTGAATATTAATTTTACTCTAATTATTCTTATATTAACTAGAGCTGGCAGTAGCCCATAATCCAGAAAATAATATCAAATATTTTCAGTGTATACAAAAACTCTTCCAGTAAAAGACATAGATGATACAGCTTCACTATTTGCACTACTTACTTTTATGTAAAATGCAAAACTCAAAGTGCCTATTTGATTTATTAACCTTTTAGAACTACTACTAATGCTGAAATCATTTTGGTTATTATTCCCATATGTTGATCAACAATATTGTACCTGAAGAAACTCAAGTCATTGTCATAAAACTTCCATTATGTTAGAAATTTATTAGCAATGATTGAGTGAAGAAAAGGTAACTCAATTTTTAGCAAACAACATAATTTACTTTAAAGTACATTGAAAATATGACATCACCTTACAGTCTGGTGTTATTTTCCTTCATCTGTCACAGGTGATTATAGGAAATAAACTCCAGCCAAGCAGCGCTAGTGGTTTTATATGTACTTACACTTATATGGCTACTGTATATTTTTTAACTCTTCTCATCAGAGGATGGATTGGCAGACTGGGAAAGTGAGAAACTAACATCTACTGAATTCTGAAAAAACCTGCATTTCTTCCCGCCCCCCCCCCCTTCTCAGATTAGTCTTAGTTCCATTCAGTTTGCCAGAAAAATCATGTATTTTTAATGTAAGCAGTCTGATTTTCAAGTCCACAACTAATGGTATCTGATAGTCTTTTCAAAACTTCTTTTGATGTATGCTAGGGGAAAAAAAAGTTAAATTTGGGCAAATTATACCTTGGATACTTTGTGGCCTTTATCTGAAAGACTGAGGAAGACATATCAGTTTGTCGCTAGGTAAACACGGATAAAATGACATTATCCAGCTCTCATACACTATCAGGACTGCTTATTACAGTTTTGGTTGGCTTTTTTTTATAAGCCACTATACCTTTATTGTCTATCTGACCACACAGTGAATTCTGAGACTGTTCTTCCTCAAGAGTCACAAAGCCTGTTTTTCACACATTTCTGAATTATGTCATTAGACCCTGGATCCATCCCTGTATACTCTCATTCTTCTTGAAATGGGTCACCAAACTCATATCCATTATTAACATTATAAAGGTTTGATCTCAAGCTTATTAATGCAGAGTGCACGAAGAGGATCAAATTTCCACATCAAATTTTAGATAGAACTTCTTAGTTTAAAAAAACCCAACCAACTGCAACTCACTTTCACTAGCCTTTTTAACCATAGTATTTCTGTAAAAGCTACAAATGGACCTTAAGGAAGAGGTGTTTGTTGACTGGTTGGCTGGGTTTTGGGAAGGGATGGATGAGGGTCTCTGTAGTGATGGGCTATGATTGTTTTCCTCTGCAGAGAGCTGTCTTTCTGAAAACAGCATCACTTGCTTTCATCCTTTGCTCCTGGATGCACAAATCAACTGTGCTGAAATACGTAGTGCACCTTATGAAATGCAAATAATTTAATGAAATTTTCAAAGGACAAAGAAATGTCATTAATTTTATGCTTTCTATTAAATAACACTGACGTATTAGGAAATAATGTGGAAACATAAAGACTAATTATTGTAAACTAATGCTAAGTATTTTGAATAAAAATTGATTTAGAGGACTTCATACAGAACTTGGTTCAGGTAGTGTATATATGAAGAGGAGAAAATTCTTACAGTTTTCAAATTTGTTAGAAAATCATATTGGAATGAGTATGTGGTCTGTTTTTTTAAAAAAATATGGGGAGAAGAAAAAATAAATACGTAAACAGAAATGCCTTTTTTGAGAAGATTTCAGCTATTTCACAAAGGAAATACCTGTTATTTCAAATCTATAAAGTAAGAATTCATTCTTAATAAGGAAGTGGACTTGCCCAAAACACAGAAGCATCCAGAACTCTTGCCCAGGCATAATCAAAAGACTACAGTCTTTGCATTGGGGTAGATGATCCTTGTAGGTCTCTTCATACTGAAGTATTCCATACTCTTCTACGCTTCAAAGAATTCAATAAAGCTTCACTGTGCCTAGACCATTAAAGATAAATATCCCTGTTTGTATCCAAACAAAGAAAAGAGCATTTGAAACATGACCTGATTTCAATTGCTGCTTCTTCTAAGACAAGGGTAAAAATACCAAACATTTCCACCATTCAAGTTAAAATGACATCTAAGTCTGTAAAATTTAATTTAATCAAGCATCTCCAAAATGTGACAAGTTCTTTGGGGGGGTTTCAATTTGTTTTCATACAGCTACTTCCTATAGAGACACAACAATCAATTTTAAAATGTTTAATGAAACAACATTTTTTCTTTAACCAGAAATATTCAGATTTTAGTTAGCGCTGGTGCAAAACTCGCTTCAGAAAAAAAAATTGATGTGATTTGTAAGTCATCTATAAGTAACCACTGGTTAGGACTCACATTTTTTGAGGCTAAAATTAAGTTGCTGTCCACCACATGCTGGTCTTTTTTCGCTTCCATAAATAATTCTAAAAGTGCAATAGAAATGTTGTATCATTAAAAATACATACCATCATATTTCACAAAATTCTTTTCTATAATTTCAGCTTTCTAAGGTGAGACTTTAATTTTCAGCTCTGTGTTAATTATTCTGTGGAAAAAAAGTTAGCCTAAAATCTCCACTGTAATTCCACATAATAAGAAGGAACATATTACCAACACAGTGTAGAATTACTGTAAATCCTTTTAATAGGTCCATATGAAAAGAACAAAGGTTAAAAATGTCACTTATTTTAGGAGAGATGCCACTGCTAGATGTACAACATTGGACAAGCTGTCAGAAAAAGATAAATGGGGCTCAGTTGTACCATTAACCTGTGACATTTTTGACAGTGCAAGGCTGTGCACTGTGAGAAAAGCAGAATATGTATCTTTTGACTTTTTTTCCTCCCAGGTAGTAATAGAACTAAGAAAAAAGATGCAACGGTCTAAGAAAAAAGACAAATCAGCTTTTTGCAGCTCTCAAAAATGTAAGAGCTCAAATAAAGAGACCCATGCCTTTAGGATATATGCAAATATATTCCCGATAACCTATAGAAAAGGAAATTATACTAAGCAAAATAAGTAAGTCATATTAAAATGTAGAACACTATGACTAATCTTCCATAAATTTTGACATTTTAAGAACAACAAATTACAAATTCCGTACTTCCAATTTGATTTATTCTTCTCTGAAACTAGCTTTAAGTGACCAAAAAGAGAAGAAGGAATGCAGCATTATTAAATGACAATCAGTGTACATAAGGCAACACTCAGTCATTATGTTAAGCTCTAGTGTTGGCACTATAAATTCCAGCAGTTCTTCCTTAAGAATACTTGGCCTCACTGAAAACACAAAAAACACTTCTACAAGTTTTTGAAAATTATTTTACAGTTAATACATGTTGAAAGAAATGGGGAGATACAAAGAAACAGGGAGATACATCTTGAAAAAAAATTAGATAGTTCATAGCACATAGACAGTGATACTGCATTTTATTCTCCCAAACTCCCTGAAGAGTCAAGTCCTGTGGAGTAATATAATTGATATAGAATAGAAATAAAATAGCAAACAATATCTACTGTCAAAAATAGCACCTTAGGAAAGGGAAATATAAGGATTTTGTGGCTTAGTTCCTCTGATCTGAATTACAGTGATGACAGGTAGTGAGCCAAATCACCTCAATTCAGTGAGCAGAAACAGCAGTCTTAGAAAGGAAAGCAGCAGTCACTCCAAATACTGAAAATCTTTGGTGGAATAACTAGACTGTACAGAAATAAGAGGGTGTGCAAACTCATTGTTTGATCTACCAGGCCTTTGAAAGAACCTGGATTCTTCTGTTACATTCCAGCAGATTGACTGGGTGATGGTCAGGAGAAGTAAAATGAAGAATAAAGGATCAAATACTGCTGTATGTCCAGCACAACTTCAGAATACAAGATTGGTATTCTGCATTTGGAGTTGAGTTGCTGCAGTAAAGCTGCATTTTCATCAGTCAGATGGATAGCACAGCTTTGATGAAGGCCACAGCACCTCATCCAGCTTCTGAGCCCCAGGAGTTCAGAAGGCCTGCAAGAAACTTTATGAAATGGAGACCAGAGAAGAGGAAAGGGTCTCACATCACCCAAGTCAGTCCTTACTGTCAACGTGACCCACAAGGAGGGATGTTTTGGGAACAGCCCCTGCTCTCCGCCTTGTCAAAACAGGCTGGGTACATCCAGAGCACAAGCTGCTGCTCTGCAAAACACAACTGAAGAACTCACGTGCTTTCAGGTTTGGAGTACTGGACATGGACCTTTGACCTTAGCCTTCCCACAAAGATACATCCTGGAGATAAATCTGGGACTGTGCTTCCTCTCTCAGACATAGCAAACCCAGGGATGTGGGATTTCTTTAGGGTCTTGTTCATGAGGCTATGATTGCAGGAGACAAGTACCCTGACAGGCACGTGTAGTTGTGAGGCAGTTGTGAAAATCAAGAGATTTCCAGATCAAAACAGCAACTAGTGATAATTCACTAAAATGGCAAAGTATAGGTTTCATAAACGTAGGCAATAAGAAATTACATTTTGAGACAAGAAGTACTTGAGAGTCAAGTTAAGTACAGCTGCTGGACTTTGCTTTACAAAGCACTAGCAATCTCCAGACACAGGTTTGTTGGGCAGAAACTCCAGGTTAAAAGGGTGAGCTGCACACTTGCACCAGCAGTGGAATATGGGAGTGTATGGGCAGTCATTTGACAGCAACCACACAGTTCACTGAAGCTGGTGGAAAGCACAGCTGTGTGAAAATAAATTTACCTAAGACAGAACCACATTCTGGGAAGCAATGGGGATTTTCATAGCAAACCTGCTTTCCCTAAGTGTATGAGCCTGCAACTACATTCTGTATAAAAAACATGAAGGGCTCTAAGTGCTTTACAGAAATCATTAATTCAATCTTGCACATTCAAATCTGCCATATCTCTTGTGGAATAAATCTGGAGCCTGTCTGGCATTGAAACCCATGTAATCAGACTGCTTTCATTTAATTTTGGTACTTCACACAATTTTGAAACTGAAATACATTTCACACCAGAGGATATAAAAATTTGTCTCATTTTTATTTTATCCTTAAAAACACCAATCCAGTCTAGGTCCAAAGAGATATGGAGAATTTTTACAATTTTTTTCTATATCTCAACCATAACATCTTCCAAAACACTATCAGATTACTCTGGGACTCACTTATTGACATTTCAAGGCTAATGCAGGCCTTACTAATTATCCTTGCTTGTCTACATCACCATAGTATTCTTGGAAGTGTAAGCAAACAAAGGCACTTTAGAAATAACAGGAGGAAAAAAAAATCGGAAAAAAAATTTAGAAAAAACATTATGTACTTTAATCCAGTCTTCAAAAAGGAATATCTTCCCTATCTCTGTATGGTATAGTGGAAAAAAAAATTGCCCAGGAAAAGGTACCACAAGAGTGCCTGGGCATTTTTTCTTGTAGACAAAATATTCAATGTCAGTCCCTTTTTGAGTAATCCAAAAGTCCACAGTACTGTATTTTAGGATTCACATTTTGTCTATATATTAATATAATAACTTAGTCTTATTTAAATCCTGAAAAAAAGACAGCTCCTTTTTTCAGATGAGCATCCATCTGACAATAAAAAAGATGAGACTGATTTTTTCAAGACAAATCCGGACAAAGAGAAAACCACTGATATAGCCTTATCCATAAGGCTGTCTATCGGGGCCTGTCTAGAAAATGTAACTGCCTTGAAAATTATCCAAAATTGGAAGTGAGTCTGTAATACATTACCATCCATTATAAACCCTAGAATTAAAAATAGTACTTATATTTAAATTAATCCATGATTATTGCAGAGAGAATTTACCCAACGTGATTTAAAATGTCCCCGACATCCTTTTGCAAAATACAACATAGCTGACTTTTCCACAAGCAACTACCAGATATTAACACAAAGGAAGTTTTCTGCTATGAAAAATTCATCAGGTAGAATCTTTTTGTGTCCTCAATAAACATCTCTAAAGACTGCATTTAACATGCTTGTTTATTGCATTATACAAGACTTATTTTGCTTTTGTCTCTATGAAAATGGGACCTTATTTTTTCCAAGAAATGTTCTTGGATTGACTGGCAACAGAAGACTCTTACATCCCTTTAATCTGCAAAAAAGTAACAAAGTATCTGAAACAAAATCTACATTGGTCTTCTTAATTCAGGAACACGATTTAGAGCACTACTGTATTATCACACACAAAGTAATAAATTCTGGGACAGACTTCATGGGTAATCACTTGCAGAATCATTGCTCTTAGGAGAAAAAAACCACATGGGTTATGTAGAGGAGAACAAACCTATGACTTAAAATGAGCTACACATTTTATGAAAACAGAAAACAGGGCAACATAAATAAAAACTTTGCACTAGAAGCTTGAGATCTAGAAGAGTCCTTTTTTTGAGTCAGATTGGGATTCTAAATTATTTTAGCTTCAAACAATGGCTTTCTGGTGGAAAATGGAGGACATAGGAATCTGAAATGCATTTTTGGGAAGAGAAGTAAGCGTGGAAGAGAAATTTAACAGCACCTTCTTATGAACACATCTCTTCCAAGTATCCCTCAAATTAATCCAATGTCCCTTCTTTCAATGTTACAAATTACTGCTATGGAAATTTAAATAGGATCATTTTAGAATGATAAAACAGTATCACAGAACCAAAGATCTTCAGACAGGACTGAGTTGCAGAAGCTACAAAATACTTTCATGCAAATTATTTGCTATTTAAAAAAAGAGAAAGAGAAAAAATGAATAAAGGGCACCAACACAGACAAAAGTCAAAGAGTATCTACATCTCATGGATATTTTGAAAACACTTTTGCTCCCATGAGGTGAAACTAGAGCTAGCTGGAAACCCATTGTATTTTAAATCACTCCATATGGTGCCACTTCTCTACAAACTGACAGAGGTAACCATGTTCTAGCTGAATTTTATTATTCCATATTCACCCATACAAGTAGCAAATATGAAGGGAAAATACTACATCAAAGCTATCACACTGTTTTCCTCCTTACAGACTTGAGTTTCACCCAAGTGCCTTACATCTTTCTTCTAAGGAAAGAGTTTAAAGCATTCTTATCTTTTTCTACTTCATTACCCCTTTGACTACGTGACCTTTTGTGTTTTGGGATGTAACTGATCATGGGAAAAGTCAGCAGATTAATATTGCAAACAAATGAAAGTCAGCTTTCAAAAGATTAAATACCCTCCAACAAGGCATCTTAAAATGAGGCACAAAAGCAAAGTGTATTTTCCTGAGTGCTTTGCAAATAATGCTATGTTGTGTCAACGAGGCAAAAATCTCTGAAGTCATTCAATCTGAAAGCAATTGCCTTTTTTCTTCTACATTCCCCTCTACAATTTAATAGGGGTGGAAAAATATTTTTCAAGGAGCAAGTTACAAATATTGAATGCAGCTCTTCTTTATCCTTTTGTTTCATGGTTCATTTTCATCAAAATGTGAAAGCTGGCATGGTACTGAGAAGCTGCAAACTCCCTTTCTTTAAAAGAAATTATTAAATTAAACAGATGATACAGCATTCCTGCCCTCATTGATTTTCTCCTCACTTGATTCAGGTCTAAACAATGTAATACATCTACTTCTTCCATCCTAAAATATTAAAAATAATAAATTATGAAAGTGGCTTGGTTTTATCTTCCATTACAAAGCAGCAGGAACTCAAACTGAAAGAAAACCATTTGTTTTCCACTTTGAGACTTGCTTTTTTATTTACAAACTAATAAAATAAGTTTTTGAATTACTTAAGGGAAAAATCTATTTCCTTACCCATTAACTTCCTTCAGACGCTAGAATTTTCAGCTACTTTCTAGTGACATGTTAAGGAGACTACATTTTACCTATATATAAAAATATTCTATCCTCCTTTGGCCTTTTAGTCTAGGAAAAATACATTTGTTAAAAAGAAGAGTTCAGCAGTACAGCAAACCATCCAGAATACCTGAAAGTATTTCAGGAAACATTCTAATTGAGAAAAATCAGGAACAGGTTGTTTAAATTATTCTCATCTAACCCACCCCCGTGCACATTAAACCTACACTCAACTTATGCTGGAGTTAATCAAGAAAAGAACCTTTGCTCTAACAAGGTCTAACTCCTTGTGAGGGTGCCCCCCAAGGGGTACAGCCCTGAGAGCCCAATAAAACCCATTGTCTGCACAAAACCCAGCAGTGCTGTACAAAGAGGTGCAGCAATATTAGCATGGCACACCACCTTAACTGAGGCTATCTCCCAACAGTACCTGCACCATTATTGGTATCCTGGGAAGCAAAACTACCACCAGCTCCAGCAACTCTTTACCATTTCATTGGTGAGTACTGACAGGGCTTCAATAAGTTGTGGGCATGTCTCATTTGTAAAGTACAACTCTATCAATGTGACATCACAGCTAAGTCAAAATGAGTTCTGTCAGGTACTGCTGACAGCACAGCTTAGCAGCTGTCCTTTACATTAAGCAGTCATAAGGCAATACTCACCAACAATCCTGAGCCCAGGAAATTTATTGCAGGACTCCTCTTTTCTAGGTAAGTGCTGTGATCACAGAATCCTGTTCCTATTTTCACAATCTCTTTTCTGGTACAGTTCTTGAACTTTTTCTTCTCATCCTTAGTCTGCTAAGGACGCTTGGTACATAAGGATGCTTGAAGCCATCACTAATTTGGAGATTGCTCAGAGAGAATCTGGCCAGATCTTTCACTTCATCAGCAAAGACTGCAATTATTCAGCCATTAGGGAAAAGACAGGCAGTGTGTTTACCCTCCTTTACCAAATCCCCTAGAATCTATTACTGGATTTAGATGGAAAGATGTTGTTTAAAGGTTAAGCCTCAGTAAAGAGCTTTATGTTCAGATGTGCCAACCTGAGGAAAGACAAATTTTCTATCCCTGCCATGCCAACAAACTTCATTTTATAAATATGAATGTAGAAAGGACCTCTGAGTAAGAACCCAGTCTGTGTCACACAGTTGCCAGAGCAGGTATTAGCATGAATTCAACAATGAAAAAAACAACAAATTATTATTTCCACTTTTAGCAGGCTTGATTTGCTATTTTTTTTTTAAATTAGTCTGACTGTGTCTTATGAGGAAAAAAATAACTGATGCAAATAATCTGAAGCACTATGTTACACTTTTCTTTACTTAGCAAATGCTCTAAATTCTAAGGACACACTATCTGCTATAAACCTGGTACTTCTATATATAAAGTGTTTAAATTCTGCTTGCTTGAGGACATTGGGCTGTTGCAATATATTTTCTCTCTATGCTCAGCAGCACAAGGCCAAGGGCATATAAATCCAAACACTTGAGACAGTCCTGTGGTATTTATTCCACCCTCTAAAGACAATAGCTGAACCTGAACCTTTCACAGAGGTCCTGAGTGATACAGTTCTGCATCATCCCCATCTCTAAAGCATCACAAATGTTAAGTAAATCGACACCTTAGTGATACAGAAAGTGTCTAGTTTCGTTCAACAGAGATATCTCTTGGGTTTTTTAACCTTTCTGGATCTTTCGTAGGAGCTCTTTATCCGCTTCAAATTCTCTTGACCCACACCCTACATAACAGAAAGAAATTTGGTTTCTCTGGGGCAAACTGTTTTCACTAAAAACTTTTGACAGAAACACAGACATTTAGAGAAAATTATTGCACATTTTCCCAGGTGACTTGCACAGCAATTTATTTCAATTCCTAGTAATTCCATGCAAGAAGATCCTACACTTGAAAGCAGCCACAGAAGCCCCCACCAGCTATAAACAAGAAGCAAAGTTAGAAAATAAGTCATTTACTTCACCAAATTGATTAAGTAAGTGTCTGCAGATGGAAAGTCCACCTATCACCTAAGCTGTAACCTTAACAGTCAAAAATCTCTTGTCCCAGTTAATAGGAACTTTCAAGTAAAAACAGATGGAGAAATTCAGACCACTTATCTAGTGTAAAATATCATCTCAGCTTACTTTAGATTCCAGTTTTGAAAACTTTGTCGCAGTCTTTAATATTGGTATAGATCAAGATAGTCTAAACAACAGCCGGGAGCATTTCCCTGTGAAAGTAAGACTTTGAGAAATGTGCTTCAGTTTTGCAAACTTAATGATAATCCTTCCATAAAGTACCTCCATTGGCCATAGCTGTAACCTACTTCTTTGGATAAAAATACTTTTCATCTTTTGGGAGTACATCCTATCCAAAGTGAGATATGATCAGACTGAAGCTCCATGAACAATTTTTAACTACAGATACAAGCTGATCCAACAGCTTTACAATATTGCTTCAGGACAAGCGAAGCTAAGTTAAAGTGTTGCTTGTCAAGTCATCATGCCATTATCTAAACATCAGAACAGGACTACTTGTCTTCACAGAAAAGATTAGATGCTGATGAGGAAACAAATACACCCAGAAGAGATGCTTGTAAAATTCATATTTAAGTATGTGAATAGACTGGACTATTTAATCTTCAGTTCCTTTAGGGAATTTAAAGCCATGACTTAATGGGTGAATTCAAAAACAACATCAGTAGGTTAATGACTAAAGCCCAAGAAGAATAAACAATGAAGAAGAGCTGATTAACTTTTCCTCCTTAAATTCTCATCTGAGTCATTTATTCACTCTATTAAATCTCTTTGGTAAGCCAGATATACAGCTTTGTCTTTCCATACTTAGAAGATGGAGGTTTCTGGAATCAGTCAAGGTCTGAGACACAAATGGATGTTGACTACTGCAGAGCATTATGGTCAAAATCTTGTTCATAGGGAGAGGAAAAAAGCCAACAATTTAACATTAGTATAATAACCTAATTTGTCATTATTATTGAAATCTTGAGACTAATCCAAGATTCATTATGAGTACATATGTAATTACTACCAGGAAAACAGAAAAATTCTTTGATTCAAGAAAGTTTTAACAGTAATACAGTTAAAATTATTACAAACAGAATTCTTAGTTGCTTTTCCTGCTACTAAGTTCATGCTTCCTATGGGTTGAAAAGCAAGTGGTGTCATTCTGGTGTTGGCAGTGGAGGATGCTACAGTTACCTATCATCATCTGTCAATGGCTTCTTCTGCCTAAAACTCACTCCAGGTCATTTCTATCCATTTGGTACATTTGTTTTTACACATTGCTGTCTCTTCGTTGGCCAGCAGCAATATAGCACGCTGAATTTAAATAGGTGGTAGGTTTTATGTAGTTGAGATACATTTTATTTGTTCTCTTTGTTACCCCTAAACTCAGTTTTGTCCAGTTCCAAGTCTGCATTTCTTTAGCTGACCATAAGTAATTAATTTCTGAGGGGTCTGCAGTGCCTGCCTGTGTCCCATCTCTAATCATCCCACAGCAGTGCTCCCTACAGTGCACTCCAGACACTTCTAGAGTTTATCCTTCCCCAGACATCTGCTACCATTCCAGGACTGTACTTCTCTACCCTGCATCATTATGTTAGATGAGAAATATCTTGTTTCACATATAATGTTTCCTTGTTACAGATATCTATATTAAACTATCGCCATGCTGTACAATTATATTTTTTTACTAAACAAATTAGCCACAGACACCTGGTCAATTAGAGAAATAGCTGTCACAACTAGTGTACAGCAAAGTACAAGGAGGTCAAGAAAAATTCAGAGAAAGCAAGTCTGACATGTCTCAGTCCTGAAGCCTCCAAATTCAGTGCAGAATTTGTGGCCAGATGCAGCAGAGAAATTGCAGTAGAGTGTGGCAGGGCTGCACAGTGGCAAGAGAGGTTTCTGGCATCTAAACTGGCAGAAGATTCTGATGACAACCCCATTAGCCAAGGTATAAATTGAGCTAGAGAGGTCCCTGGATATTATCTATATTTGTGACAAAAAGGCATTGAAATGACTGCTGCATACTGATAAATACAAGCTCTTGTAATTAAAAATATTTTGCTTAAATGAAGAACTCAATGAAAGTTATTTTCTTATACAGGTAATGAACTGTGAGGCTTAAAGGAAACAAGTTCTAGAATTCAGTGAAAAAAGGATCCCAGAAAGTTAGCGAGAGAGCATTTATTATTAAAGATCCTTTGATGCAATATTTCTGCTTTAGAAGATGAACCCAAAAGAACACAAACAGCAGCCTTCATTGAAAGAAAACAATTCTCGCAGTGATAGAAGCAGACTAATACAGAGATGAAGATGATTTGAGCATGTTATTTCAAGTGATAACCATTTTATAATGATTTCTGTTCTTTTAAAAGCTGAAATAACATTGAATGTTAAATGAAAAGAAAGTTGAAACATTTCAGAATGTGAGACAAAGTGGTTCACTTCTTTTTCAAATGTCATAGCAGGTACAAATACTCTGATTTCCATTATGCTAAAGTTAAAAAATTCAAAAAGAGGCTATCAAGCTGGAACAACCCTGGAAGTATTTAAAAGATATGTAGAGATGGTGCTTATGGACATGGTTTAGTGGTGAAGTTGGCAGTGTTAGGTTAATAATTAGACTAAATTATCTTCAAGGTCTTTTTCAACTTAACCTATTTTATGGTTCTGTCTGATTCTTCTACTGACAAAAGTAAGATGCTCTCACTTTTTAATAGGTGCATCAAAATCAAGACTAGGCAAATTGTAGTCTACTTCATCTTGTGCATCCACAAACATGCATACTATTGCTTTCAGGAGTGAAAATCTTGCAAACCTTACTTTACATGTTTTAAAGAATAAACACATGAATTATCTCTCGGTAGCAGTTGCAAGTTTCTCTGGATTCAGTCTACTCTGATATTTAATATGGTGGCAACATTGGAACAAAAACCTTTTCTTAGGTGAGTTTTCCTCAATGGAACAGTGACTGCCTCATTATTAGAGGAGAGGGATAAGGTCTTACAAGCAAATAATCTGCTATTTCCTCATAAAAATACCTAGGTAGGATACAGCCTACTGAGTTATTCAACAGAATTATGCGTAGGCTGTTTTTCACCTTCTGTTTTCTCCTTTTCATGCATCACCTATTTGCATTTCTTAACATATTAATGTTTGAAGCTGAGACATTTGAGGCTGAAATCATACTTCTTTGGTTCAGTAGCTTCTAGCATATATAGCTGATGCATAAGTGAAATGCATTACATTAAAACATGTGTATTAAGAAATAGCTTTTGTAAATGAAATTTTGCTAGACGTTATTTGCATGAATTGTGCTTTGAAGGCAGATCAAAGAGGTCACAAGAGGGAATAGCAGAGACTTTTTTACTTATATGATAAATAAAAGCGTTACACATAAACATGTAGAGAATATTGCCTACTCCATCAAATACAAAACAGTAAGAACAGAGCCCTGGACAGAAATTCAAACCAAATCTGCTCATGCACAGCTATTTCAGTAGGGCATCTGTGGGCATGAAAACTGGCAAAAGATGTAACAGCTATACAGCTCTGCACATTTTTAAAATTTGAGTTCTTTTATGTATTAGGAGGTATCTGTAAAAATATCCCATTATTTTCCTTAAGATCTAAGAGAAATTCCTTTGCCTTTTTTCTTTAATAAAATGAATGGACTAAGCAAGAAAAAAAATGGTTGTTTTGGTAAAATTAAGCAAATGTTATTTAGCCATACTTGACCTCTGTGCTCTTAAACACTCCTGCTTCAGAGAGTGATTTCAAGTGAAATTTTTATTTACTGAACTCGTGAAGAGAGACATCCTTTTTTCGTGGGACACATAAAATTTTCAGGCTCAATATTAGAAAGTACTGCAACCAGTGCCTGACTGGGGCTTTCATCCTAAGATATATCAAATGTTACAAGTCACTAAGATGTGGATTAACTCAATGTTTAAAATTATAATCAAAATCCTTTCCCCAAAGAAAGAAATATTACTAACTTTAAAAAAAAAAGAAAAAGCCAATATGAATTATCGTTGGATCTGTCTTTTAACCGACTTTAAGGGCACAGAAAAATAGCTACTGTTGTAGGAAGAGTCAGAAACATTGCTTTTGATTACTAAAGTTCCTAGCAGCCCTTATCAGAAGAAGTGCAATGTTATCTTCTGCCTACTGCCAATTGTCTCTGCATATTGGTGTCCCATCCAGGAGGACTGGCAAATGTATTTTTAGCACATGTATGTAATTGAACAGCTTTTGTAGGTTTCATTTTCCACATTAAAACTGATTGGAGTGAAAGGAGATGAAGTAATCAGAAAACAAATATATTAAAGCAGATTTTTACAGTAAGCCATTCAAGGGAGTCGAGTATTGCAGTAAGCCATTACTGCAATAATACTGCATTCTTTTTGTGTTGTTTGCTTTGCTTAAATTTGTAATCTGAAAAGTGATTACAACCCCAAGCTGCTATCCTATAGCCAGGTTTCTGGCCATCCTTACTTCTTACCATGGAACTCAGCTCTGTGCCCTTCTTCAATTCCTCTCTTAAAAGTATTGTGCAGCATTTATGAAATTGTAGTCCTAAGTTTCAAGAGAGAGATGCCACTAACTTTTAAAAGAAACATTATAGGAGACACCATGTCGTATTTGTTTTCTTCCTCATACACATGAGCTTCCAGAGAAAATATAATCAACAATCAGGAAAACAAATTCTATTTTAAATATGTAAAACACTAAGATTTTGGGATTTCTCACATGCCAGAAAAAATACCTTAGTTATCCAAAGAATCTTAGTTTAGTTTTATCAAACCACACTCCAAATAAAAAATTAAAATCCATAGGTTATATTTATATATCTCTCAATGGCAAAAAGCAATTTCCATTTCAATTGCCCAAGAAGAGACTTAGAGCTGATTTGGTCAGCATGTTGAAGTACTTTATTCAGTAGGGACGAGATTTCTGAAGAAATGATAAGGTCTAAAGGCCAGAAATAAACTAAACAAATTAGAGTGAAAATGAATTAATGGCGGCAATAATGAACAATGAGAACAGTTTATCTAAAGATGTACTTGAACTGTTCATCATCACAGACTTCAAATTGAGAGGCTCATTTTCCTTGGCCAGAAGTTAAGAGCAGGTTGTGAGAATTATTGCAAAACTCTGAGGCCTGGGTTGTGGAAGAGGTCAATGAGCATCATTATATTGGTTTCTCCTGAAAACAATCTCTCTACACTTTAATTAAAGCTAAAGGATATACCTTCCAGGAACATGCCTTGATAGCTGTGCTACTGAAACACATTAAGTGTCCACATTCCTCAGGAAGTGTGACAACTATAACTCTCCTTAAAGATCAGTGTGTGGGGAAGAAAAGAGTTCAAAAGGAGCAAGCTCCAGATCCACATGGGAATTTTTAACCCCCACAGCATGTCCATATAACTACTTTCTTAGAAAAACAAGTCATTACTTCCTAATACAAGAAAGCACAAAACCCCCAAAAGAAAAGAAACCACAATGTCAGAAGTGGCAGCCATTTTCCAAGATCTACTGGAAAAAAACAGAATGCACTGGACATACCAATAAATTTCAAAAGATGTACAAACCAAGAAACCTTCTGGCACTGTGGAACCCATCAATTTGTGACTGCTCCAGTGCAGGCTGAACAACACTGCTAAAAACTTCAGAGAAAAATCTATTCTTGACAATAACAACCACATCCAATTAACTTGATTCTAACTTAAGAGACACATTGGCTTAGACGTTAAACTTTTTAAACATTTTCAAAACTCAAATTCTCTTAAGTTGTTTGTAAATTCTTTTGTTTCTGTGCATGACCTTTATTTTTAAATTATTTTTGCTGTGATTGCACAATGACAACAGGATAGCAATATTTTTTCCATTGGCTAAAAGGTTTTAATGGATAAGATTTCAAGAAGCTGGAGAGAGGCATAATTTTAATATTAGATCTTTTCAGCTATTTATGCTCTTGCAAATTTCAGCAGTGTATAAATAAATCTCACTTAATGCAGTAAGTGTGTATGAAAAAGTATTTACTAAAGTCCTCTTTATGTAGCTGTCTTTTCCATCAACTGAATAGCTTTGGTAATGCATCAGCAACACCACCTTGAAAAGCAGCTGGGGGGTTTTAATGACCAATATTGATTTTATTTGTAATCTATCATTCTGCAAACACACAAGCTCATTGTTCAAGAGCTCTTATAGTCCCAAAAGAGGGTCCCACACCAGCACACACAGTGCTTGAACTTGCTCTTGGACACAGTGAGAATGCCCCATGCTTGCAGACACTGTTTTAACTGAATTCAGAAGAAACCCATTCACGAGCATGAATATAACACATGCTGTGCTGTTGTTTAGTGAAACACAGAGGGATAGAATATACTAGAACTATTTCAGTTGGAAGGGACCTGCAGTGGTCATCTAGTCCTACTGCCTGAACTCTTCAGGGATGACCAAAAGTGAAAGCAGATTATTATGGTCACTATCCAAATGCTGTTTAAACACAGAGAGAATTGTTGGGCATTGACAGCCTCTCTAGAAAGCCTGTTGCCATGTTTGACCACCCTCTCCATAAAGAAACACTTTCTAATGTCCACTCCAAACCTCTGCTGGTGAAGTTTTGAGTCATTCCCATGTATCCTGCCACTGAGCACCAGGGAGAAGAGTCCAGAACCTCCCTCTCCAGGTCCCCTCCTCAGGAAGTTCGGGAGAACAATGAGGTCACCCCTCAGACTCCTTCTCTTCAAACTAAGACAAACCCAGAGTGCTCAGCTGCTCCTCACAGGACAGGCTTCCAACCCATTCTCCAGCTCACTTGTCCTCCTCTAGAGGCATTCAAGAACCTTCACAGCCTTCTTAAACTGCACACAGCACTCACCTACCCTGGATAATCACCAGTTCTGAGCAGATGCTGCTGCTGCGATCCTTCCAGCCCAGGATGCCACTTGCCCTCATGGCAGCCAGGGGCTGATGTCCCACACTGAGCTGCCTGCAGCTTCCCCGTGGTGACACCTCCGAAGGAAGAAGCCTTTTCAGTATCTCCCCTGCCATACTGAGATGATCTGAACTGACAGGTTTGTGGTTACATGTATAAAAAGATTACAGCTTTTAAACAGGGGCATGGGAATTGTCTTTATCAATGGCATTAGCATCACGGACAAATATGTTTGGTCTTAGCCCATTCTAAACAGATTTTGATTGGCTGTTTACACTCCAAGCATCATATAAATACTGCAAGCATGCCACAGATTTCTATCAATAATACTCTCAGCCAAATTCTACACATTGGTAAGCATCTTTGGTGGAAAGACCAATAAAAATGTTGTCTTTTAAAGAAATTTAAAATATTAATCTGCATCTATAATAATCAAAAAACATTAAAAATGACAGATATGCAGTATGATGAAGTCCCAATGTCCTATTTATTAACAGATAGGCATTCATTTGGAATTTGTTTTGCTAACTTGATCCTTATGTTAAGTATAAATTCATTTTTCCCTAATTCATTAATTGCACAATTAATTTTGTGTTTATCATTTGAGTTTACTTTCCACCTCCAAAAATATCTAAGGTACACAGTAAAAAAGTCCATGTTCATTTATAACATTCTTCTACCATAGTGTCAAGAAAATGGTATCTATTTAAATTGGTATTAGTAATGACAGGCACCTGAATATTATCTTGAAATTTTAAATAAGTATAATAGTAAGGTTGTGATATTAGATGTGATATTAAGGTTTTCAAAAACATTTGTCTGCTTGCTTCCCACTGAATATAAAAAATTAAAACATAAAGTCAAGTCACTTTAGCTAGCATGTTTGACTGCTGAGAACAAAAGTCAGTCAGGGTCTGAAATAAAATGTGATTATTACTTCTGAACAGTGATTATAACATCCAAAATCAGAATTATAACTGCAAAAGTCACAAGTGTGCCTTTGAGGTTGCAAAGTAGGCAAATGACACACATTTATGCATTACAGCACACTTTTACTGCTCATGAAGAATAGTATTCCATTGGGCTAAACACCGTAGTGCTCAGCTCAGATTCAACAAGTAATTATACACAGCTTTAGTTTTCAGATGATGATATCAAACACATATTACATGTTTTCCTAAGGGAAGTTCTTAGTAGCTAACATGTTTGGGCTTTCCCCATTTATTTATTATTGACTAAATAGCTTAATTCTGTTCAATGCAAAAATAAAAGAAAATAAAAAGGAGACCCTATAGAAGTCTTCTGTGTGGCTCTTGAGTTCAAAGCAAATTTTCCAGCTGAGTTATGAAGTCCTGGAATGAATTTCCAATGAAAATGCTAACAGTTCTTTAGCTACAGTTGTGCTAGCGGGTGTTGCTAAAACAAATAGAAAACCCTGTGAGTGCCAGCAAAGCAGCCCATCATTAGAGGCACTTTTCTAGAACCCTTTTATTACATCTGGGTGATGATAATCTTCCCACCAGTGGGCATGCTGAGTTTTGGCACATATCAAGCTTGTCAGAATCATTTTACACATTCCAAACAGCAGGCAGAGTAGACAATAACAAAAAAGAAAAGAAACTTTCTCAACATGGTGTGTGTCTTTGTTCTCAGGAGCTGCTATTGCCTTTTGATGGGGCAAACAAAGAACCATTTAACCAAACCACTATGCCTATTAGAGCCATTGACTCCAGTTCCAGAGGGGATACCAGGGGTTCTGGTCCACCCTCAGCTCTGACAGAAGAGGGCAGAAGCAGGTCTTTGTGTAAAAGTGGAAAACAGCTTTAAGACATTTTTCTTTCCAACTAAATTCCCAGTAGGATCTTGCTGTTTCCAGACCCTAAACCGGTCAGCTACAGCAATGTCCCCAGACAGCTCTTAGCAAAAACCAAGTTCATCCTATTATTAGGATATAGATGTGTATAAATTCAGTCTTGTAGAGGAAGACAGCACAGGACACAGTTACTCTGAGTCACCCACACAGATCATCCTTTTCAGCAAAACTAGAAGTTGCCACTCTCAGTGTAAAGATAAGGAAAACTGTTACCCAGTTTTCCCAGTTTTACCCAGAGCAGCCAAAACGTGACATTTTAAAACACTTAAACATTGTATCACAGCTGAAAGAGACAAGAAGATAACGCGAGGCAATCATGGGAACTGTTAGCTGATCCAGCAAAAACCCAAAAAGGCTGCTCACGGTTAAATGTATGCATTTAAAAGAGGTAAAAAAGAGGTATTGCAAGGGTTGGATCAAACTAGAGGCAAAATCAAGAATGACACTCAACTTTACTGAGCATGTTTCCAAGCAGAGCTGATGCATAGCTCTGTGCTACCTCACTTTTTTGGGTGATGTTAAGGACACAACGTCAGACTGCAAGCAATAATGAGATTGTTCACCCATGGAACAGGAGGAGAGAAAGCCAAGGTGAAACCTGACCTGCAGAACTTCCATCACCTGTTCTTAAATTAAGTTTAGCATATTCGCTCTGGAAATGTCTGAGAAACGAGCAATATAGGCCCTCAAAACACTACTGTCAATCACATTCAATTTTTCAAAATGTAACTAATCAACAGGTATTTGGAACAAAAGAACACACACACCAAAAAAGTCTGTGTGTCATGGGTGCCACATCCATGAAGAGCATCTTGCATCTAGAAACTATGCAGAGTTCTCCTTCATTTTGCAAAATGATCCCCTAGACAGTGACTTCCTCATATTGAAATATACATTATTCATAATGGCTAATTGATGCAAAAGTCAATATGAAGTGAGAATCTGGCTTCAAAATTTGGACGTATATGTGAAATATGTGAATTCATTCACTGTGTTTCCTGAATTAATATCCCCTGAGGTATGTAACTGGTTTCTGTTCTAGAATTTAACTAAAAAAAGTTGCAACAATTGGCAGAAATGGATATTTACTCATTTCCTTATCGTACAAAACTCAGTATGGATTATTTCTTTCAAATGTGGCATCACATTACAGGGTTTTTTTTGCTGTTCTTCATTCACACACATTGGTGATGTGAATTTTTCATTAACAATGTCGGCCCAGACACTAAACTTTTTAAATGCCAATATACCTTCAGGCCTTTGCATTCTGTTTTGCAGATGGCCGTATGTGGAGGAAGCTTAAATTCCACAACCCTGAGCCTGCCATGATCCTTTCTGAAATATTATCATGAAATGTATAACTTAAGCATTTGCATTAAGATAATATTTCCTCCTCTCAAAGCATTTTTTTTTCTCAACTCCATACATCCAAGCCCACTTTTGTTGGCACTTTTCTTCCAGGCTTTCTGCTCACTTTTAAGAAATTATGGGAGGAAGAAAAGAGAAAAAAAAAGAAAGAAAGCCGCTAGATTAAGTCTTCTAAAACTTCTCCCAGCTGTATACATTGCTTCTGTTTTATATATGAAGACTTAGCTTGGAGCAAGTTTCTCATGCTAATTTATTAATCCTTGAAATACAGGGTTTAGAACAGAATGCTAATATAACTAACTATAGATATGCTTGCAGGCACTGCTATAATGAAAGAAATAATTACATCAATAAAATTATATTAGTTTGACATTAACAATTTGCCCAAGAAAACAATTCCAAATGACTAACAAGCACTATAAATATGACTGCTGTCATAAATCAAAGCTATCCACGACCCGAGTTCATGCAGCTCCTTGGAAAAAGATAAAAAGAAAGTATCATTAGCAATATTAGGAATTTCATTAAGTACACAATTATAAACTTCGTCTAGCTCTGAAAACTTAATCAACCATCATGCTTGTAAGAGTAAAAGCAAAAAGAATCCCAAAAAACCAAAAAGCAATACAATTTTTCTAATGATAACATACTATGTTATAAATATATTATCTACATAATAAATATTTTCTATATAATAACAATCATAATAGTTCTAATATTTTTGATGGTAGTCATTTTTTGAACATAGGAAATTATAGCAGCATTATTAGCTTTGTGGAAGCATTCCATCTACACATTACAACATCTGGTTTCTCACATCAACTAATACAATTTTTTGTGATAGCAGTTTTCTGTTTCTTAAAGATATTTTTCTCTTCATATTCTTTAAGGGATAGCAAAACATATTTGAAAAACCTTGAGTAAATTTATTATATGAAAATTTTTGTAAAATCAGAAATACAGATTAAAAAAATAAGAGTTCACAGATTCTTCTGTCCACACCCATTAAAGACTGCCTTCTACATTGATGTAGGATTTTCTTTTATTAGTCTGGTTTAAACCAGAAGCAAAACTCTTAGAGCTAAATCCACACTATCTCATCTGTTAATTTGGTAGAGCATGTCCCAGGAATAGGAATATAGAAAATTCCTTATATATTTAGAAACTCATTTGCTGAATATAAGCTTGTGAACAAGTCTCAGCATGGGTTAAATGGCTGCCTTTCCTCAAAAAAGACAAGGCTACTTATAAGCTAGTGAGCTAAGACAGCATTTCTTTTTCAGCTTGACCTAAGAAAGCAAACACCACCACACTGGAAAAAAAAAATTAGTAAATATAATAAATCTCAAATCAAAAGCCAAATACATTTCCATAAATACTTGTATAGCCAGTAATCCCTGCCAAGGTAGGAGGATATTTTGTTGAGCGAAGAGGACAGTTTCTGTTGGAAATATGACAACATTCTGTGGACACCAAACAATTTACAATATTTCTCTTGGAGTATTCCCAAATGTGCTGTATTGATGAGATGATGAGTTGCTATAAGGTAAAGCCTGAAAACATAATTGAATTCAAAAGTATTTCTGAAGGACTCAATATTTTCCAAGCAGTTACTAGAATAGAAGCACAATGAGTTTTTCATAATCTGGCCCTTTTGTTATGGATTGCTCTCGATTCCAGGGCACTTAATTTGTGTAATGCGTAGTGATGATCTATGATCGCAGCATCATCTCAAGCAGAACTAGTGAACTCTTTCTTTTTTCATTTTAAGTGCATCCAGAGGGAAACATATAAGCAAAATAAAGAGCTTTAGTATGCAAAGTATGTTGCTACAGTAAATTGATGTGTTAAATTATATTGACAATTCTCCTCACCCTGATAAATATCTTCCTGACCTACACCACTATTACGTAACAGAGCATTGCCATGCACAGCCACTAACACAGCTGTTTAACCTGAACATTACCTTCTTCTCTTGCAAGTACATCAAATTTTCTGCCAGTACAAGCATAGCAGAGCTTGAACCAGAAAGACCAATGTCTTGAGGCAGTAGACAACTATATCCTCTTGAAAAGCTCAAAGGACAAGTTCAAGAAAGAGAAAAATTTCAAAACAGGTCTTATGTCAGGTAATCATTTACAGCACTGTCATACTAATGGCTACAGAAATGCAGGGGAGCAGTGACAATAGGTGCATCCATCTTGCTACAATGCTGGAAGAGCTCCACCTGTATCCCCCTGCACTTTGTCTCCCGCTGTCCCCTGACAAGTGCATCCCATGACAGTGTATCTGATAGTGGGGACATTACCAATCTGTCATCCCTTCTTCCTGAAAGGCACCTTGACGGCAAATAATGACTAAAGGAGAGCAACAAACTACCTCTGGCCTCCAGCCATATACAGGTTTCTTTGTTACGATGCTAAATTCAGAGACAACTACTGAATGGCTCTAAGGAAAAGATAAAGCACCTTAAAACTCATTTTTGCCAGCTACGTAGGTATATATATATATTTGTAAATGTATATAAAATGCATTTGCACTTCCACAATAGTTTTGTAAATATTTGCAAACTTAAGCTCTCGTGGAAGTTCACAGGAGCAGGACGACTCTTGTTGATAATGACCCTCATAATTAATATGGCCAAAAATTACTGTGACAAAAAGGAGGTACCCTACATTCTTTTAAATTTCATGGTGCTCATGGGACTGCTACATTTAAAAGCTATTCATACCTGTTTTCTGCCAAAGCCTGTAAGCAGATTTTCCGGATTGTGTCATTTCACTTAGTCTGCATCTAAAATGAAGCAGAATCATGAAAGCTTTCCGTTCTCATGTGACATCCCAGTCCAAAAATACTGAAACAAAACAACAAAATCTACCTCAGGCTGAAAACACTTTAAAAGAGTCACAATCAGCTGAAAAATCTGGGTCTTAATCCTTTTTTCTTTGATAAGAAAAGAGGCAACAATACCTCCACCTATACTCTTTTTTTTTAAAAGGCCATTGTTAAGTTTTCCTGTAATTTTGAGACATCTTTGCAGCAATTATTGCAATGTGAGTGATATGATAAATTTTTACAAGATTTGGAAAATTTACTCCTCCTATCTTTGTGGGTTTGTTGTTTTTTTTTAACAATATGTCTTTTGTTGTGCTTTTGCAATCCCATAAAATTTTACAGATAAGTTATTTATTACAGCAAAGTTTAGCTTGGAGATTTCTATTGGTATGAGCTTTACAAAGGGAGATGAGATGAGGGAGAATGTTCATTGCCATGATAGTGTATTTTCCCCATAATGATAATAATAATCTATCCCATCTGTCTAAATCTAATCTAATAGTGTTTATGAGTGGTTGAAGGCGTATTTTAATTAAGTCTTTTAGTTGCGTTGGTATATATTTTAGTCCCTTCAGGGATCATTTACATTTCCAATTTTCAATATAGGGTATTTAACCACTACATGATGTGGGAAGCAACCTGAGCTTGAAGCAGTTAATTTTGCATCAGGATGTGGATCTATAAGCCAATTAAAACAAACATTTCTGGAAGAACAGAGGTTCATTGTTCATACCTCAGAAGATGTTTTAACCTGCCAAGAGTCAAATAGCCAAGGTAAAATGTGAACAAGTAGTGCATCTTTATGCTGTTACCATTTTAACAGGGAAATTACTTCATAGAGCTGTATTTTGTAAAAAATGGGTTTTTAAACAAATAATTTTCTTTTCTAAATTGAAGCTCCTTAAGTAAAACATACTGTCATCATGTTTCTCATACTGCTTGTAAACTTCAGCTATAATCCTAACTGGATAGGCTGTATTCTAACAATTCAGATCAAATATACCAGATTAAACTACATGAAAGCCAGGCAGTTACTTTAAAAATAAGAGTTTTAGCTTTAGAAGGAAATTCCTAATCTCTAGATAGCCTAGGCCAATGTGTAGATAAAAAGCACATTGAGGGCACTCTCAAAACTGAGATGACATTTCTCATGTCCAACCTGCTCACTCAAGCTTACAATGAATCTTTACATTTGCACTTGCATCAATGGTAGCAATTTAAGCGCTGCTGACTCTTTGGGTCACAAATTACCTCCATAAGGACATATGTACAGGTTGTCCAACTTCCACATTTTAAAAGGGACAGTGATTACAGATGCAAAGAACTCAGGCTTAGGTCTTATACTTGTACACAGGGAAATCCCTATTGAAGTAACCTAAGCTTTATTCACATGTAGGCACTCCCCTCATTCCATGCAAAACCATAAACCTACTCTTCAGCCTTTCATTTTTGTCAGTCCTAATGTTTAGTTTGGTGTGTGCATGTATATGCATACAAAAAGTACCATAAATGTGTACATATATATTTTTAATTTTAATCATATTGAAGGTCCCACCATCTATGGAGATAGGAGTAGCTTACAAGTTTTCTATTAAAAATAATATCCTACTGAAATCACTCAGGAACAGAGAGTGTGACCATCTAATCTTATCTTACCTGTGCAATTATAAGTTGGATGTCACTACACTGGTTCTGCAGTCAGTAGAGTCACTTGTGCCACTGCAAAGAATGCCTCATACCAGTGAAATAAATGCAAATATGGAATAGATTTGCCTCTTAGATACTGCTACATCTCTGCTGACTATATAGAAAGTCTTTGAAATCAAACAGGGAAGTCAAGTTGGATGGAACAGTCAAGGCTTTATTGCCTTTGGAAGGAATGATGGATGTATGGAAAAGGTAATACAGCTCTTCTTTTGAAATCCATAGGAACTTTTTTGTGGACCTCTGAAAGACCACTCTTACTATATTTCCTAATGTCCTTTCATAGTCAGATATCTCCCTTCCACTGTTACTATATTTCCTAATGTCCTTTCATATGCCTGTTTACGTATGCTTGACACAGTTAACATGCAAAGAACATGCAAAACATGGAAAATTTGTGCTATACATTCAGCCAAATAAAGTAGTAAAGCACAGATTCAGTGACAGCTAAATGCTTTCTTTCAAGCTGTTTTCATTTGCTTGTCTTGCTGCCCTCACTTTAATGCATAGAATATGATGTCATAAAACAACATCTGATTAGTGTGCAAGTGCAAAAATTATTCTAAAATAAAAGGTTTTGCTTCTAGTCCCTTATTCTACCAGAGAAATAGATGGATCTCTTTCCTTCGGGCTTTCTTGTTTTGTTTTGGATTTTTTAAGGCTCTGAAAATAACCTGAGAATTGGAGACTGTAAATGCTGCTACTTCAGCATTAGATATCCTGGGCCAGCAAGGTTAAAACAGTTTAAAAATTCACAGACAAAAAGATAAAAGAGGGACAAAGTAACAAGTTCTCTAATTGTATCAGGTGTTGGTTTTACTACTAGAATATTTTGAGGATGCCAAATCATGGACGTAGGAGAACCAGTGGACACTTTTATCTAGATCTTGCAAAAGCTTTTAATGAGATAATTAGAAAATATAATAAGACTTGAATCTTTTTATGAGATTATGAGGAAAGCCAGTGCACAGGGGTAAGTGTTAGCACTGATGGACTGGACACTGACAAAAATGCTCAGAATTATTAACAGTCTTTATTAATTTTTGAGGGCCCTCAAAATGTTCATACAAGGATTCTTACTAATGCTCATGTTTGGAATTCTGCAGTCACAAGACCAGACAAAATAAACCAGTGGATCACCACAGCAGTTCTGACAATACAAAACATCAGAAAGTCAAAGGCTATATTGTATTAAATAGTATTATAGCATCTGGTAATTTAATATGCAGCAGACTAATGATTTCCTCTTAGAACTGTATATGCAAAGATTTACTACAACAAGAGAAAAAAAAACAAACAAGGTTCAATAATTAATGACTAAGACAGCATATTTATTATTCTACTGTATAACCACCCCACTACAAAACCAGGGGGAGCCACCTATTTTCCAAAGTAATGCTTTTCATTTGACTAGGGATGTATTCTAAACAACTAGCCAACTAGAGGTTACTTTAAAAAAAAAGGACCTGAAGAATGGGATTTCTTACCAAGATAGTTTAAAACATAAATAGTTCAATGTGTTAAATGACTGGACAAAGTGACAAGGCTTTTATTGTTTTTTAATAACTCTACTGTTTTCTTAGGAGATGATGCAGAACCAGCTATAGTTATGAGACCAATTTAATTAGAGAAAACAACAAATGATGATTTGATTATAATACTATTGTGGTTGATTTTGTTCCATTTATAAATTACAGTATCATTTCAGCAGAGGAATCCTCCAGGATTGTTACAGCCTGTGCTTTTTCCATAAAAAAAAATATAGTGGGAAAATGCAATAATTAAGTATTCCAAAACAAACAAAAAAAACCAAACAAAACCCTTCAACTCTACTTTGCAAATATCTCTCCAGAACCCTGATGACACTGTTTCTCTCCTGTATTGTTATATTCTGGATTAGAAACCAAGTGAAGTTTTTATAAGGGTTTCCTTATCACCTCACCAAAAGCAACAGTTGCATGTCCCAATGCAACACATGAATAAAGCACCAATTAGCAAAGCAGGCCTTCCCCTGCTTTTGCAGTAGCAGATCTATGAAAGTCTTGCTATGATAGTCTCAACCCTGAAAATTAGGCACAATTGTCTGAAGCTAGTGCTGGAAGTGGTTAATGCTGTGGAGACAGATGTCCAGAAACATTTCCAAGCACAACTTGCCAATAGCACGTGGCCTAAAACACTAGATAAAATTTATGACCACACTCTGCAGAAGGAGAAATTCTGGACTGTTTTATTTCAAATTTTTCAGCACTACTGACACACAAAACCAGAAGAATTTCAGAGAAAGGCAGCAAGGTTGACCCAAGGTGTGCAACAATTATCGCTAAACATTCTAGGACTCTTCTCCATAAGGAGGGAAAGGAAGGAAGGAAAGGAATAAGGGGGAAAATAATCAACTGGGGCCACTGGTATAATAGTTATATAGAATCATGAGAGGCATGCAGAGACTGGGTATTATTGACTTATTGCTTCTTCCAACAAAGGGCCTGAGGAGTAGCAACTGGAGCTAAGGAATTTGAAAGCTATTAAAGGAGGGAATTGTTCATATAACATCATTATTCATTATGTTCATATAACAAGCTGCAGAACCCCCTTCTGCCAGATTGCTGTAGCTGAAAGAAGTTCACACAGGTTCCAAAGCAAGGAGCCCAAGGTAGGAGAAAAAATACATCAAAATATATGTTGAATCTCCTTGAGATGTAAATTATTAGAGAGATTAGGAGATTCATACAAGTACTGCTCTTTATTTGTCCCAATTTTGCATGCTTCCTTAGATTACCTGCTTTTAAATGCTGCTGGAGAGGGGATTCTGAGCTACAAACCTTCGGCCTAACCCAGCACAACTATTCTTAGAGGGCATATCAAAGTGCAGATATTAGCAAAAGTTCATTGTAATTTCAGTTTCATGAATAGCACAACACATGGACTCTCAGGTGGTTTGTATGATCTGCCAGTCGTGTTATTTTCCTCACTCTAAGCAACCAACCCATGTACTCATATTTAAAGTCTGGATGCAGAACAATATCATCAGTTATATTGTTATAATCCTTACTGAAACTAATTTGAAGTGAAAATCAATGGTCCATAGCGCCATGATTAAGTAATTTCCATAAAAAGGCAAAAAAAAAAATCACAGACCTTCACTGCAGCAGTACAAAATCTAAAATGCCACCAGTTCAAGCAGTTTATCTGTTGTGGAAACAAAAGTTTTCAAAATATACTTTCTGATAGCTGCAGATAACTTTGTAATGCCATTATGCAGGCCTTCAAACTTGAACTGAAGCCTTTCACCCAAGTGCTGCAGAAAAATGTATTACAGATAAGTTTTCTGTCCCCTTCTGGTTCAGTCTGGAGCAGAATTATAGCACACTACTGAGAGATAAACCACATAGTTTATGGCTCCAATGAGATGAAAATAATGCACTAGAATCAGATTTAATATACCTCACTATTTAATCAAATTGCATGCATTTGGAAGGAAAATTATTGCTCTCCAGAAGTATTCTTATGAGCTGCTACCAAGGGCTGGCCCAATGGTAAGCATCACTAGAATAATTACATTCAGGCTTGTCAAGCAGATTCAATTGTATTATTTACAAGTATCATGTAAAATAGGCAATAATGGGAAAAGAGTGCACGCAATACAGTTTTGCTATTTTGTTTGGGGTATTTCTGGTTGCTTTCTTTAAACACAACTTGAAAAATCTAAACACCTACAAATATGTTTTCTTTCAGAAGTGATTCATGAACAGAAATTTATTCATTAAGGACACTATACAAACACATACATTTCTTCCAAAAGGATAAAAAATCTTGTGTACACTATCAAATCAAGGGGAAATTCTAACTATGGTACTTCCATTGAGGCAAACTATCAACCTCCTATAAACTTAGTTAATTATTCTTCCCTTAAAGGAGGGAAAACTCACACCAACTTTTCCCCCCACCACCTTTAAATAAAAGGAAAGCACTCTTTGTTCTCAAAACACAAACACACGCAAAGTGATTTAATTACTGCTGCTGGTTAGTTCCCTAAATGGTATGAATGCTGCTGTGTAAATTCTAAGAGTCCTCTGATTGGTAGAAAGAGGATTAATGGTTTCTATGGGGCATAATTAGGATAAATATATTCTTCCCTCAGGTCAACAAAAATAATACCAAACTTCCAAGAGGAACTGCCCCATGTTCCTTCTTTTAAAAATAGATACTTCTACTTTATTTGCTTACTTTTATAAAACAGCATCACCTTCTTGTGACAAGACCACCTTTTAAATGCTCAGAAAAGAAAATCCTCCTATTCCAATAGTACTTAATATGTTCCTCTGCCTCAGATTATTGACTTATAAAATTACAAGGTGAAAGGTTAGGAAACTATTGACCAAATTTCAAGGAGGAACTTGAATTCTGCTTTATTCTTTGCATTCTTTTACATCTGTATTGCAATTTCTACAGCTGTCACTTCAGTAATTGTCTATAGCATCTGAAACAAACAATGAAACAAAAAATGAAAAATGACTGGTTTTGGTTTACACTACAACACATCATCACATTTCCTCCTAGTCAGTGGTGCTGACCAATCAGTGCAGAAGAATCAAGCAGAACATCTTGATGAACTTCACTAGATTGGTAAATAACATACACACGAAGGCAAATCATTCAGTAACTTAGACATAGGAACTACTTCATTTAAATTGCCATAAAAAGTTATGAAAGCTATTTCTAATGAAAGATAAAATGTTTACAAATTGTGATTAAAAATTGTTGAAATATGTGTGCATTCTGTAACCATTTATTTTTATGTGGCAAGGGGAGCATCAATCAGATTAAAAACTAAAATCAGAAGCAAATCAGTTTTGTTTGCTATCTTCAAAGAAGTTTAAAACACAAACGTCCAGTTAGAATAAAATATAGCTTTGCTGAAGTCAGCAGCACTACAGAACTAGTTGAAGTTCAAAAGCCACTCATTACATTCTGTCCAGCACTCTTCAAAGGAAATGAAAATTTGTGTTTTCCTGATTATGTTCTTTTCCATCAGCAGAAAACCATTGAGTATCTGAAAAATAATATTTATCCATTGTATACTAGGAAAATGCTGGAATACACAAAATGCCTGTCCTGCCTGGAACCCAGTACGATCAAAGACATTAAATAGATCACCCCATTCAGCATTGTCATTTACCCTACAATTCATCCCCTAGATGCTTATTGCTGCACCACATAAACAAATTTCTTTTCCTTAAATAAACAGAAACATTCTGCTTCTTAGCAGTTTACATGAGTTTTTCCTCTTAAATTAACGGAGCAGTCCTCAGTTAAGGAGCTGCTACACTCACTGTCTGTCTGCCTTAAATGCCACTTGTGCAAAACCAGCAAGAACCTGAGTCTGTGGGTACACGGGACAATGCAAAGCCCTGCAGAGAGAAAGTACAAGCCGGGAAAGGAGGAGGGCACCAAGGTAAGTGTGACTTTCAAGACCAAGCACTGGTGAACATACACAAAAAAATATCCATGTGAAGCCACTCTAAAAAGCCTAAAATGTCCATTGGAATCACAAATCACCTGCTTATTATTAAACCCACAAGCAAAGGAGTAGTTATAGTGTGCCTGAACTGCAAAGAGTATGTCAGTGAGGTTACAAATATATCATAATTTCTCCTTGTCTGATAGCTGAACAATAGCCCTTTTCACAGGCCCTTTTTCTCTTCAGATCTACTTTATTGTAGGTACTCTGCTGCCTTGCAGCCTCTGAGAAATATTAAATATGTTTATGATAACACCTGGATAAATTTTGAGTCATACCAACCTTTTCTAATTCAAATACTGTGTTGCTTTGCATAATTGCAAACTGCTTCATGCTACGTTACCAAGCGACTGTTTCTATCTTTAATGTGGAACTGGTATTTTTTTCTTATACTGTGTAGTTAATGAAGGACAGAAGCTTCATGATTAATTTTACCATAAAAGTAGGAGATGACTACACAAGGATGACTAGATAGGAAATCGTCCCTTTATAATTGTCAATTTGTCAGTATCAATCTGGAATTTCACTGTTAATTTATTTTCCATTTTATTCTCAGATCTACACCCAAGCCCAGGCATGTAACACTTATCTTCTCAGTGATCTTTATCTTGTGTGTTTGTAGAGCAATTTGCACAACAGAGCCTTGGTCAGGGCTCCCAGGCACTGCTGGGATAAAAATTAAGTGACTGTTTTCCCCAGACAGTGCCAGGAAATGACTGCATGAAGAGTTCCGTTTAAAAATGAAGTCTATTAGAAAAGGATCAGAAGCCCATTTTTTAGTCACTGTGTGTCAGGATCATGGTTAATCTAAATAGAAAGAAAAATATAGACCATCTTATGATCAAGATCTGCTTAGGTCCACAGAACATGAACACATTTTCTAGTGAACAAGTTTTGAATATCATTCATCCATGTTTTGGTACCTGACAAGTATTCTGCTCTTATAACTTTTCTTGACCTTACTTTACAACCTAAAACAAGCAAACCAACCCACAAAACACAAGAACAAACCACCTTTTCCAAAGCCTGCAGTTAAGTTTTAATTCTATAAAAACATTTTCATTGCCTACTTTAATTTGTAACTTTATTATTTTTAATCCACTCCCACCGTTTGAATAATTTAAAAAGACAGAATTTGACATGCTATTTGACATAATCTTTTTTCTATTCTTATATTACACCTGTTTAAAAACATTAAGCATTTCCAGTACTACACGGTTTTTTATCATAAAATATATTCTAAATTATGTTGTGACTCACATGACACAGGTCCAAGACTTGCATAGCTTATCAAGCATAACTTCTGAGCTGAATTATGTCAAAAGTATCTTCCATTTATTTATGAAAATGCCACACTTTAATCACAGGTCAATGAAGAATAAAAACTTCTCATTAGAAATTAAATACCTATGAAAAATATGCCTGCATTATGATTGGTATGTAATGGAAAAAATCAGAAAAGTGGGTGATCCTTATAATTATATCATTTCCAGCCCTATGGTAGCTGACTCTCCATGAAATGTCAACCAATGCTACGAGGCAAAAAAAAAAGCAGAGAACATAAGGAATGGGTAATTTCAAATGAAAAATCTGTGTTTCTCGTTTCACACTCTGAGCATTCTAATACATTAGAAGAGGTCCGTCAAATTATTACTTTTGCAAATAATAGACTTAAAATATAAACTAGCTCAGAAGCATGAATTTTTCTTTGCAACAAGACCAGAATTTGTTTTCCACATATTCTTCACTTGTTCAACTACATTGCTGGTAGCTACTTTTACAACATTTTATACAAATACTTTTTATACCAAAATCTGCTTTGAATGAATTCTGAGGCAGAAAAAAGTGTATTAGAGGACATACAGTCAAGTGCAATATCATAGGGGAGTTTTGAAAAGTGGTGTTTCAGATATATTCTCATCTTCCTTTCCCCAAACCCTGATGCAGCAGCAAGAAATGTGAAAATGAATGTATAATGGAGATAATATATTCACATTTAACAGGCAGGAGGTTTATTCTTCTAATACTTCTGTCAGTGATGTATTGGATAAAAACAAGATTCAAAATAACGAAGACTTCTTACCAACTAATCGATATTTTAAAAAAACATGAAGTAGAATATTGCATAGGAACATATACAAAACCTTACTGAACTAGCATGATCTAATTTTTCTTTATGATAAGAAAACTACAATAATATTTTCAGGACTATAAAAAAGTATTACAGGAAAAACTGTTGAATATTATTAGTAAAATGAATATCAAACCGCTCCAAAGTCTTTACCAAAAAAAAAAAAAGTCTCTCAACATGCTGCCTTTACCAGGAAAACTAAGCACAAAAATAATTTTAAATATTTCAACCTGAAGCCTTATTTTTTTTAGGATGTAGTTGGGGCTACAATCATCCCTTCAACAAGGTATATAATTTGTTCAAAAAACACTACTGAACAATAATGATATGAACTGCTTCAGTTAAGTAAATATGAGGAATTTGGGCTGACCCTCTCTTCTAAGAGGCTGTCTTTGTCCCTGCATCTCTACACATGACCTGCATCTTTTCCAATGTGTAATTTGGTAAGTTCTTGCTGCACTCAGTGCTATAAATCCTTTCTTTAAAGATGTATATAGCAAAAGAGTTCTACTCCAGCATTCTCTCCCTCTGGTTTTTATCATGTCTCCCCTTCTGAGAGGGCTCCATGTTGGGTCCAACACACCAGCAAAGAGGGTCCCTACCTCTCCCATACCTGTGAGATTTGGAGATGCTCAGGGAAAAGAGGAAGGCTGGCCAACTTTTATCTACCCATGAATATGGGTAGGTATACAGAAAATTAATGCAAATTTTCTTTCCCCATCCAGGCAAGGACTCTACAACAATTATTTGCATGATTGTCATGTCAAGGTTAATTTTTTAAAGAATTTTTACTGATGAAAAGTTGAAGGCTGTAAATGAGCTGTTCTGTTTTACAAAGGATAATTCTGTAACTTGTGACTACACCAGTAATCTTCTTCATTTCAAGGTTAAATCTGTTTACACTCATCCAAGGGATCTTTCCATAGCTTAGGAGATAATATCCTAGATTAGGAAGATCTGAGGCATACAACAAGAACAAGATGCTGAAGAACTGTTTTTCACTAGAGCCTTGACTTGTCAAACCTCTAAACATGCTGCAGAGCACATCTTTCATAATTCTCTGCTTAGGCTGTGAAAGTAAATAGATACATATATGGTCTCTAGTTATTCCAATTATGTCCTTATTATAAATGCGCAGGAGAGGCATGCTTAAATTCTAGATGAATGCAGACAAAAATACTGGGGAAAGGTAGAAATAAAAATGCATTTTTATGGTATAAGCTTCTAAACATCAGTAGGAAAGGGGTTTTATATATATACACCCTCTTTTCTAGAAACATAGTAGCAAGATCATATTTCCTCACAGTAAGGTTTTGCAAGCAGTGGAAGAAAAATTCCAGAAGCTGAAAGAGGATATCTACTTAACCACAATACTCTTTCTGTAAACCAGTTAAGCTTATTGACTAGTGGAACAGTTAGGGTTGCCATTACAGTCCCTATGTATCTAGAGTATGAAAGGGGAGAGAAATAAAAACCAGACTTATAAATCTAAGAGGCTCTGGAATTCCTGGTGGAAAACACTTAAAGAAAATAAAATACTTCATTGTTTTAATTGTAGGGTCTGGAGCATGTAAAAACATCTCATAGAGTTAGTTCTTTCAGTGTGTGGAAGTGTAGCTGGAAACAATTAAACATATGCATCAATGAAAATAGTTTTATGGACCTAGTCTGACTGAAACTGTTACTATTTTGCATGCTTAATGTAAACTACTTTTATGTTCACCAAGAACAAAGAAGGTAAAAGAAGAAAGGGTATAGAGTCACATATAAAAGAAAAGTAATAAGTTGTTTCTATAGTAAAAAACAGAAGCATTCTTACTATTGTCTACTTAAAAATGTAAAAGATGCAGGTTTAGCAGTAACCAGAGTATTACATTTCTGAATACAATCCTAGCCCATTCACTTCCAATCCCTTTCTTTTCACTCTTCTCTGGAGTCCCTAAACTGTTGTTGATATATGCATATATTTGCATTTATCTAGTCTTAAGTAGGAATTAAATCCAGTATTTCCCACTGAACCACTTGAAAACTACTCCACTCTGTTTCTTTGAATACCAGATACAGAGGAGTACAAAGAGCTACTGGTTTGATTCTTAATATTTAATCTTTCATAATTGGTTGCAACTCTAAAAATTTTGAACACTATAACCAAGATATCCAAGCAAAAATGGCAATTGGACAAAAAAAGGGAAAACAAGTGCTCTCACCTGTAGCAAGCTCTTTCACAGACCTCTTAGGGCTTTTCCTTAAAATTTAAATGGAATAGAAAGTAACTCTTAATGCCAGATGCGTCCTTTAACTTTCAGAAATTGTTTACATTGGGTAAAGATTCAAGTTACTGAAAACAAGACACATACATAAAAGCTTATTAGTTTATTTCTTATGTTCTTAATTTCTCAACTCAACTGTGTATGAGCTTAAAAATCTAAGGACTCCTGTGAATGTCCCAAAGGAGTGACATAGATTTTAGCCTCCAAGCATTTGCATTTAAAGAGAACACCAAAAGTAGCATTAATAACACTGAAATAATTTTTCTTATATTTCACCTAAACACCATACAATATTCTGAAGATAAATGGTTTGAGAAACCCCTTCAAAACAACTTAAACAATCATCTAAACTAGTCATACTGTTATATTAAAAACCTTACACTTTTTTTTTTAAGATAGGTGATAATGGGGATTTTGTTGGTGGACTGAGAACTGGGCACATTTTCTGATTGGTGTCCAGGAAAGACATGCCATATTTAAAGGATTCATGACAACTGCAATATGTTACAACTCTGATTCTTCGCTTTTATTTTGATGATGCCTTTAAAGGAAATTCTATCTAGAAAAGTGAATGCAACAGCAACATCAGTTTCTACTTTTATCACCTTTCAGCTACTTTCATTCAGTTCAAAAATATCTGAGTCCCTGAGCTCTGACAGCATGATAGGCATTTTCTGCTTGCTCATCATTATCAAATAAAAACAGATCCTGCCATGTACCCTTTCGTCACAGCAGGCTACATTGCATTCTTAGCCTCACTGCTCAACTCACTGTATTCATATTACATGGGGAATAGACCCTCCTTCTCAAAAAACTGCCTCAAAACAAGTAACAGGAATGAAATCTATTTTAACATACAATTGTAACTACAAGTGTTAGCTATAATTAAATATATACAATACGAAAATCTGGTATGAGAGCAGAATTTACAGAGTCATCAGGCAGAGGGGGAAATAAAGCATGGGATATGATAAATTCTAGCTCACCATTACTACTTACAGGCCTTTAACAAAACTGTTAATTAATAGTGATTGATCAGACTTTTTTCAAAAAACTAGGATAACCCACAGAAAGCTACCTCTTTGTGGTAAGGTAATACGTGAAATTTATTGTGTTGCTTTATAAAGCTTAGTAAAAAATCACTACTATGTTCCCAGATGCATCACTATAAGACTACAAGTTTTTTATGTGCTTGATCTTTAATTCTCAGTATGTGCAGCAACAAAGAACAGCAAGTGTAAGTTGCCGGGGTGCTTTTGAAGACGTGTGCTTTTCAGTATGCATCTCATAGTTCCTAATGAAGTTTCTGTCCTCCTTAAAAGATGAAGCAATTGTTCACTTTACCCTGAGTGACCTCTGCTGGCAAAATAACTTCCAGGCACACAGGTTAAAACCACTAAAAGCACCTTCATGGTTACATCATGAACGTACGCACACATACAGAACACATTGATTTTTCTTGGTAAGAGGTAGATGACACCGAAAATTAAAACATTTGCATGCTCAGGAGGTTATTGTCCAAGAAGAATTGAGTAGTTTTGTTGAGTCACTCAGTTTTTCTCTTAGAGTCTTTTAAAGAACTGTACAGCCAGAACTTCATTTAGAGGCAGCATTTTGAAGTAGCAGCTACTGAACAAGTAGTGGCATAGAATAATAAACCTGGAGTTTAATCTTGCATGTAGGTCTGGGGTTATACCATGGTACAGAATAGTTTCTTTCACTCTTCTGGAAGATACATCTGAATCTGGAATGCAGCCTTGTATATTTTGAAAGGGATTTTTAGAATTTGTGAACTGATTTAATCAAGTCTGACTTGACCATTATTTTCAGTAAATAAAAGTCAATCTTAGAATTATCTCTGGTTTCATACATCCTCAATGGAGTATAACTAAAATTTATTTATGCATATCAGAATGGTACCATGAAGGGTTTCTGTTTAATACAAATCTCTAATTTAAACAAAGCTGTTTAAAACCATGAGATAACTACAATCCAGGAAAAAAAAAGACAACTACAATATATTCATTTACAGTGTGATGTTTCCCTTATAAAAATATCCACATACTACTAGATTAGAAATGGCAAGAAAACACATCAAGGTGTTAACTAAGAACAGGTACCCAGTTCTGGTACCTATCAGTATGTATTTCTGAGACAGCATGAAAATCACCTTTATAGAAGCAACAGATGTATCATGGTTTTGGTAGTGTAAGTGGTATCTAAACTCTGAGGTCTTCACAAAAATGAAGCACTGTAAGGTGTTTTGACCAATAAAATTATTACAATTCACGGCTGCTGATCACCGCAATATTCTACCTTATTCAACAATGGCCATGAAATAAAAAGGGAAATGTATTAGGTCTCTGCCTCAGCAAATAGTGAAATCTATTTATATGCAAATAAGCTATCCATTATTAGTTTGAGGAAAGACATAGGCATAAAGGAAAAAAATAAATTTTCACTAGAAACCCTTAATGAAATCTATTTCAAAGCATAACATTTTACAAGAGCCCTCATTCATGTAATATTTGTTCAAACTTAGGAGGAAATTTGCACGTTCTGACCTTAGATGAGAACTGATACCACATTACTTCCGTGCCAATTTATGATATAAAATGCATTCATATCCTTGTGTAGAAACAAATTGATAATTGTAAATGTACTGCTTCCTTATAAATAAATGTATTCTCATGCTACAAAGTAATTTTATGCTCATTTGACTGCTTAAAATTTTAAACTATTTCCTTATATTTTTAAATTATGAACACCAGAAGATGGGAAAACATCAAGATTGTAAATTTTTATTCAAAGATTGTAAATTTTCAGAGAATAAGGCCTCCTTTTAGAAAATTTGATTTCATGCTGAAAATCCCAACTTTAATCTGGTGCCTGATTTTTGTGTTAAAAAACAAGAACAAGAAAAATGTGAATAAAAGAACAAAAAAACAAACCCTTTCCTGCTATAAAGAAGATGCCAATAATCTAAAAATCTATTTCTCTGAATGAAGTAGTGTTGGATAACTCAAGGGAAGCATTCACTGAATACAACAAAGAAAAGCAGGAAATAGTGTAATGCCAACCCTTACATTTAGAGCCTTGAATAGCTGAAGGCAAAACCAGATGTCAAAACTCTAAATACCATCTTTTCTTAGTTCTCTGAGTACATAGTTATTTTCTTCCCAGAATCTGAGCTTGTATTAACTATACCTAAGTGAAGATAGGCATGGAAAATTTGACACCACATTGTGATAACTTTGGAAAGAAAAAACACCTTTTTCATTATTCCACGTTTTCAGCCAACCAGCCCAAAACCCATTCATTCTCTGAATACACCATTTCAAATAAATTCTGTTTCTGTGGAATTCTGTTGAGTACCTTGTGAACCTCATTCAGCAGAAGCAGAGCACTCTCCCTTCTGCTACTTTCAGCCCCATCAGCTGAATCCAGTGCAAACCACACCCACCAGCACTGAGAACCCAGCACCCACTGGTGGGGCTGGACCCGCACAGCTCGTGAGGGATGCTCATTAAGGACCATCTGCTGGAATATTTCTTAGTGATAATGATTGATAATGAGCAAGAGATAACCATTAGCACAAGTTGTATGGCTAATGAGCATCAGCCAAGCAAAGGGGTGCTCTGAAATTTGAAACTGGCCTGATTTATTCACCTTCCAAGGATGCCCACCACAGCAACTTTGCACTCCTCGGCTTATATACAGATATTTGCTTGCAACAGTGCATTCAAATATGGAGAATGATACCTAAAAAGTGGTATTATTGAAAATTACTACTCACACTGAAATTAAAAGATCTGAATGTCAATGTTATTTCTTGTCAAACTATAAAAACTGGGTTTTTTTAAAGCAAGCTACACAAAGTTCAATTTCATCATGTTATTTAAGCATATATTTTTCTCTATTTCAATCCTTCCTATCCTAAGCAAAATTTATTATTTAGCACACATTTTCACTGAGATTCTTCTAGATTTTCCTGAATTAATAATTCCAGACATGACCTTATCCCAAAGTAGAGATTAGTTCTAGCAAAGGACAGACAGCTCACTAGGTACTATATTTAAAGAAGCACAAAAGTGAAACCCTGTTTCTTACAAAGTCTTAAAATTCATAGCAACACATTCAAAATGGGGCATTTGCCAATAGTGCTTTCACTCAAATTTTCAACTACCTCAACCTCTGGTTCCCGTACCAGTGGTACAAAAAGCATATAAAGAACAGAAGAACAAGAGTATTTCCTTAATGGGTATAATAAATCAAAATTACACCAGTAAGAAGCAATTACAGCATATTTAACTTCAAAGCACTCTTACCACTCAAGTCAATCTCTAAAATTATGTGTTAATTTTCATCCAAGTGATACTAAAAAAAAAAGTCTAAAATTTTCCACCCAATGCACCTCTTTTTTGACCTTTTCATTGATCAAATTGTCTCATATTCCCTTAAAACCTTTTGGCTACAGTGACACTATTAGAAAGGCCATAGTTATTTAACTTGCTGCTGTCGAAATCTGCCAACAATTGCATTCATAACATTGCTAAAAGGATGCATTTTTCAAAGACTATGGTCTCTTTATGCCTCAAACTAATGTCATACCTGCCAATTCCTTAGAACTTACAGGCTGCTCAATACCAATTACTTTTTCAACACCAATTTTAAGCTCTGAATATAAGGTGAAGAGGAGGGCAAAAACAAAGCCTTTTTGACTACTCCAGACTTCTTGAAAGGAAAGATGCCTCTTACTTAAAATTCACATTGATATATGTCGGGACTACTGCTTTATATCTTAGCATCTAGTAGAAACTGGCATTTTAAAACAATGAATACCAATATGCAAATATCAATAAAAATTAGCAAATATTCAGAAACACCTCCTTAACCTAACTAATTCTAGAAGATTTCAAGTAGAATAAAAAATGTTAAACCCAACAAATTCATAGAGAGCAAGCAATCCCAAGACTTGTGAAAACACTTCAGTTTAGCCAGCATCAGAATTATGCAGTATCAACCATTCAGCACCAGACATCAATGGCAATCTCAACACCAGGACAGCTGGTTGAGGAGAAACATCACTAACAAAGCTATCACTGTTCCACAAATGGATGGAGGTACCATTTAAGCTTTCTGTTAACACCTTCACTAAATTACCACTATACAAGAACTTTGCCTCTGCAAACAGGTCTCTAAGAAGCATCTAAACACATTGATGAGTTAAATTTTTTCATTGATTAGATTTTTTTAAAAAAATCATTCCATCACCAATGAAGCAGAACTGCCCATCATGACAATCCTCTCAAAAAAAGTTCAATTTCATCATGTTATTTAAGCATATATTTTTCTCTATTTCAATCCTTCCTATCCTAAGCAAAATTTATTATTTAGCACACATTTTCACTGAGATTCTTCTAGATTTTCCTGAATTAATAATTCCAGACATGACCTTATCCCAAAGTAGAGATTAGTTCTAGCAAAGGACAGACAGCTCACTAGGTACTATATTTAAAGAAGCACTGTAAGAAACAGGGTTTCACTTTTAAGTCTTAAAATTCATAGCAACACATTCAAAATGGGGCATTTGCCAATAGTGCTTTCACTCAAATTTTCAACTACCTCAACCTCTGGTTCCCGTACCAGTGGTACAAAAAGCATATAAAGAACAGAAGAACAAGAGTATTTCCTTAATGGGTATAATAAATCAAAATTACACCAGTAAGAAGCAATTACAGCATATTTAACTTCAAAGCACTCTTACCACTCAAGTCAATCTCTAAAATTATGTGTTAATTTTCATCCAAGTGATACTAAAAAAAAAAGTCTAAAATTTTCCACCCAATGCACCTCTTTTTTGACCTTTTCATTGATCAAATTGTCTCATATTCCCTTAAAACCTTTTGGCTACAGTGACACTATTAGAAAGGCCATAGTTATTTAACTTGCTGCTGTCGAAATCTGCCAACAATTGCATTCATAACATTGCTAAAAGGATGCATTTTTCAAAGACTATGGTCTCTTTATGCCTCAAACTAATGTCATACCTGCCAATTCCTTAGAACTTACAGGCTGCTCAATACCAATTACTTTTTCAACACCAATTTTAAGCTCTGAATATAAGGTGAAGAGGAGGGCAAAAACAAAGCCTTTTTGACTACTCCAGACTTCTTGAAAGGAAAGATGCCTCTTACTTAAAATTCACATTGATATATGTCGGGACTACTGCTTTATATCTTAGCATCTAGTAGAAACTGGCATTTTAAAACAATGAATACCAATATGCAAATATCAATAAAAATTAGCAAATATTCAGAAACACCTCCTTAACCTAACTAATTCTAGAAGATTTCAAGTAGAATAAAAAATGTTAAACCCAACAAATTCATAGAGAGCAAGCAATCCCAAGACTTGTGAAAACACTTCAGTTTAGCCAGCATCAGAATTATGCAGTATCAACCATTCAGCACCAGACATCAATGGCAATCTCAACACCAGGACAGCTGGTTGAGGAGAAACATCACTAACAAAGCTATCACTGTTCCACAAATGGATGGAGGTACCATTTAAGCTTTCTGTTAACACCTTCACTAAATTACCACTATACAAGAACTTTGCCTCTGCAAACAGGTCTCTAAGAAGCATCTAAACACATTGATGAGTTAAATTTTTTCATTGATTAGATTTTTTTAAAAAAATCATTCCATCACCAATGAAGCAGAACTGCCCATCATGACAATCCTCTCAAAAAAAAATAGTGGACATACAATAGACAAAGTAATCATATCTGGGTCCTTTACATTAGGAAATTAACAGTAAAGTGTTCAACAAAATACACAGCCACTCATCTTCTATTTGTCTCTTACCCAAAAGAAATCTATGCAGGTTCTAACACCCAAAGCACAGATGTTAAACTTGCAGATAGAGTACAAAGTATAGTAACTAAACCACTGAGACTGCATTAACTAGGCTGACATGCCTCTGACAGTTCCTACTGTGAACTTGCTTCAAAGATGAAAGATCTATATAATTATTTAACTTCACAATCAGAGTTAAATTACTTCTCCACAAATTCCAGGGAGAAAAATGTAAAAAAAGGAATCCTTCTCTTCTTTCCACCACATTGATATTAATATGTTATCTAGCCTAACACACCCACTAAAATGTCACTATGGGAACCCCTTTATGAAAATACCAGATCATCAAAACCATCTTTAAAGACATTCTCTCATAAACCAAAGAGTAAATTTTCTCCAAGGTACATCCAATTTCTCCTGAAAAGTTATGCACTATAACCCATCTTTTCACCCCACAAGGCAGCAAGAATACCACCACCAGCATGTGCACCAGACTCCCAGATAATGATGGCATCGGGACCTACCAGGAGCACTCATGAGTACAAGAAAAAATGTTCAGTTAAGTCCAGGTACACAGGTTTCTACTTAACCCACAATAATCCTTTAAGAATTAACTCCTGCTACTCAACACATAATATCCTGACACAATGTCAAAATATACTAACATGACAAAGAGATTTAAAACAGCTGGATCACCAAACCTTCACTAAGCCTGTGGGACACATTTCCAACATTTATACCACAAGCCTGTATTTTATCAACGATTTGCCCTATCAACTGAGTAAGTATCATACTTCTCTCAGGGTGATATATGCCTATACCATTATAACTTTCACAGGTACTGTGATGAACATCTAGAGTGTCAACTTCAAAATTGTCATACAGAAAATCCAAAAACACAACTTATTCCATTGAACCAATCACCATCCAATGTCAGTCTCAAACAAACTGGAACCTACAGCTAGGTGGTCTTAGATAACCATATTTTCTTCAGGAAGAATACATTTGATACCCATCTAAATAGCCCTTTATTCAAAAATTTTATTGCACTAAGAAATATCTTTTCTAAAGTATCAATTGCAATTAATTAATTTTATTTACTACAAAACAGAAAGCATGTAATACCAGTTGCAACATATTACCCTACCAAGACATTTATACAATAAGTCATTAATCATTTTGATCTATACTGGCAGAAAAATCATATCAGAATGATGCCTCCTAGCATTCAAATGTTACCCAGATTAACTAAACTCATCATTAAATGCAAATTCCCCAAAGTCTGGAAAGCACCAAATAAAATTAATTATGATTGAGTTAGAAATGTAGATCTGCTATTATGCTTCCAAAATCTCATGATAAATACTTGGAAAACTGACATTTGACTCTTTCATTTCCCGAAAAGTAGTTGACTTAATGCTGTGCTAACCCATAGCTAAGCAGACAAAAATCAAATTCCACAAAACAAATTCAAATAATCCATAAAACTTAAAAAACATCCAATAACACATGGGGGATACCTTTGCATATCAATTACCTTCCAAAAAGGAAGCTAGAAAGAAAACTTGACAGCTTTATTGTATACCAAACACAAAAGATTCATAGAGGAACTTTTGTTAGGACATAACTTTCACCCTCCTCTATCAATTTATAATCTGTCTTCTTTTTTTCTAGTAAATCTCTAGTAAATAACACTCATACCCCTTTTTTCTCTCTTCCTCTTGGCAAAATTATCTTCATGACAGGAGACAGCTATCTTTCCTTTTGGATGACCTGATGCACAATCAATTACATCCAAAGCAATGGCCCATACATAGTATTCTGCAGTTAAATTTGGTGCTTCTCTCAGACCTGAGAATGACTGCTGGACACAGGTCCTTTCTCTTAAATTTGAATGTCAGAACCACAGAACAGTCAACAATTTAAAATACAGCATATTCCATTTCTTATCCAAGACTTGAATCCTCTGGGTAGGTGGGAAAAAAAGGACTGAAAAGAAGGATTAGGGGGAAGGGAAGTGAAACAGGACAGCTGAGAGAGACTGAACAGGTGTGCTGGAAGCACTGCTACAGCCATCTGTCCTTTCATGCAGATGAGAAACCACCAGAAAAGACTGAACACCATAACAAGTGGAAAAAGACTACAACTACCTGTACAGTTGGTGCTTGGAGGTGGGGGAAACAGAAACTTCACTCCAGCAAGTTTTGCTTCTGTCTTGGCAGTTACTCCTAAGCAATATGACCAGATATAAACCAAGATTTTTCTGCATTATTCTCAGTAGAGGTGAAGACTTGATACAGCATCTTCTGAGTGTAGTTCTCTCATTTGAATGCTCATTTTGCACGTGTGAACGAGACTACTATACCCAGTGAAAAAAAGGCATACAAGTTATTTCTGTGAAATAAGTGAAAAACACTTGGTATGGCAAAGGGACAATCACCATCACATTTCATTTTAATTTTTTTAAACATTTTCCATTCTATTATTGAATGGAGTTGATTATTAGGTTAGCAAAGTCTTCTGTTATATAATTTTTTTTATCAAAATAATCTGAGTAACTTCCTGACATATTCTACTTTTGTCAGATGTGGCATTTGAAGACTCTCGGACAATTTGAGAAGACATGAAATGAATTTTCTCAAACTGCCCCCAGATTAGAAGCACTCGTCAAAAGCAAAAGTACTTTCCAGGTCTTCTTTCTTGTTTGTTTCTATGAGTGTTGTTTTATTTTCAAGCTCTGTAATATTTTTCAGTGGAAAAAAATAGAACTGGAGCTATGTCTTTACCTTAGGGCAAAATATCTAGTCACACTTCTATGAATTTAATGGGACTGCTATATAAAAGTAGAAGAAAATTAAAAATTGTGAAAGACAACTCTGGTTTATATGGAAGAAAATTAACAGTTTAAATTTCACTTTGGTGTATAATGAGTGGATAATTGACACTCTGGGGACCTTTACTATCTATAAAAACACACTTCTTAATAGAAAATTAAACATCACACCTTTTTAAGTGGTCCCAAAATATTAGCAATCCTCATAAAAATTAAACAGCTAGAGGGAAAAAAGAAGATTCACAGTGTGTCCAGGAAAGTAAGAATTATATTTTATGTATACAAACTGTACCTCAGAAAATCTGCATGCCTCTGAAATTACAAAAATCCTTGAACATGTTTACTTGAGTTGTCCGCAGCATAAGATAACCAGTTCAAAAACGAATGAAAAAAATTTATAGATTTCCTATGTGATTGTCACATAGAACTGGTATTGCAGAGTAGATTCTTTTCAAATTATAGAATCACTTTACATAGATTTCAAGATCACCTGCAGTCACTACATCACACCCAGCACGGACAAGGGTACTGATAGCAAGAGCTGCATGATTTTCATCATATGCCTTGAATTTGTAGGCATAGTTGAAGATGGAGATAGAATCCTGACTATTTCCTTTCATGAAAAGCAGTCTATCAGAGCTGGAGTTTGGCATGTGTAAGAGTAAATTTATTTCATAAAATACCACTCAAACACTTCAGAAAGCCTGTTTATTTTACCTGTTCACAGTATGTAAATACTCAGTCCTTCAGGCCAAACATTATTATCACCGAGCTTCCTTTTTATATCATAGTAATCCTGCCAGTTCTGAAAATTCAGAGAATCATAGAATGCTTAGAGATTGGAATGGACCTTAAAGGTCACTTAGTCCCAGCCCCCTCTGCCATGGGCGGGGACACATTCCACTAGGACCAGGTTGCTGAGAGCCACATCCATCTTGGCCTTGAACACTTCCAGTGCTGGGGCATCCACAGCCTCCCACCCTGGGTAACTTGTTCCAGTGCCTCACCACCCTCACAATAAATAATTTCTTCCTAACATCTGACCTACATTCCCCCCCTTTTAATTTGTACCCATTACTCCTTGTGCTGTCACTGCAGTTCCTGAAGAAGGGTCCCTCTCCAGCTTCCCTGCAGACCCCCTTCAGATACGGGAAGGGAGCAGTGGGGCAATGCTGGTGCTGAGCAACCACATGGGAATCATTTGCTCTCCTTGTTTCCAGTCAGCTGATTTAATCTCAGCCCATGATTTTCACCTTCTGTGCCTCCAGTTCTTTCCAGCCTGCCACAGCAGGAGGGGAAGGAGTAAGCAGGAGGCAGCATGCTTTGGAGAGTCTCAGTGGAAGCACTAAACTGAGGAGTACCACTCCTAAATCATTACATGGATGAAGCCCCCCTTTTCCTACATGACATAGAATATTAATTTCATTGACATTCCTTGCCATTGTTTTGGTCAAAAGCAATCAATATTTTAAAAACTACTTGTTATTTCAGTACTTATTCTCTTTAAAAAGGTGTTTTCTTATGCAACAACCAACAATTTTCAAATTAAGATTCTACAAATACAGACAACAGCTTTATATCCCTTTAGGACCAACCCAGATATTTTCTTCTGGGGTCTTTTGGTTCCACATCTTCATCTAAATCAAAGGTCAGCTGAGTTGCTTTCATCTTTTAGGAAACACTGTTTAACAATATGTTTTAAGAAGGATATCTCTTGCATATTTCTGGCTGAAAACATTTACCTGTTCTGTTACCATTAAGGAACATAGCTGATCCATTATAGCTATTTAAACACAGATGTCTAGAAGTACATAAGAGATAAGCCTACAGGTAAAGAGAAGGCACATTATTGCAAGAATAGTTGATGCAAACTAGTCCAAACCCGCTCACAAGAATTAAAACAATAATTCTTCAGACAGGTAGGATTGTTTTGTCCATATGAAAAAAGTGTTGCTATGTTTATACAGTAGCTAGAGGTGGTTAAACATTTATCATTCATAATAGCTAAATATTTATAATTCATAATATGAAATTTGAGACTATTTAAGGCACTGTAATAGAGCCTTTATTACAGCACAATTGTTTGCATGCGTGGTGATTTAAGAACTGCACTTCAGATAGGTAGTAAATGTTACTGCTCTAAAGTATGAAACCATAATATTCCCTCTCCTACTCACAAAGGCTAAATTCATTCCAGGAAATACTATGAGAAAAAAATTCCTGGGAGAAAAAAATGTCTTCAACAGGGAGGATCTTCAATAGTTTATCCTTAAACAGATCAATTTATCATTTTAGCACTAATTTGATATCTGTATTTTCAAGGCAAAGGATGTCATTCATACTTAAGCAGAGGCCTTTTAAAGCATTTTCTTCATTTTTTCTTATTAAATGCATTTTTATTCATGACAAAAGAGTTGAATGTTCTTCCTGCAACAGTCACTGTATTTTCTTCCTTCTAATTTTTTTCACTTTCATAGAATAAGGATATTTTTGGGGGTTTTAGTCTGTGAAATGCAGCAAATTTAGGAAATAACAATAATGCCTTACTACTCTCACGATGTTTTGTGTACATCTAATTTCCAAAAACGGGATGACAATCACTTCCAGCAACACTTGAAAACAACAAACAAAATCAAACTAAAATAAATTATAAGCTTTTAGAGTCAGGTAAACAAATTTTGTGTTTTCATTCTCAAACTAGAAGACTATACAAGCACAAGAATTATGTATATCCCAAATTCATGAAAAAATTAAGGTACTTCAGCATCCAACAGCTGACAAACTAAATTCCAGCCCATTATCCCTCTCCTAGAAAATCTTTGCTGAAAGCAATAGGCCTCAGGAATTTTTGATAAGGCTGACACACCAGGAAGAGGATCCCAATTATTACATCGAACAAAGTACTAAGGAATAGCTAGAGGAGTCTTTAAAGTAGAAAAAATAATATACAAGGCTGTATTCAGCGCTGAAAAAAAAAAAAAAACACCTATAGAAGGCCACTAAATTATTCAGAAAGAGTTACCATGAGAATAAGATGCCAAAATACATTTATATCACTTTTGATCAACTCTTACACTGCGCATTTTTAAAAGTTCCTCAGTGCTCCAGTTTTACAGAAAATTAGCAGGCGAAGGGAAAGCAAAGCCCCTACAAAAGAAAGTTTTAAGCTGGCTTGATTTTCTGCTTCTGTATTAAGTTTTTGGGTAGATCAAGCACTCTCATGCTATCAGTGGTTCTTATACAGGTGACGTCCTTCAGCCTATTTGGCACACATGGATTTCCTGTTATTAAAAAAGCAAAGGAAAATACCAGAAGGCAACAAAACAGGTTCTTAGAGGTTTCCAAGACAATAATCTTTTATCAGTAAGAGACAACAAAACTATTTAGAGATTCAGAAAAGTTATCTTCTTCGGACGTGAAACACAATGTTTATTTGATGCTTGCCATGACATGACTCTCACATAGAATAAATGTAATATTTTCTTATTTGTTATTCTCTGTTATTAAATCTGAGTGGTTTTCCCTCTCACTACTACCAAACTCAGTCTCAGGTTTATATGTTATAAAATCTTCATACATACACACACATGAGAAAATTCCAAGGTAGCATCAGATTTTCATACTTCCTTCACAGCTGTTGACGTTAAAGAATCCTTAGTTGAATGAAACATACATCCACTAACAGCAGGGTTCTTTCACCAGCAAAATTAGAGATAGATCTTATCTGTTAAATTTAACAGTATGTTGTTCTTGCTCATCATTTTAAAAGTGAAGATTAGAATTTAAATTTGAGGTGTTTAGGACACTGTCATCTTCATTCCATAATTCTGTGCTTGATAACAGTTTAATTCTATTCAAAGCAAAAGTCTTTCTTATTAGAGGAAGATTCCTTTAAAAAAAATTGAACTTCCAACACTGCTTTTAAAATGAAAGCAGGATCAGTGTTCACGTTTTCTTGATGTTTTTGCTGCTCTCTGACTATACTCAGAAATCACTCCTTCCCAGATTTCTGTTTTACCTGCCAATACTTTAGATCAGCAGAGTCTCTCTATCAAGTCCACAGAGCTTGAAGTCCCTTTGTGGATGTTAAAGAGTGCAGGTATGTGCTCTACAGCTGCACATATTGGACAACCTGAGAATCACATTGCAAGCCCCTAGATGTGTCTAGCAGACAAAGGTGAAGCAGGCGTACAGAAGTCCTGCTGTATTCACACTAGACATGGGAATTCTCCCTAGCTAGGTTCTGTCATTCTGAACTCTGGAATTCAACAGATGCTGATAGCAGCTTGGATTCAGGGGACAGGTTGGAGAAGACTTGAGGGACTGAAAAATAAATATTACAGCAAAAACCTAAAGGCTTTAATATAAGAAAGAGAGACTTGAGTTATGACATGATCACATGCTATGAACTCTGCTGGCTTCCTTAGATGGGTTAGTAGAGATTACTGTACCATATCACACAAAGATATAAACGTGGAAAGGGGCAGGGACAGGACCAAAGAAACCCACAAAAAGTGAAAAAGCACTAAATTGAGACACATTCAGACTATAGATATAAGTGTGACAGTAAATATAAAGGAGCCCTGAAATAAATTATTGAAATCAAGATAAATCACTTGAAATTTCTCATCAGTTGAGTTTTTTCCTAAGAAAAGGATCTACATTAACACAAATAGTGGAATCGGAAACCAAAATAATTTCAGGAAACGCTGCTGTCTGCAACACTGTCACGTGAAATCAATTGTGATGACAATAAAAAATTATGATAATGATTTTCTGCAGTTGGTAAAATCTTTCATCTATTGACTTACTGTATTTCATGGGAATAAAGTAACACTTTTACAGTGATACTAAATCTTTTGCAATACTGAAAAACATTTCCTATTGGAAATTTATTTCAATCACGAAGGGCCCATCTAATCCTGTTAAGCAAGGAAAATTTCCTGCTAGATTCCAAATGCTCCTTATCAATTAGAAGTAATATATATGTATACAATTTGTTTTTTGGTAGAATGAAATGACAGTCTGATATGGATTACGTAAAGAAAATAAGCCTTAAAACATGGGAAAACATCTTTAAGAGTTTCTTTCAAGTTTATTTTTTTAAATTAAAGCTTGTCAGACTTCTAATGCCACATGAGAAACATCTTTCTGATCTCAAATGATGTTAACATTTCCCTCTCTTCTGTAAGTCACAATATCCTTTCAATACAATATGGGAACTCACATTCATAACTCCTACTTTTCCTCCTAATGTATTAAATAAGACTAGTGTTATTTTTATAGAAAGAAAATAAAAATCACTTATATGTATTCTTTGTTTCTTAGCTTTGATCTCACATTTAAATTCATCTGAAATAGTGCCATCTTGCTTCTCTCAGACCACAGAGATCATGGAGACTTGCTGCAGCAGCAATTAGATTACAGGAAGAAAGGCTGCCCATTTAATGAACTCCTTATTTGATCTGCCAATGCAAATGGATTGTGATGTTATTTCTAACATTTGCTTGTAAATACATTCACCATTAGTCTAAGCAAGGATGGAGAACAAAATGGGAAAGCTGAATACCCACAGACAGTATCTTATCTACATGTAGCAGCACAGAATTTTCAAGGCAAAGACTTCTATACTAAATATGTTGATAAGCGTAGGACACATAAATAATGATATTTTCTTTGGCACAACATAACTGACAAAGTCAAATAAGTAACAGAAATAAAATAAGAAAAGGTGAAAGAAATGCATTTTAGCTGTTCATAAAATTGATGAGGAGCTGAAATTCAGAAAGTTTATTCTGTGTGATAGAATGCTCAGAGAACAGTCCAGAAACCACTGACAGACTGTGGACACACAAGGGCAAAACTAAACTGGATTTTGAAAAAGTGGTAATACCAGGAAAGGTCTAACTTCCAAGCCACATCAGTATAAACCCACAGAATCTGTATATTTGGGAAAAAAAAGTTAAAAGTGAGAAAACATAGGGTGAAACTACAATTTTTTAATTCATGTATATTTATAGATTCCAAAACAAGTGTAGTAGAGATATTAAAGCGTCATATGTGGAAACAGTTCCAGAATGAGTGAATAACAGGGAATGTCAATAGAGCCAGCAAGTTATCAGTTTTTTGGACTCATTTCCTGGTCAGGAGCTAATTATGGAAAACAACAAATGACCTACAATATCAAGTTGTTTGTTTATTGTTCATTAATTTTCAATGTTGCATGGGAAACTTAGAGGCTGTGTATTAAATGGTAGAACAATGGATAATGCATAGAAATGCTGAAATATAAATTTTATGTTCATATGAAATTATCAAATATCAAAACTACATATATTGAAGCTTTGACACAAATTATTCCAGACTTCCTAAATAGTTATCCAAAGACAATAAAAAAAAGGTTCTAAATTCTTCTTTTGTTCCAAGCCTACCTCTCCCCAAGTTTTACACACAAAAAATAAACTTCTTTCTGCAAATGAAAACACAATTTTCTACAGTTAGGTCCTTGTTTTATTTCACTCTAACAAAAGTGGAAATAACCTTTTGAAAGGAATCAGCAACTCCACTATAAAGACATGCTAGGCTGAGTATCTAAAAAACAGAGACTTAGTACTTTATGAAAAAAATTCTTGCAGAATATAGTGATATATATAATTACATATAACATATATATAACACATATCGTGTTATATAATATATAATAACATATACTCTGTTAAATAATATATATCATACAGTTTTCATGACTGAAATGTGTATCCTACTTTCTTAAAAACTTAACCAGTCACACTTTATATTCATGATAAATTACACACAAATTGTGCATTGCCTTGCACGTAAATTAAGCGCACATTTTCTCCTGCTTAATTAGCCCGATTTGGTAAAAAAATCAGTACAAACATACTTCCAGAAAAAGTATGTCAACAACTTAGTTCTGTTAAAGTTACTTTATCTCCTGTTGATTGGAAGCTGCTCACTGATGTAGCTTCTTTTTCCAAATTAATTGGGGAATTATCTTTCTTAAATGCTCGCAGTTTTTTTCATTTCTACACACTTCTGAAAGAAACTTTAATTACTTAGCTGATAGCATATCTGTCATTAATCTTGTTAAAAAAACAATAAGAGCTCCTTAGGGGATGGAAATTGTTCTCTTTATTCTGTCATTTCATATAATCAGCTACGAGTACACGATTAAAGAAGCACAAATAACCTTTCTGATTCTTTTTTTTCTTATTGTTGTAAATAGCATCACTAACCAACAAAAAGGAAAATACATTGAAGTCTTCCATGCATAACATTTGCAATTTCATAGAATATATTTTCCTAATTCATTTTTTTCCTTTTGTTCTCTTGATAAAGAAAAAGGTTTCTGCAAATTATGCTATTGTAGATTTATAGTCATGCTTTTCAACAGCTCAGAGGCAACTCTGAGATTTTGCCTGATGTTAGATTAAAAGATTTTTTTTCAAAGAAGAAATAGATGAGCATTAAAAAGTTACATCAATGTGTAATAAACATTTCTCTAAGGAAAAACAAAATCCTGTTTCCACTGGAATAAAAAATGTGTAGAATTGTTTAAAGAGAATAATTATCACTTTTTTTGCTTAATTATATAGAATTAGTAAAAATAATTGGCCACAGAATAAAGAAGGCTTTGCATTTAAATGCTAAATTCATGCAAGAATCAAAAAATAATGCTCCTGCACTATTGTAAAGCAACATTGAATTGTCATGGGATTGGTATGAGGAGAGCTATTGAATATTGTAAACATTTGAATAATTACTTAGGATCAATAGTGATGTTTTATTGTGATGTAAAAGTTTGCTCTTTTCTGTAACTAAATGCCATTACAAGAAATTCCAGTTACAAATATAGAATCTGGATGCACAGTAAAGGCTGATAAAATTAACCTTTGGATCCACCCAATACTGATTAGGAAAAAAACAGAAGTTTCTCATACAGACTAGGAATTTCAAAACAAGAGTTCTGATCTCATCGTGAGATTTAAATTGTCTTATTTATAGCAGCTGGAATTTATCCTTCTCTGGCTACTCCTGTGGATTGAAACTAGATCCAAAGGAACCACAAAATTTGTTAAGTGATAGTCTTGACCATTAATATGACCGAGGTCTCTAGAAAAATTAAAACAGAAAAATTTTCTATAGGCATGACTGAATGCAAAAGGAGACCAAGAAAACATTCTGTGGTATGCAAGGAAGTAATCAGTGCTGAGCTGCAATGATAAAAGAATTTGAAGCAACAGCCTGATCTGGAACTGAAGCTGCTGTGTAGTTTTTCCAGCCCTTCCATAGCCGGGGCAGCGAGAAAAGCTGAAGCCACAGCCACACATTTTTTCTACAAGGTTTTATACAAATCACCATATATGATAAGATAAATCTCCCCAACAGAATCAGTGAGCACCTGAAAAATGAGATCAGTTTAGTGGGAACTCTTGAAGCCAAATTAAACATTGCTTTCCATATGAGGGGGAAAATGTCAATCCTGAAACTAGAATTTTCCAAGACATTCTCATAGGCAGTTGCCTCCATGTCTACCTAAATATGTAGGGCAAGAGATACATGCAAGAAAAGCAGACTCTGAGATTCAGACAAACATTGTAGACCTCAGAAATCACTTATTTGTACGTTAATTGATGTTCAGTATGATATAACCAGAGATTTTTAGTTCCAAATTTTCTTATATTTATAGACAAAGAGGGAAAAGTGAAAGAGGAAAGGGAGAACATACGGGAGGTTTAACTGGCCCAACACCACCAACATGCCACTCAAACCAGCGGTAAATACCATAAAAATACACATGTCTTCAATGGGTTTTAAAGGTCCAGCGCTCTCCCTAGATACCATTTTAGGGCCTGGGAGATGTTTGGCTTGTGTACCAAGCAACATTAATCTTCTAAAAAGAAACAGAAAAAGGCTACTGAACCCCAGGTAATATTATCTGTTACTGCTTCATACACTTTTATCCATTGTAGGAAAAGGAAAATCTATTAAATAAGTTTGCCAGAAATTATTTGCAGGGTGAAAGACAATCTTCAGAGGACCATTAAAATCCACAGAGAATCAAAGAAATCCTGTGATCATGCAGCCACTTCAACTCTACATTCCAAAAAACTGGGTAACATTTGGCTTAACCCAATTTGGCTAAGCCTGAAGAGAATTCAATGAACACATGAATTTTCAGGAAACTGTTCTGAGGAGTGAAGAGTTGTCTCACACTCAAAAAGGACAGACCTCAAAATTTAAAAAGAATATCAGATAGTTTATTAATTCTGTGCTTTTCCAAGAATTAAATTCATTATTATTTCCATCAACCACTGCAATAAATATCACATGGAAAGGAAAAAAGAAGTAAACATTACCTTAAGATACATATACACAAGAAACTTCAGTTTAAAGTGCAAGTTTCTCTAAGATCTGCCAAAGACAGGACTTATTTCTGCCAAGAATAAAGGCTCTGAGATTCAAAAACTTTGTCTCTAATCTTTTCCTGCTGGATTTTTGTGACGGTGTTCACAGGGGTCTTAGGATGAGGGAAGAGACATAGATCTGACTCCATATTTCAGAAGGCTTGACTTATTATTTTGTTATATATATTACATTAAAACTATACTAAAAGAATAGAAGAAAAGGTTTCATCTCAGAAGGCTAGCTAAGCTAAGAGCAGACTCAAAGAATGATAACAAAGGCAGCTGTCTGAGCCAGCTGGGCTGTGATTGGCCATTAATTATAAACATCCAAGATGGGCCAATCACAGATCCACCTGTTGCATTCCACAGCAGCAGATAATCAATATTTACATTTTGTTCCTGAGGTCTCTCAGCTTCTCAGGAGGAAAAAATCCTAAGGAAAGGATTTTCATGAAAAGATGTCTGCAACTGATTTTTGCAAAATGAGAGTCATTTTTCAAACTAAAAATATGCACATACACACACAGAGTCTTGGGTTTTTACTTTTTTTAAAACAAAATTATAATAGCAAAAGTACTCACAGTGTGGATCTTTTGTCTTTTCTTTCAAAACACTGTTTACTGAGTTTCGTAAAAGCATTATGAAAGGGTTTGAGGTTTTTTTTTTCATTTTAATGGTGCACACTACTTTTAGAAACAAAGATTAAAGTGCTCTACAGTTGGTTTGAGTACCTTTTCAAACAATTCCCTGAGCTCTGCTCTGTACCTTCAGATAGGAAATACTGATGATTCATTCTGATATTCCCTCCACTCTACACAGGAACAGATATCTTCCAAATGCTGGGAAAATTCCTGCAGACATCTCAAGCCCTGTGCCTTCAACCAATCAGCTAATACAATATTGCATCCTATGCTGTTTAGAATGTGAGATAGCTCTCGAATCAAAGCACTAAAATGAAATTCAGGTTATAAGATCCTATTACTCTGAAGTATGTTACATAAGAGAAGGAAACAGAAATCCACTACATCTAAGTATTCTCAGACAGCCTACAACAGTATTTACATTGATATTTATTTTCACTTCTCTTAGCAAAGACACAAAGCAAATGTGTTCATCTGGTCATCTCTAGCAATAGAGAGCTAGAGATTTGCATCTCCTCAAAGCTTCCCATTTTTCTTGGGAAAGGTCAGATAGCTTGTCACAATTGAGTCTGCTACTTCTGAAGCAAGTAAAACTCATGCGCTGGAAAGGATTTTTGCAGAGGAAGAACTATTCATTCATTTTACTTTAAATACAACTATTACTTAAAACTCAATTTTACTGAGAATTCCGCCTGAGTTCTCAGTAATCACAGTGGTGACAACATTTCTCCCCACTTGCAAAGAGCAAAGCACAGCACCACTCGATTTTGCAATTTTCATTCTGACATACGTTCGCTTCAATTTGTATTCAATAAAATCCTGCGCTTGAAGTACGAGTACTTCTATGAAAAGAAGCAATGAGGTGGAAAACTGTCTTTTGAACTTTTTCTTTCACTGTTCAGAAAGTCATGGTATATTTCAAACAACAAGGAACTGTTACAATCTCTGAAAGCATGTACCCTGAAATGAATTTAATTTAATCCTTACAGAAGAACTTGACTGGAAAACACAGTTCAGAAAGAGATAGTATACTGTGAGTTTCATTTACAAAGAAATAAAATTATTTACTGTACAGCTATAAGCTCTCCTCATACTCTATTGTGATGTTATGATTTTATGTAGTGCCATTTTCTCTCCTTGTAGTGAATACAATTTTTGACTTGTCAAAAATTATTTAGATTAACTTGAGATACATATAAACCCTTGATAAATATTCTGCATGCTGTGAAATAAACCCAAGTTTTGAGTTTGCCTGGCTTCTTTAGAGAGGGAAATATTCATCTTATCACGAAGTAAACAGAGAAAGATTCCAGAATAATGGACAATAGCAACTAGTACAGAGTTGCTGAATAACACATTATGCAATGAAAGATCAGCAATTACCTCCTCCCAGAAGTTTATTTCACTAGTGGTTTAGTTCCCATTAAAGATTACCTCAGACTTCATTACTCCATTCAAACTAACTCAAAAATTTGCCCCTTAGCTAAAAGTTGCAAGGGAGAGCAACCCAGTGAATTTCACATGCAGCTCTACGCAGCAGGATCACTACTGAGACCCACTGAATACTCAGTTGCCTTTCCAGAATCTCCACCTATTTTTAAATTACACTGTGTTGAAAACTTTGCTCATCACTTAAAAAAACTAAAGAGTTTACAAAGCAAACTATATTATAAAATCCACCTTTGTGATTACTTCCTTAAAAAACAAACACACAGAGGATTGTAAGTCCCCAATAGAAGCCCCCAACAAGCAACTGGTTGGTGTCCCTTTCTGATTTGAAAAATGGAAAATGGAGAAAACAAAATGAGGAAAGCTATTTCTGAAAACAATAAAATAGTCTTAGTTGTAAGCTTTAAGCATATTCCGAAAGTCACATATTTTGGTTGAAGTAATTCTCCACTTTCTTAATAGCTTTAACAGGTTATATTTTTTTTCAGGATTAGAAAGATAAGTAGTCCTAGAATCTAGACAGGTGCAATTCAATTCACCCCTGTAAACAAACTTCACATTACACAGGAAACCCCTGCACATCATGCTGCCAGTGGAAAATATTCTACAGCCACATACTCTGGTAAAACAAACAACAGCATGCACCATACCAATAAATCCACAACAGACAAACAAAGCCTCACAAACACACACCACCAAATCTTGGTGGTCAACACTAGAACATTAGATCTGCACTATAGACACCTTCAACTAAACAAAGACTGCATGTCAAAAACACAGCATTGTGTCTCTTACAGGCGTAAGGAAGAGCAACATGAAGATTTTTTTATATGTATCCAATAAACAACCATGCTAGGGGGCTGCTATTTGTTTCAAAAGATAATGCTAATGTTGAAATGAAGACCAGCAAGGACACAGGAGTGCCTCCTGACTTACTGCTGGTAGCTTCAGTCATCACTCATGCAATGACTTAGAAGCCAAATAAATGCAAAAAAAAAAGAATTAATGATAGATACTACAGCTGGGAAAAGACACGGATTTGTTGGGGTTTTTTCCATCTCTGTTTTCTCTTTATCCTAGTCAATGGGATTGCGCAGCCCAACAGGGCACAAATATGAGGCTAGTTCAAACCAATCTGAAAAGATGATCCTTTGTTACCCTCACGTGCAAACATTTCAAGACAAAACCTGATAATGTCAGGTAAGTCCACCCTTACAGTTCAGTGATTAAAATTTACCATAGCTTCAGACTTTCTTCTGCACCTGAGTCAGAAACAACACAAAGTAAACATTAACAGAGTTCCAAGCCACCGGTATACCCACATATCAATGGAAATGGATTTCAACACAGGACTGTTTGATAACCCATCTAACAAAGATTTGGAAACCTCCAGATCCCAGAAGCCTGGAGAAAAATGAAATGTTGATATTGAGGGCTTCTGTAAAAACATCAAATGCATGGCAGAGATCCCTATAGGGCAATCCTGTACTCACAAATAACATATGATGGAGAAATACAGGGATTTGTCTGCCACAAATGCAGACATAAGAGAATTATTTTCTCATATAAATTCAGTAATAAGGCCTCCTTAAGGGATTAAAAAAAGTAAAGAATTTGCTTTTGAGTAACTGAATACAGTATAGCTTTGAATGTACATTCAGATATTGAATAACAGATGATTAAAACCAAGGACATGGAAATACAATTATAAAAAAGATTATGCAGGGTCACATCTTCCAGCTTGAATCATAATTTGGAGCAAATTTTGCCATGAATAGCTCCAATTGCACTACTTACAGGAATTATTGCAGATGACAGGGCGTCACTAGAAGCATCAGGACAAAACATTTCCAATCTTAACATTTATAACACCCATATTTACCTCAATTTCCATTTGAAATAGAGCTACTCGTCTACTGCAGATGGTCTTTTCCTGAGTTTAAAAAGAGAAAGAATTAAAGAATTATCACCATTCATGCCTTGATTTTCCCATGAACTTCAGAACATAGAATTAAGTCTATTCATAAGCCTGAATGTATCCTAAAGGAGATGGAAACAAATTTCAGGCACTGTCAAGATTGGAGCTAATGAGTCCAGTGAAGATCACCATCAATGTCACATAATTCAGTCCCTGAGAGTGTAAGCAAAACAGCACATGGAATCAATGATTTTTTCAAAGTTACACAGAAAACTATTTAAAGCAGTACAGAGATGACACAAGTACATTAATAACAAGAGGAATATCTTACAAGGAATACTAATTCTTTACTTGGCAAAAGAAAACTGGTTCCATTATTTATCAAAATAAAGGTAAATTAAATTTTAACTCAGCAGAAACATAAAATCATATTAAAAATTTCTTTGCAACAATGTACCAGAATTTCTCATGAAAGTATTGAAAATGACATTTTCATCATATGCAAACAGATACCCAAGTAGAGGATGGTTGAAAGCAATTTGAAGAAGGGCCCCTACTAATTTGAGGCAACTATAAGGCACAGACTCAGAATGGAAAATCTTGCAAGTAATCTGCTGTGGTGTATATCAGAAAGAAGAAGAAATAAATGTATGCATAAAAGGCAGGACATGGAAGTATTTTTCAGCTGAAAATACCCTGAAAATATCTTAATTCAATCCTGGGACATGTTTGAGGATGATCATACCATCATCCACTCCACTGGTTTTCAAGGAATGCTAAGCCAATAGTACAAAGGAAAAGGAAGTAGAAGACCTCCCTAGCCAGATTTTTGACCTGAATAATCAAAACCTCAGTAACATGCAGCCAGAATAGAAGTACACCAGGACACTCAGGAAAGATTTACTTCACTGTGAAACGTTCATCAAGTTCCATCATAGCTCTAACAGAACACATAACTAGGAAAATAAATAGATACATCTAGTTATGAATACTAGGATGAACTGACAAAGGTTACCTTCTGAGCCTGAGGACAGCAGCTGTTGGAATCCAAAATGCAAGCAACTCTTAGAGCTTTGGGCCTGTAAGCCAAAGCTTAGAATAAACACAGGATTTGATCTGAGACCTTGGAAAAGGCTTCCAAACTTATGTGCTAGAAGCCAGAATGTGGATTTATAGTTTAAAGCAGAGACACGTTAAGCTACATAAAGTTTAGACTTTTAGAGTTTAAAATATAGAAAAAATAAAAATAGTTACAGAGTTAAACAAGGAGTTTAGAATATAGTACTGTAGGCTTGTGTGTCGTGATTGGCTAAGAAAACTTACACTCTAGCATAGGTCCATAAGACAAAATATTTAAGGATTGGGTCAAAAATATAAATATCCTTGTTGGCAGTGTTTTACTGGTCAATAACTCCTTAAAAGGTCTTGTAACTGAGGGTCTTGTGACCTTCTGAACCATACTGTAACAACGTGAGCAAATTCACCCTTCCTACCTATGTAGAAGATACTGCATCATCAAAAAACAACTCAAAAGTCCTGTCTCAAATTCCTTCCAAAATTCCCCACAGGTGAATTATCACAACCAGCAATTAACTTCTTCTGAATCCTATTAAAGACAAACCTTTGTGAAAGCATATTTCTGCTTGAATTCAAATGCTGCTTTTCTGCCTTGAGGAAGTATATCCAACCATATCACTCATGACTGGGAGTTTTCCACATTTAGCATTGTCACAAACCTCAGCATCAATGACTACCTGTTCTCCTAGAAGTTCAACTTCCCCAAAAAAGAGAAACTCCACCATAATCCAGAAAATACTCTCTGGTTTACGTAAGTAGTTTGAAAGTTTCATATTCAGGTGTTCTTTAAAATAACTAAGAAAGAGAAAGAATGCAGCTGTCCAGCTAGGGAAGCTGTCACATGCCCTTCACTACCTCTAGCTAAACTGGTTTAGCTCATTGTCAAAAACCCTATAAAATAACAATAGAAGTATGAAAATAATCAAAAATATATTTATAATCTCATTTCAAAGTGCGTCCAGTATCTTCCAACGATAAAGATACCAGATACCACCTATTAGAAATCAAATTCTAAATTTCAGTTATGCATCATTTTATAAACTTGCATTCACTTAGAAAGAAAACAGAGGCAATCAAATCAGTTCATCATTTATACAGGGTTCTCAGGAAATAAAAATAATGCTGCTTAGAAAATAAATGTTTTACTGAGTTCTTTCTCCTGATATTTTTTATGTCTCTTTGGGTTTTTCTCCTGAATTTTGGGAAAAAAAACAAGACCAGAGAATCACATTTTGCTATTGTATTGTCTGATGTTATTTCATCTGATTACAAGCTTCATTTTATATAAAATGCATCAAAATAATTCTAAAAGCTTTTTTCAGAAGCAATAAAAATATAGCACGAACTCACAACCCAGCATATTCAGGGTTTATGCTGTCTTTTACCAGTGTAAACCTTCAAACAATATCCCATTCAGAAATTAATTTGCCTTCCTGTGAATAAACTGATTGCAATATTGTTTTGAGATCGGATCTCATATCTGTTCAAGAATTATGAGACCAGAAAAAAATGATTAGATTTTTTGGTACCAATTTTATTTGGTGTTATTTCCTTGAGCTGATAATTTAACATTTCTTTTCATCAAAAGGAAATGGCATTTTATGAAAAAATTGTATCTGAAACATAATTTCAAATGTGCTGACCATCAATGTTGAAGATGCTACACAGAGCCAATTATCATAAGGAATATCTTAACATAGTTACTTTTCTTGCAATTTTAGGGTTACCAAGGTAATTAAGCTTTCTAAGAACTTTAGCAGTTCAGAATAGACCAGCCTTCAGCAATGCTTATTACAACATCTACACTAATCATCTTTTCAATGCAAATTAGGAGGAATTAGGATAAAAATTTAATCTCTGCAGCACCAACAGTTGCAAAGTGCCTTCTAACAATGGAAATCCTTGTTAAGTTGCAAAGGGGGAAAATTACTAACATTTTTCATTATAAAATAATGGTAATAAATAATTATAATTTACTAAGAGATAGGTGTTAATAATTATCCTAACCACTTTCCTTGTATATTCTGATTCCTTGATCTGTCCTCCCAATACTTATACTTTTAGATTTCATGGTCTATAAATTCAGGTGACGCATTCAAAAATTCTGGCTCATTCAAAAATATTCATTCCTATCCAGATGTTGGTCAAATATCTTCATTTGCAGAACAGACTTTTTCTGCTATACAACTGGAGTTGCCATTGTCCACTAACACAGAAACTCATTAAGGGTTGAATATTTTCAGAAATCACTGAACTTAGAAAGGTTTTGCGTGGCAGTTAGAACAGCAGTGCTGTATTTAAAAAAAAATGGATAAGTAATACTTGTAAAGTATGTGCTCCAAATTTAAAAATTGTTCTCCATTCCCTTCTACAGCATTTCAAAATGGTTGCTGGTTTAAAATGGATGCTGGTTTAAATGCCCAATATTAACGAAAAAGTAGAAATTAAGCCAATTATTTTAATGAGATGGCTCTAATACAGGTGCCATAAAATGCCATGTTTGGAAATATTTGAATATGTAGTTGTGAGATGCAAACTTGAGAAAACCCTTCAGCAATAACCACTGCATCAAGATAAGATTTCTGTGGTCTTTTAGCGCAAACAAATACTGCTTAGCCTTACTACAAAACCCTGTGAGGACACTGATTGGCAAGCTGTTAATGATGAACACTTAGAATTTTCTCCTTTCATAAAGAATTTGCTGAAATAGGAAAGCAAATTAAAAATAAGCACATGCATATGTCCATTACTAATACATGAACCTGCATACCTATATTTCACAATTGCTTTGTAATATGTTGGAGAAAAACTAATTTTTTAAGCCACTGGAGCTGGATAATGTCTTTTCATATCTGTTTTGCCCCATTACTTTTAATTTGAGTAAAAAAAATAAATCACAGTCTTATGTTAAAATTGTATTACAAATAAAACACATTGCAATTAAAGAGCTAACCTTCAATGTACTAACCAATAATTGTAAAATGTAGGAAAAGCATTAGATGGGGTCTCTGGCTGTAGCTCAGGGAAGGAGGTAAGAGTAGGATCATTACCTGCAACTCCAATAATAGTACAGCTTAATTCTGAAAGAATTTTTGCTGAAAATACAGAAAATCTTACTTTTTCTCCCCTCCCTTTTTTTAGATGTTTTCTTTGGAACCACATAGATAACAACAAATATTGTAACAAAGGTCTGTTGGTTTTTCCACTACATAAACAACAAACAGAGCTACTTCTCCTGACTGGCACAGCTCTAGGCTGGGGTCAGGAGGCACACCTGGAGAGCCAGGCCATGGATACTCAGCCACTTCTGCGTCCACCTTCCCTCTCAGGGCAGCAGCAGGTGCCAGAAATGGGAAAACATGAGCACTGTTTCCTGGAATAAAAGGTTTTACATCTAAAGATCTACTGGCAGAGCTTGCATTCACAGCATACCGTACAAAATAGAGCTATTTTCATAGATAAATGTAATTCCACTTTTAAAAGATTAAGTAACAGAGCTGTGTTTTAGAAATAGAGCAAGCACTCTGCAATTCAGGATGCATACGAAGAAATGAGATTGTTCTTTTCAATAGAGCCAGGAGGAGAAAGGTAATGCACCTTTCATTTTTTTCATTTTCACCTCTAACTTTTCAGGTGAGAAAATGGCTCAAGAATTTGAATAACACTGGTCACTTCCAATTTCTCCCCCTTAATTGTTGTATATTTGTAACACACTTATGAAACATCAATAAGCAACAGTTGATCAACACGGGTTTTATTGTTTAGGTCTCCAGATATCACCCTATACTGAATTAACCACACATTATGGTTTCACGATGTGCATTAAACATTTGGTAGGAAGTACCAGATAGCATAGGCTCTTCAGCATTCACTTTGTTTGATTCAAATGGGACATCTATTGCAAGTCAGAACTTTTCAAACTGCAATTGCTTAAAATTTCTTAATGCAACCAAGGTGTCTGGAAAACTTTGAAGTTGATGGAAGAGTAGCCAGCCATCAAGCTTCAAAAAAATTACTGATAACAGAATAAACCTAAAGGACATCCTATAGAAGTATAAATACTTATGCTATTTAAATTATAACCACAATCACAGTGCTTTTTATTTTGCCACAACTTTCATGAAAAGAGTAACACTGGCCAGATATTTCAGTATGAAAGACTTTGTGCCAACTACAGCTACTGCTAAACAGCCGTTTAAATTGAGTTCTTAGCAGCTGAAATCTACAGGAGGCAACTCTTGAACTGGCTTCATCCCCATCCCGCCAGAAGGGCAATTAAAGTATTCTTGGAGAAAAAAATACTGAAAGAAAAATATCTGGGGAAAATGGGCATAGGGGAAGACCAGAGCTGCAAATTTTAGAAGATTATTCCAAAAATAATCACAGTCCTTCAGATTCAGCAAAAAAAACAACAGCAGCACTATTTGCCTATTTTAGCAATTTGAGTTTCTAATTTGTATCATGAGCATCTAATATATATTTGTATATGAACATCTAATACATATTTCTGCACTGTCTCTGTGGGAATATCAGTAGAACTATTTTAATTTTTTCCTTAGATCAGGATAAACCAGGAAAATCTTTTCCATTTTCTACATTAGAAAATAAAAAATAAATCATGAAGTTGAAGTACAGCATTCAAATATTGATCCTTGCCATATACAAGAAATTAACACTGCTGCTGAATATGAGTTGGGCCATAAGACTGCAGCAACACTAATCGCAGGTAAATGTCAGTATTTTAATGCCAGGCACAGTAACCTAGAAAAAATTCCTCTTGTTTAACCCTCATTATTAATACATTAGCAAACATTTTTATATTCGTAAGAATGACTGCCCTGTTACTTTAGGAATATTTGAGAAGGCATTAAAATTAGATTTACTGATAAGTGGTAACACTCTCAAGATTCCCACTGGCAAAACAGGTTCTACACACTCACACTATGCTGCTATTCTATGATCTGTCCCATTCTGATGCTGTTTTTTAAAGTCTCTTCGGCAATTTTGAAAACCATCCCATGGATAATTTTAAGTTGATTGACTAAAATTAGTTGGGGGTCCCAAACCTGCTATGTAATAGCTATTATTGGCTTCAGTTCAGTGAAATGTAGGATCTTCATTTCCTTTCCTGGACTTCTTAATTATCCCCTTCTCTACTCCTTTTAATTTAAAAAATAAATTGTTTCCACTGACACATTCACAGCCTTAAGGAAAAACATTTACAACTTCAGTACAGCACAAAAGCTGTTAAAGAAAAAATAATCTATCTTTAGGCTTTATGGTGTCTTTTTAATACACCTAATGTTAGGATCATTATTATCCAACCATATAAAAAAACTAAACAGGAAAACCTCCCGAGTACTGCTTCCCTTCAGTTCCTATATTACAGACAAATGTGCAGTTTTTAAATTTACTTTCACATGAATTAATTTTGATAAGAATTACTTTTGAAAGACATGCAGAAGTACTGAAAGTGCTAACAAATTCAATGGAAAAATGCATCTCACATCATTTTATATTATACAATTTTTGTTCCTTATCTGAGACTTTGCTGTTGACTACATTTGCAAATTATATTTTCACAAGCTATTACTACATTTATAACTGGAAAACAACTTTTATTTTCCAGATGGACTCCTTACAAATATCATAGTTGCTAACTGAAATTTCTGAAGAGGGGATAATTAGTATCCCCTCATCAGTGAGACATATCACAAGCAATGGTGCAGCCTTCTTTTTTAGTGGTACTCAGAAAAACTCTCACCCATCTTCTAGAAACTCAAAGTACATCATATGCATTCCCATTATTGCATTACACACTCAAGAGAAATTAGTCTTTCACTTGAGCTAGACCAACATCCTTAATGCCACGAATTATATTTCACTGGGGATCACAGAGGGAATTCACTGCCAACAAATGTGCCAAGTTACCATCACTAAAGGCAGCAGATTTCAAAAGCACTTTGGCAGGGGCCACAGCAGCAGCTGTACATACCAGAAGTATCTGTCAGCTCAAAGTTTGCCATTTACTTTGCTTAGTAACACCTCCCTGCAGAAAATTATCAACAAACCCCAAAAATATCTATTTGAAATTGACATGACTAGGATTGACCTCCAGATCTCAGCACAGCTGCAGATCAATATCAGTCCTGAAGCTGTTCAGACATACTGAGACTGTATCTTATGACATTTTGGAGAATTCCAACCTAGCAACAGCAAAAGCAGCTAGAGGTTTGCTTGCCAGTGGCTGCAGTGGCAAAGCCAGCAGGAGCAGCTTTAAAAAAAACACCCTACAGAAGAACTGCCCTGGATTAGTGGAAGCAGCAGCTGCCTTTTGATATATTGCTCTCTTCCATTTCTTTGTCTTTCAGATATTGTCAGAGTTGACATTTTCCCAAGAAACGGCAGTGGCATTTGACATTCAGGGGTGATAAACTCAAGACCAGCCTAAAAGAAGAACAGCAAGGCATACTTATCCAGTATAAGGTTACTGCAGAGTATGTAAAATGAGGAGAAAAAAAGACTCATATATAAACAAGGAAAAGGAAGAGAAAAAACAATATAAGTACATAACAACCACATTGAGGCAGTTGATAGTGCCTTATGTAAAAGGAGCAAAAAAAGCAAGACCAAAATATTGTTGTGGTGAGAGTGTGTTAACTTTTTTCTGGTATAAAAAAACATTGGAATTGGTGATTTATTTTTAACAGACTTGCATAGGATTAGATCACCTTGCACCAGATGTAAAATTTAAAACTTCCAGCAGTTAAATTCAGATTTTTCATCCCTGTTACTTTTGCAGAATGCTTCAAAAGAAAAATGCTACTGAGACACACATAATGCATGCTGAAAATCTACATGCTATAGCACAGCACATTCAATTTGATACCTAGAAAGAGAACACCTGTAGTAGCTACGCCACATCAGTGCCATGATAATGGCTCAAACTATTCCATCAAGAAGCAGAAAACCAGGAAACAGTGACGTGTTTAATGCAAAATGAATACAGAACATTTGTACAACACAATCCTCAAATAAAAAGTATCCCTATGACTGATTTGTTTAAAATACTTACCTGATTGTATGTAAAATGTCTCCAAGTTGCATTTACCCTGTCAACATGTTTGATTTTTTCTGTCTTTTTTGCTTACACAAATAAACCTTGTATGTTTTAGATGATATCCTAATAACCTAATTTTAAAGAGATGCTGTATTTTAATAGACAGATGAAGGGCCACTCCTCTCTAAAGAATGGGATAATATGGCAAAGCTTACTGAAAAATGCATTATTTCATCGCAAAAATTGTCCCTGTGATGTTATTCCACTCACTTCAACAAAGCCCTCATAATTTTGACTTTTTTTCCCCTTACAGAATTTCCCTCACTTATACCCACAAACCTTTGTGCACTTCCTAACATCTCTCTGCCAAATTGGAGCCTTCCTATTTTTATTTCCTAAACATTTCTTCACTCTTCTCTGCAATGATATCTTTCTTAGATGATTCTTAGAGTCATATTCTAAAGTCAGACTCACAGCGTCTGCATGAATGACTAAAATCAGGGACTCTCACCCTGGCAGTGGATTTGGTAAGGTGGATAGAAAATAAAGTACTTTTTTTCAAGACTATATCCCTCTAACAATGAAGGTTAACACAGGAAAAGGACTGTGCAACTGTGAAGGCAGATCTGCTTGGAGACAGAGGTGGGAAGTCCCTTCCAACTTAAATTTTTCTATAGTAATATTTGTGGAAGGCCTTTACTCCTTCTTTACATTTTTCCTACATACCTTGGAAAAACCTTAAATCTCTTCTCACAACTAATATGATGCACAAGGAAGAAGGTGGCAGCTGAGATCTTTGGAGCACTGTGGGAGAAACTCTGCTCCATTACATTTCTGATAGCACCCATGGTCAAGAATAACCCTTTCTCAGCACCACTTAGGGGACAGTCAGCCACAAAGGGGACAGTCAGCCACATCTTTAGGTCCTTCAAGCAGATTCTAAGTGAAAACAAAATACAAGAATCTAGAAAAACATATTTTCTAAAGCTCAAGACAACAGCTCTTAAGAGTCTATATACCAGATTATGATCTGAAAATTGTGGTGATTTCTGTAATACCATAGAGACAAAACACAACCCTTTTACAGCCTAAAATGTGCTCAATACATGTACTAGGTAAATAACACTGCCTTTCCATTTCCATAGTATTGGAAAAATTTAACATTTTAAAGCAGATTGTTTACATTACAGCTATTTTAGAAGTTCTAATGCACTTTGAAGAGCTCAAGTAAGCACAGAATTACTTTCATAAATATTAGACAATAGACTGCAATAGTAATCTTGTTATGAAACTCCAGCTTTATTTGTCTTGTTGGAATGTTTCATTCTACAATGCATTGCTGGCACTTTGCTTTAACAGCCAGAGACTCTAAGAATTCCTGATTACATTACTACACTCAAAAGCCTCATTATTTCAAAACGTTTTATCATCAACTGATCGCTTTTAGATTACTTTGGGGACAAACTCATGAGCCTGTTCTTACAAGATTAGCATCACACTCCTTAACTATATTTTGTTTACTTAACTCTACCAACTCCTAAAACCTAGAAATTTGGTAGAGGTAGAGATAAGCTTCCTCATCTGAAGGAAACAGGTAAAGTACTTCATCTGGTAAAGTATCTTCCCAAATACAAAGGTTTGTTTTCCTTTTCATTCTTAATGTGCTACTAAACTTCATTAGTACATTCTTTAAACAATGCACAAACAAAGACCAGAGTACACTACAGCCATATCACTCCATGCTGTGCTCTAATTAGACTTCAGCAAGTAAATAGAAAAGGACTGAGTCAATATTTGAATGAAGGATTTCCAATAAACAAGAGCATCTGCAGTAACAGTTCTGTCATGTTTTATGTGCAAATCTGCCTTCTGAGCCCCTGTCAACAGTCTGACCTAGTGTTAACAATGCAGAATATTTCTGCACTCTTTAGTTACTGGAAATTCTGTAGCCTTCTTAGTCAACAGATGGGAGACAGCATTGGGCTGAATTTAAAAACTCTTCCTCTTCCACTGCACTTGGCTGCAGCAGCTGACTTGCATGTGTGGATCCCAATCCATTAAAATTCTGCTGGGGCCTGGGACTCAGCAGAGAAAGCAGTGTTTGTCCTCCACCTGAGCAGCACAGCTAGTGAGCTGAGCCTGAGAACCAGGTCCTCCTTCAACTGTGCCAATAATTCCCTGTCTCCTCCTCATCCTACCTTCTCACAGCTTAAAGAGCCCAAGAGTTGCCTGACACACATCCCCAAGCTTCAACAGCCCCATTCCTCTTTAGGTAATTTCAGAGTCACTCACTGCCTTTTCTGGAGTCCACATGCAGCCCTGTCCTTGACCCACTCACCCTACACCATCTGCTCCTTCCAACCAGCCACTAACACCTTCTCCATGCAGCCAAGCCTCTCTGGATCAGCCTAGAGCTCAACGCAGGAAGGTCATGGCTTCCTATAATATCCTCAACTCAAGGGACTTCCAAAGTCATTTATCTGGGTTGAGTTCCCATGATTTATACTGAGCAGACTCCCACAGTTATGACTAAAGAGCCACTGCTCCTGTTAACAGCAGCAAGTCATGGAACCTGTCCACACTGAAAACCTATAACATTCTTCCAAGATACAATAAAAACTGTTCATTATCTCTCTCTATTTCCAACCCACTGCTGGGAAAATATCAAAGTAACCTTTTTTTATGAAAAATTAAACTAAACAGCACAAAATATTTTCTGCTAATTTTTACAGCCTCAGAAATAAAAATTCTATAACTTTTCTTATACAACTCCCCAAGCAGAGGTAAAATAATAGACCAACCTTGATGCTTACTTAAGAATGCAGAAATATTTCAGAGACCTTTCTAATAGGAAAAGAAATTGCTGAAGTGCCACAAACAAGGATCTTCTTTTCACGACTTAGCACAATTATATCACTTGTTCTAACCCAGGACTGTGAGCAGATTATTCATTGTTGCATGGAGAACACTTATAGTTCAAGGTTTCTTTCAAAAAACATGCAAGATATTCCAGCACTCTAATCATACACTGTGCTCCGAACCAAAGTGAAGAAACTAGGGATGGTCAGCAGATTCACCTCAAAATGTTGTTTTCTTGAAATATTTCCAAACTGCAGTGTAACAGGAAACATTGAGGGTTTTCAGTAGATGTGATGCTACTAGAAACAGGAGCAGATCATCACTATATAGCAAAAGGAAATGTTAAGAATACTTAAATACACCAAACTTAAACTGAAATATTTATGGACTTCATGCTCTTGGAGAACAGGCCCATAACCTGAGATTCATTTTCATTGTGGTATTTTTATACCTAAAGACAGAAATAAGTAATAATTCATAAACAAATAAAACTTTTTGAAAGTAAACATAATTCTTACAGATATGTTCCATTTGCATATGATTTTGACTAATTTTCCTTCTTTTCGGTTTTCCTTAATTTATATTCTTCAATTTCATATTTTAATACTTCATGGAGAAATTATTTCAATATATTATAAAGACAAATTGTTCCATAAGCAACAGAACTAATGATACTCTGTTTCCTATAGCTTCATGTTTCATGGTTGACTTATTTGATGTCTAATAAGCACTCCAATAGAAGTTATTTCTGTGCCTAGGAATTCATACAACCCCTCTGCTTTGTTGATTTTTTTTCCTCCAGAAAGAAGTGAATTTGCACTGTACCCCGTACTACAGTGAGGAACTAGAAGCTTTTGTCTATCTGGCTGCCAATATTCACAGTAGCAATGTATTTTGAGAGTAACACTTTTTTAAGTTGAACAAAACATGCAGAGGAAGTAGAGGGAACACACTAACATGGAACACACACAAACTAAACTAAAGGTCTTAAGCTACACTAAAGGAACATGAAAGGCCTTAAACTACACTAAAGAAAGAAAACACTTTATCAGAAAGATGTTATTATTTCTAGCCATTTTAGTATAGCATTTTAGGGTGAGTGCAAGTTACAGAGGTAAAGCTTTTCTGTTAATACCCCCAGTCTCTTTTTTTCAATTGACAGCAAAGATTTTTCCAGAATTTCATTTCATGACAAAAATATCACAATCTGAATGATGAAATTATGCATTCTCTCTGGTTTCTTTTTGTACGATTCACTCCCTTAATATCTTTTCCACTAAAACCTTCTTCATAAAGAGTAAATTTTTTTAAAATATTTGAATACTGCTTAGTTTTACATTGGCTTCTCCGTCTTAGAACAGACCCTACAGAAATATCAAATCAGCAGTCATAACAAGTGGGTTTGTATTACAGGGAACATAACAGTTGTTGTATACAGATAAATCCTAAGGATGTAAGGGATATTCCATACCACAGAATGTCAAGGTCAACATAATAAGAGGGAGGAAGAAGAAAGAAGGGGGCGCATTCAGAGAAATAGCATTTTGTCTTCCCAAGTAACTGTCACACATGATGGAGCCCTGCTCTCCTGGGGATGGGTGAACACCTGCCTGCCCATGAAAAGTGGGGAATTAATTCCTAGCTTTGTTTGCTTGTGCCTGCTGTTTTGCTTTATCTATCAAACTGTCTATATTTCAACCCATGACTTTATCCACTTTTACCTGTTCCAATTTGTTCCACATCCCACTGCAGGGGAATGAGGGAGCAGCTGTGTGGTACTCTGGTCAATGGTTGGGGTTAAACCCCCCCAACTGATTGGAGTTTTTTTTTCTTTCCAGTACTATAAATACAGAATAGCAGAAAAAGAAAACCAACATGATTTAAAATAAAACTATCCTTCAGTACAAAAGGAATTTCCCTTAGCTAAAGGCCAATTCTAATTAGCTCACTGAAAATAATAGTAAAAACTTTTGGATACGCAGACTGTAATAATCAGAGAGCTGAACTGTTTTAAAAACTTTTCAATGCTTCTGGGGTGAGCACTATAGCAATCCAACCAGCAACAAGAAAAAATAATTAGTTTTCACAGAATACTGACTTTGATATCAAAGTTGCTGCTTGTAGTCATTAAAAAAAAAAGTGGACGTGTGATACATTCAATAAAAAGTGTTCAAAAAACTACGCCGTGTGATACGTTCAATTAATTTTAAAGATAAATTCTGCTACCCAAATTAATTTATTCTAGGACTGTCTCAAACATATTTTGCTTAAGATTCAACATTTTTTTTCTCCATAACAAAGGGACTCTGGTGTGGTGCAGTACTCCTTTTTGTCTGTTCCACCCTGTATCTGCCACATACTCCGTGCTGTACAAGACATGTACAGAACAAAAGGTAAAATATTTCTCATAATAGATTAATAATGCAATGACTTTCAAATCATTCATGTAAAATCATTTTCAAAGCTATAATGGAAAATTCACTAGAGTTACTTGATACCACTTTTCATTGTGAAATCTGCTAAGCACACGCTCATTTTTCTAAACAATTACTCTAGCAAGCATAAAAAGTAGGACCTTCCCAGAGAATCAGACAAACATAAAATGCTCATTATCCTGGAATAAACTAAACTTGGCCCAACTAGCATCAATAAACTGTCAGAAGAGGGTCTGTCATTAAAGCATATGAGCAGCTTCAAGTTCCTTTTTTGTGATACCAACAAAGGTGTGGTCAAAAGTAATACTCTAGACCAATATTTGGTTCTTACCATCTCTTTCCAGGCTCTGAGTCTTAGCAACCAAACCCACATTCAAGCTTGTCAAAACAGTTTTCAAATATTAACAGGCAAGATGGGAGGCAAAGCAAGGAGGGCCATTTTCAAGGGTGACTCTAGAGAGCTGCTGGCTTGCATTTAAGGGAAGGTCTCAGCCAAGTGATATGACTAAATAATGGAGAAAAGCCAGAAGCTTTTTATGGGCAGCTCTCTGGTCTCATTTTATTTTAGGAGTGTGGTGAAGCAGACTCCAAACACTAAGACATGAGGCAACTTGGTAAATTTCTCCCTTGAGGCAGAGTTCAAAGTAGTTAATTACAGGCAAAAAGAAATTCCTAGGAACAGAACAGGATTGTGAATCTTGAACCATGGTGAAGGACAAGGCCATGACAGAAAATATATTTTGCAGTGACCTAGAAGATAAATAAGCCTTGACAGATGAGACCAAGAGCCATAGACCTGATGAGTAAGCGCATCTCTTTTCCTCTTATGCCTAATAAAGCAGCTAACCCAGGACCCAGAATGAGTTAGCATAGTGAGATCTGCACACATACACTCAAAATAGACAGACTTTATGCCTTGAAGAACACTGTTGAAATAAAGAAAGCAGGAAAACAAGCTTGATCATTCTGACATGCTTCTACCTGGTGTCAGAATAACCTTGTAACACTGGCAGGCAGCAACAGCTTCCTACTCTACATGCAGTGTCTATTAGAAAACCACCAGATTTAAGTGCGCTGCTGGCAAGGCTTTAAGGGGTGACACATTCCTTCTTCAGACTAATCACCCAACATGAAGCAGCAATCCATGTGCTTCCTGGAACACACCTGTGTGCAGGGGCAAACATACATACATCCCCCCATTTGTAAAGAGGAATCTTCAAAGAGTGTCTGGGCAAGTCACAGTGGCCCAGTGTCCTTTCACCTGGCATGGCCGGCACAGGCATGCTGTGAAAGACTGCCATTAGAATCATCCTTACTTTTCCAAGTCTGCCTTTTTAAAAGCTCTAAAACTTTCATTCCAGTCAGAGGTAAATATACTTTCTCTACTGATTTCATGGCATTTAACTAAACAGTTCATTTCATTCTTCTTTGGGAGTTGTATTGATTTTACAAGATGAACCTGCCCCTCTTGAAGTTTGCATTGACCCTTGCAAACTGACACAAAGGCATAATTCCGTGTTTCTGACAATAACAATTTTGAGCAACTAAAAAGAGGATTAGTTAACTAAACAATTAACGAGTTTAATCTGGACTCTACAGCTGCAGAACATCTTTACATCTTCAAGGAGGAAAAGCTGTCTATCCTTCTCCACTCTGCATGTCACAGTAGCTATAACACAGTTATCAACCTGATGTATTCTCACTTTCACAAAGGAAATTATGTATTTTCCTAAACTAAACTAAATCTACAGGAGCAAGTTAGAAATTTACTCTGTGTGTACAGTAATTCTCTGTCTATATATCTCCTTTCTGAGAGCAGATGTCCTCTGAAATGACATAATCCTTCTCTGACTAGATGACAGTTGTCTCACAATACAGATATTTCAGCATCTGAGCGCTTAATGACAGAGATCAATCAGAGAAATAATAAAAGAATGCAAAACCTAAAGGGCACACCAATTGCACTACTCCTCAAAAAACCTGCAAGGCAAAGGAAATTCCCATCAATATTTCCACATGAAATGTGCAATATTCACATCAGTAAATGGATCACTTGCCAAATGATCTCTGCACACCTGTGTGCTGCCAGGCTTCATTTTTACAGTAAGTCAGGTGTAACGCTTTCACATCTATGGATACATTGAACACCAAAGACTGAGAGCTGGCTGGAGTGCCAGGCTCCAAGGGCTGTGATCAACAGCCTGAAGGCTGGCTGGAGCACAGTCACCAGTGGGGCTCCTCAGGATACATACAGGGCCAGCAGCATTTAACATCCTTCATTGACTGCACAGAGGATGGGGCAGAGTGCACCTTCAGCAAGTCTGCGGATAACACACAAGGGAGCAGGTGATGAATTTGGAAGCCATGCTGCCACTCAGAGGAACTTGGACTGGCTGGGGAAAAGTTCTGACAGGAATCCTTTGAAGTTCAACAACAAGAAATGCCAAGTCCTGCACATGGGGCCAGTGCAGACTGGGGCCTGACTGGCACTTGTCATCCAAGGAGAGGCTGAGGGCTGGGGTTGTTCAGTCTAGGGAATAAAAGACTCTAGGGGAACTTGTCCCTGTGTATAAATATCTGATGTGGAGCAATAAAGAAATAGTGCCAGACCCCTTTCAGTGATGTGAAGGGACAGAAAGGAGACAATAGACCTATGTCAAAATTCAGGAAATTCCATTTAAATAGAAGAAATGGGGGAGGAAAGGGGGAGAGGTGTTTGGTTTTTCAGGGGTGTTTTTGCTTGGTTGTTTTGCTTTCCGCTTTGAGTTGGTTTTTTTTTTTTCCTTAGTGTGAGGGTGGTCAAACAGAGGCTGCACAAAGAGGTTGAGAAGTCTCCATTCTTGGACAAATTTAACACACAACTGTAGGTGGCCCTGCACAACCTGACGCAGCGACCCGAAAGTTTGAACAGAGGAGGGTTGCACTAGTTGACCTCCAGAGGTGCCTTCTTTCCTCAGTGCTTCTGCAAAAGAGCAGCTACATAAAGCATCCTTCCCTGAGAACAGCAGCACTGACCACATCTTACATTGAACAATTCCTTGAGCGTTATCCATGGTGGATAATCACCTCTGGTACACAGAAATCATCACTGGTATAAAGAAACATGTTCTTTACTCCACATGGCTCCCTGATCATACTTGCTGCTAGCTTTTCACTAGTGCTAGCAATCATGGAGAGTCTAATAAATGGGATATAGAACAGATAGAAACAAAAACATGACATCAACTGAATTTTCAGTAGATGCAGCAACTACATAATACACAATTGATAGTAAAAGATAAAAGACTTAAACCCTCTCACTGTCACCCCAGACAAATTTACAAACTCCACTCTCAAAAGCAGGACAGAGTGCCATAACCAATTCAAAAAGACTACTATAGAAAAATCAGGAGTTAATGTAATAGAAGGCATAAGGAGAAATTTCAGCTAAAAAGACTCTGGCAGAAAGAAATATGCTCCATTTCTGATGAAAAAAAAACATGTATGGTAAGGGAAGCCTCTAAAGAAACCAAAGAATACTCAGAAGCAAAATATACAACAAAATATATACCAAAAATGTCCATGTTTTCAACACCCAGATTTAAATTGCTTAGCCTGTTCAAAGCAAAACATAATGGGTTTGTGAGAGTCTAGAAAGTGAATTTGTACATTTGTGTTTAAGATGCAAATATGACTTGTTTCAAGAGGTGTAAATAGCCATTTCCTAGATCAGTTCCAAGATTATAAATTTGGAGAAAAGATGATTTACTGCCTGGTCTGATACACTTTTACCTGTTCTCTTAGCAGGTCTCATTAATAGTGCCTGTTAATGGCACTCCTGACTCCCATGTACTGACTGTTCCATGCTATTGCACTCCCAACAAAGTCCAGCCTCTTTTCCTGCCAAGAAGTGCAATTATGCACCAAGCAGTGGAGGAAAGCAAACAGATTCCCACCTGGATGCCATATAATATGCTGGATGCCTTCATCCCAGAGCACGGATGCTTAGCAAAGCAACAGGCATAGAACCCCTGGTTTGGGAAATGCTATTTCCCTGCAAACAATCATTGGTTGCAGCAGGCTGACAAAAAGAGGGAAATCACTGTTTAAATACTAAATATTCTGTAAATGGATAAATGAAATATTTTCACTATTTCCTCTAGAATTCCATGGTAACCTCTGTGTATGAGAATTTAATATTTTTTAGTTCACAATACACCAGCCAACAACAAACTGCTTCAACAGGATATTTCACCATTATTATCTTAGACAAAACTGTGGGACATTTTCTAATTTGGGCACTTTGCTACCATTTACATTTATTGGTTCAATACAGAGATTAAAAAAAAAATATTACTCAATACCACATTTTAAAAAAATCCTAGAAGTAAATTACACATATTGCAAGTATTGCAAAACCAAGTTCACTTCTCATGGAGTGTAATTTTTATGTCTTGCATTTGAGCACAGCAACTAACAGAGCAGATTAAATTTGAAAGTTATCAAGGCAGTGTACATTTTTAAGAATACAATCAGTTTGGCTTCTGGAAATTTCTGTCCTTTCAGTTTATAACACACCTAATCAAACATTCTTTGTGAGTTTTTCCTTAAATATTACCATCACAGTGAAGTAGGATATGTAAGAGTATGAAGCACAGCTTTGGGCATTTAAAAAAATAATTTTTCCTGTGGTTTTTATTTCCCAGGAGGTTTGTTTGCTTGCTTGCTTGTTGGTTGGGGTTTTTTGGGGTTTTTTTTGAGTAGGTTTGGCCATTCTCAGAGACACTTGTTTTGGAAGCCTCTTTCCTAAATTTACAAAGTTGTACATAAGATGAAATACAGAGAAAGAGTGGACTACACAGTCTTGCATCCCTTTCAACCTTCACAACTTCTCCCCTCATTTGCTATATAAATAATTCTTTACATATTGAACTGGTTTCCAAGCAGATGAGGTCTGAAGTCACAATCTCGTCTGTGTTAAATGAAAATGCCTGTTATACAAATAAAGCAAAGAAATTGTCATTACATTACTGGCACACTGGAAAGTCAGTGGCTTTAAATCCATCATTTGCATTGCTCGTGTTTCACTGAGTGAAACATCACAGATATGAGAAGAAATCATCATAAAAGCTGAAACCACAGGATGTGTCCATCAGGATGATGTTATACTGGATGTACAACAGCCTAATCATAAAGGCTGATAGACCAGACTTTTGTTTAGTTTTTCAATTTTCCAAGGAACAAGAAACTGAAAAGCATAAATGTTCTGTTGGATAGCAGTCACTTAATAAACTATATCCTAAGTTTCCTTTTCTTAACCCGTCACTTGAAAATTGTCTTTAAACCAATTAGAAATATTGTGCTGGGCCAGACTGGATGAAATAGTTTTTAAAATACAGCTAGTAATGGAATTAAAGCTTTATTCACCACCTTATTTGTAAATCCATAAGTATCTAAAGATCTTCACTTTTCTGACTTCCATTCAGTGTTAGAAGCTCTATCACACATGTAATATTTCATTTGCTTTAAATGGAAAAAAGGAAAACAAAACATAGTACACAGCTTCTAACTTGTGAACTTGTGGTTTTGGATAAGCATGATGTGTTTCTCCCCTGCTAAAAGCAAGAATTTTCATAATTGAGCAAATCAGGTATGAAATTTTTCAAGACTAAAACAACAACAAAAACAAACCAAAACAAAAACCAAAAAAAAACACAAAAGAAAAGCTTTGAAAGTCTTATCTTGAAGTTGTATTTTTTCCCATCATTATTCAAAATTGTATATTGTTTGGAGAAAGCAAAGTGAGGGAGAATGTGAGAGCAGAAATTGCCTGGACAATGTTTTTTTTTTAACAAACTTAGCGAACAAGGAGACAAAACCAATCACTTGATTGAAAGACATAAACTACCTCAACTGCAACTGACTTGCCATAATTTTTTCTTTACCAACTCTACCCAGCTTACAAGAGAGATGAACTGAAAATTCCTTCTCTGATGAGAACTGTAACAAAAGGACTTGGTTAAACTTGTTGGATGGTTAGGGTATTTCACCTAACCATCCAACAATCTTACCTCATGGAGACATTCAAGCACATCTACAAAGCATCATGAAGAAACCTCGCTATATACACCACGGAACAGTTTGCTAAATTTTTTAAGCCTTTGAAATTCTGTTTATGTGCTAATTACAGAGGTGCAACAAAAGGTGCATAACAGAAATAGCAAACAGGTCAGTCTTTTTTACTTCAAGTAAAAGTACTTCTGCCCACTTAAACTAATGGCACATAATGCTTTGTATTAGAAGCTGTACTGAGCTTCAGCAGAACTGATTTTTCATCTCTTCAAGCAAGCATCAATGCTTTTGTCCCAGAAAAAAACTCTAATGTTAAAGACACTCTTATCTGTGACTGTGCCATCTGGATGTTCTGCTAATATAAAAGCTCCTGACTCGAATGAACAGAGCTAGAAGCACTTAGATCTTCTCTTCCTGTGTGATGCTGCCAATGGAATTGTAGTTACTTTGAGTTTATACTACCTATTGCCTCTCTCCAAAGGCTGTGGAGGAAAACAGTGGCCTGAAAAAATCCTGGGGAGCAAAAAGAGGCAGCTGGTGCAAACTGGGGATCCACTCTTCAGTAGAATTTGAGACATCATTCAGACTTCCTTCCCGGGGAAAAAGATTTAAAGAAATTTGAAAAAGCATCTCCTGATGTCATGACAATGTCATGACAATAATCCACAGAGAACATTTAGAAACCACATTTTCTACTAATTTCACCAATTTCAGAATAATGGTTTCCATCAAAATCATGCTCAGATCCAAATGCAGTATTCAGACAGGCTTTCCCATGTTCCAAATGAGGCAACCAAGCAATTCATTCTCTGCTGAGTTCATACACAGCAAGTTTGGAAGAGTCAGTACCAGAGCAATGCTTCTAGGAAGGTGTTTTATCCTGCTTGATGTGCTCTGTTTTGTCTTTAAGTTTTTACAAAACATAAGGAAACCAAGAGCCAGAGTTATACAACTCTCACTCCCCACCTCTTTTCCCGTTTACTCAGTGTTCTGTGCTCAGGACATCGTTGGTTGCCAGAGAAGAATCTGTATTATGTAGAAGATTATGTATTTTATGCAAGTCATAAGAAAGTTTTTACAAAACATAAGGAAACAAAGAGCCAGAGTTATACAACTCTCGCTCCCCACCTCCTTTCCCGCTTACTCAGTGTTCTGTGCTCAGGATATCATTGGTTGCCAGAGAAGAATCTGATTATGTATTTTATGCAAGTCATAAGATAGAAATTATTTTGATAAGGAGCTGATCTCAAGTTGCTTTTCTTAACACTGTTCTACAGTGTACAAAATAGAGTTTTTAGGGATCATTCAAGTACAAAAAGGCACAGGTGATTTAGTGCTTTGCATAGAAACTTTCCCCCTACCTATGTAAGTCCCAGATGATCTGCTGGCTGAGTGGTCCTTTGGGATTAGAGACTTTTCAAGGCAGAGTCTGTAGGCTTCAGCCCAAACAAATGCCAGTATTTGTGCTGGTTGCTGCCCTTTTGTAGCTTTGGGGAGGCACTGCTGAGCTTCTGTTGGGCCTTTCTGCATCACAGACTTCTGCTTTTCCCAGCTACACAGCCAGCCTTGGGTGTGTCACTCTCATCCCTCCTGAACCATGCAGAGGAGCTGCAGAGTTTCATCTCTGTCCAGTTAATGGATGCACATTAAGCCTGGAAATCACAGCACCAGCTTTGGAGGCTGGGACACACAGGCTGCAACCCCCACTCCAATGAACAGACTTGTTCATTTTCCATAAAAAGCAAAGCAGTGTCTTGGGAAAAGAGCTAACAGTATAAGATTTTGAAACGGCATAGTGAATATGGCATCAAAACCAATATAAAGCAGTAATATTGACACCATGAATAAATAAATGGGGGATAAATAAGTGCAAGTGAACCCCTACCTCATATAAAGCAGTTAATTTGCTTCACTGTAGTGGAACTGGGACCAAGACTACATCTATTAAGACAACTTTAATGCTCCTACATATGAAAAAACATGCACCTTCAGAGGTGCACATTTACAATTACTGTATGGCCAAACATGGCTTTGTAAAATGAGATTAAAGGTTGCTGACCCGTGTTTCAAGTCCTACCACCTCAACTCAGAAATACACTGTCCTCAGACTCGGCCATTTTTGCAGCCTTCAAAGTCCTTAAATAAAGGTTGTACTCTAACACAGCACTTCCCATTTCCCTAGAGCTTGAAAAGCAAGATGACTAACAGGTTTTGACAATGGAAATGGAATGCTCCCCACTGAGGACTCTGTGCACACACCATGCAGATGAAGTGATGATCTCCTAAGTGACTACATTACAATAAAAAATGAAGCATCCTCAGTCCCTGTATGCCCTGCCTTTTGGAGCACTGGCTTTGAACCATCTGTAAACACACCACATGCCAGGAAGACCAAGTCAAGAAAGCATCAAAGCAGTTAAGTTAAATGGCTCTTTTATCTCAGTCCCATATGTTTCTACATTTTATTCTCATTTTTTGCTTCATACACAGCAGAGCTGAAAGTTGACAAATCCAATAGATGCTATCATCTTTACTCATCTCAACACCAAGCACTTCATATTTCATTATTTGTATAACACAAAATATTTCCTATTCATGCCAAAGGTGGCCAATAGTTCCTAGTTACCTTCCATATTTTGATTTTGCAGCCCATTTCCACTGGGCAATAGTCACAATAGGTTGATTGGAATATTTATGAAGTGCCGTAACTATTAAGGGACAGAAATTCTTCAGTGAAAGATTCTTTAGAAATATAATTATATTCCCACGTAGTTTTTAAATCAATTTCAAATATCTAAATGCATAAAGACTGTCATGTAATTGTAATTCAATTTGAATCAGAATATAATGCAATTTTACTAATGTCTATATAAGACATAAAAAGATGAGGTACCTTACACAGGAGTGTACCATTCATTAATATTATTGAAGAACTGTCTTACTAAAAAGTTACTTCAGAATTTTACCATGTCTTTTGAGGGATGAAACTAAATTGTCTTTTGCATAATTTATTACATAATTTTTGAATGTCTCTATCACACTCATTGTAAATGTATAGCTTCATACATCAAAAAGAAATGGGAAAAAAATGGGTATAGTATTTAGGACATATAAGTAAAAAGCACAAATATTGTCAATTCTATCAACCATTCAGAGTCTATCAAAGAATGGTTACTTAATTTCAAAATCTATACAAGTAATATTTTAATACTTTAAAGGTGCAAGAAAACATTACATCTCAGTGGCTCTATTCCTGTATCAGTTATAGAACCATGACTTTATTTACTAGAACTCTGAATGTTATTTTACAGATTAAAGTATTGGTACACATGGGTAGGCAGCTGATATATGCATTTTTTAAAAATGTGAAAGTTTTCAGTACCGTTTGGGCTCTTTAATTTAATAAATAGCATATGATAGTGTTTGAAAACTATAGAAGTCATGAATCATCAAAATGCACATCTACCCTTATTCTTCTAACAGCATTCTGCTAAAAATCCTCAAATATCATATCAGAGATCTATTTAGACTGTCATTAATGTACTCTACTGCTTTATATGGTTTCAGAACATTTCTGAAAGGAAAGAAAGATTTTCTTGAGCTTGACAAAATGTTATTTGCTATTATTTTTTTCCTCTAAGCCATTAGATACAGAGTCTTGGTAAACTTTACTGTTCAAAATGCATTGAATTGAAGCAGAGAAATAAAAAATGCAATTAATTAAAAAAGGCAAACTATGAAAAGAAATTGTGAAAAATATACTCAAAAAAAAGATACTTCAGAATATTTTGAGTCGTAATATACACAGTGAAAATGCAAAGGCCAGAAGTAAACTTATTAGAGGACTTGATCTTTTTCATGCAAGAAAAAACCAAAAAATTTATTATTTCCCTTTGCATGGTCCTAAAAAGGCAATTCTATGGTGTTTTTACAGTTCAGCATGTACTTTTATTCAAATGTTATGACTTCATTGAAAAATTGACATTCCTGATTCAAACATATTACTCTATTTCTAAGATAACTAGCTCAAAAAAAGTAGTTTTTATACCTATTTTATCCTTTTTTTGGTTATCTAAGTGCAAAGATTTTCTTTTTATTTTTCTTGTATTGATAAGTACATCGTGTTAACTGTTAAGTTATTCCTTTCTTTTGCAGCAAACCAAATTATAAAACTAAGACCATCACTCACTTGCACTGCAAGCTTTTAAACTGCAGAGTATTTCATAGTATTATATACCCTTTTCCTCCTGCTCCTTAGGCAAGACCTATTGCCAAGTGATTTAGTAATCAGTCAAAAATCAGGATTTAGATGCAGGTTCAGGTAAAAGAAAATCTAACTGGTTTAATAGGTGTATAACAAAATATAGATGTACCAATACCAGCAGGTTTGAGATACTGAAAAACCTTGGCCACTAATTTCAGTTTCCAAGAAAAAACCCCATAAATTTCTGTAAAAATTTAAAAGGCCATAATGAAATGTCTTAGGTCAAAGCAATTATTAATAATAATTGCATTCATTATTTCTCAATAATGAATAATTACTAAGAATTAGTAGTTATTAATACAATAACTTCACTATGATGCTGATCCAAAAATTAAAAATGTTTTATAAATATAAAGTAATTATTCAGGGAGTCATAGCAAATCATGTGTTTTAAAAAGTACTTGTGAAAGTTTCTTATGCAACACCAAGTAAATATCTCAGACACTGACATAAAAATTATTCAAACCAATGCTATGACTTCTGTTGACTTCAACGGGTTTTAAAATACAATTTTAAGCTATACAGGACCAGAACTAGTCAAAATTCTGAATTTTGACATTCAAAAAGTGTTAAAGTATAGAGACACCAGCAACTACTTAGTAGGTTTCTGGAAGATGAGATCATACAGTATTTTAAGGTCTGATTATTTGATTAATTACTATTCATCTTAAGTTTAGAGACAACAGAATGAAGCTCTCTGCAGGTTAAGGATTACCTTCAAGTAATAACTTTGTGTGGAGGGCTGGTGTTGGCCAGCTGCCACTCACCCACCCAGCTGCTCTCACATCCTCCCTTCCCCAACAGGACAGAGGGAGAAATAAGATGGGGGAAAAAAGAAAAAAAAAAAACACACAAAAAAAATTATCAGTTGAGATAAAGTCAAGGAGAGATCATTTGCCAATTACTGTCACAAGCAAAGTAGACTTGTCATGTGGAAAATTTAATGTATTGCCTATTAAAATAGACTTCAGTAGTGAGAAACAAAGCCCAAATTACAACAATTATTTCCCTTCCTTTTTTTCCCACGCTCAACTTCCCTCCCTCAGTCCCATGTGCTCCACAGTGTCCCCATCCCAAGCAGAGAAGGGTGATGGGACTGAGGGGCTGCAGTGAGTCCTTGGCAGCCTCCCTCTGAAACTGGTTATGGAAGCATCCACTTGAGAGTAAATCTGCACCTGCAATATTTCAAAGCTATTTATATGGTGAAATACACTTTTACTTTGATTAGAAAGAAATATAAAATCCTCAGAAAGGCTGATGGTTTTGTTAAGAAAAATAAAATCCTTACTGCCTTCTAAAGTCAGTAGGTTTCACCACTCCCCTAATACAAAAGACCATTGACAATTACAACTACCAATAAAATTGGTTGCTAGCATCACCATCTTTGCTTTTTTGTTTAGTTCAGCTCATACTTGGCAACTATTAAATCACATTTGCAGCACATGGTCACTGCTCACTGAAAACACAGCCATTCCCTGTTAATGCTACCAAAATCCTTACTTGAACTACCAAACACATCTGATTTCAGCAATGGACGTGTAAACACTTATTGAGGAAAAAAAAAAAATCCAATTGAGCAAAGGGAAAATCCCCAAATAAAATAAATAAATAAATAAATAAAACCATCTGCATATCCTGAAAAAAAGCAAAGACAGCTATCGTATCCTGCATTTTGCGTTTTAAAATCTGCTATCACCCAATCCTTTCTTATCCTCTACAATTCTTGGGGAGAGGGGAAAGGCTGGTTTATTTTCTTTGCAAGTTCAAATAATTTTCTTCACTAAAACCATGATTCAGTTTCATAAAATATTTTACAGCTTACCATTTTTTGCCTGTTTCAAGACATTTTCACATTCATTTTAAAAGAGCTAATCAAGACAGTATTTCTCAAATATGTGACAACCAGCGTATATGAACAGAGAATTTCATAAGGGAGTATTAATCATTTTCTCTAGTGTCTAAGGGGCAAAGAAATTAAAGGCAATTTTTTTTACCAACAAATCTTCTATTTTGATTGGATATGAGAAGAAGACCATATAGAATCAGTAAATTGTTACTATTATAAATGCATTTGCACATCCTGCACTGGAGCACCCACTAACAGGAATTCATTTGATTAAATCCTCACTCTAAGAAAAGTATATATCTTTAACAAAGCAGCATCAGCCTCCTCAAAATCTGTTTCATGAAATCAAAACAGAATTAATGAGCTGAATAAAACTTAAAATGTCCAGTCTTTCACACAGTCTTTCCTGTAGTCCTTCATACTTGCAAAAATTAATATAACTACATCACAGATGAGAAAGTCAGAGGGTTGTGCTAGGACAGAGGAGAAGAGAAAGGAACTGGAGACCGATACAACTCAGAAAAGTAAGGGAATTATGGTTAATCAGTGTTATTTTATGTACATATTTTGGTAAGGAAAACCTCTAGCTGGATCAATTTTACAGCTGAAGGTTCTGTAAAGACCCATTGGTTGTAAGAGACCACCACGAAACATCTGTTCCAGTTCAGTCCCAAACTCAGCAAAATTAACAGAGCAATTAACACAGCACCTGCAGGACCTGAGACCATTCTGGAGATCTGGCTGAAAGCACAGGACAGGATTTTTAAGAAATTAGAGTCTCAGCATTGGAATCCAGAGGACCAGGAAAGTTTTGAGATCGGCTGGAATATATGACCAAACTGCTGCTGAGCAGGAATTATGCACTGAAATGTAAAATACATAACACAAGAAACTGGACTTCCTGCGCTTAGGAAGTAAACAGTACTGAATTATTTTTTTAATTGTCTATATTGTGTTGTCTGGAAGTCTGTAAGTCTATGTTCCTTCCAGACATCTCTCCTGGTCAGGGTCTGAGGTGCAAAAGTATCAGTTTAGTTTAAAATTTCCATTATTTGCTAGAGAAGGAACACCTAATTTAAAAATATTTTTCCATGTATTTTATACACAGATAGTTTAAATATTCAACTAAATCACCTTCCTCTACAGCCAATATTTTTATTCTTTTAACCAGCAACAAGAGTTCCCAAACTTGAAAGGACTGAGAATATGAGAGCACTATATAGACACTGTGCCTTGAGCCCAAGAATTACAGTCTCTCCCAGTGGCCTAACAGCATACTGAGACTTCAAAAGTAACCACAAACTCTACCTCTAAAATAGTTTCAAAAAATGCAGTCACCATTTTTTGTGCTTTTTTCTATTATATTCTTCAAGCTTACTGGAAACCAAAAAGTGTAAAAATAATTAAGTTTCAGAAAGTCCCCAGCAGCTGACCCTATATTGAACTCCCTTGCAACTGCATAGCTCCTCAAGCACTGCGATAAACTCATTTAGGATTCTTGATCCTAAATGCAAAGACAAAAAAAAAAAAGGAAAAATGCTTTTAAGTGATCCATATTTGATTAAGAATGTTTTCTAAGCCTAAAATATTGCATTGTCTTATATCTATGGAAACCAATAGACAACATTGACACAGGCATCTATTTTTCTCCTGCTCATCGAGTAGAATTTCAGAAAAGTCCATTCAATTCAATAAATTTTCACAGTAGGCTGCAAATCAAATCATTACTTCCTGCTCAGAATGCCTCAGAGTAGCTCCACACTGACAATCATAATGAATAGGGAATAAAGGCACAAAATTGCTGTTTAGCAATTCTCAGTTCCTAGGCATGGTGACAATGAACTGAAACACGGGGGCACCCTCCAGAGGAGGAGGAATTGTGTGCAATTGTGCCTCAGATCAGGAATGTAGAGCTGCTAATGTAGTTTATTAGATGCTATTTTAATCTCTCACACCATGAAACACAAGAAGATGGTGAAAGAATCCAATAGGAACTGCCACAACATCATGCTGATTTTCATTAAATTTGTTGAAAGGGGACTCAGCATGGAATTATTAAACTGCTTTCAAAGGCAAATGACTAAAATGGCTCATCTATTTATAGCCATTCTTCCCAATCACTAATTTTTTATGGTGACACCTGCTAGCTCCTGCTATATTTAAGGTTCTGTCAGGCTTTCCTCAAAACCACAATTTTTTTAGCCTTATACATTGCTGATAAAATAAACTATTTTCCTTTAAAATTAGCAATAAAGCTACTCAGGAATGGTTTTTAAAACAAAAGATAAAGACACCTAGTAAGTCTTGTCCTCTGATATCTAAAGATCTAAAACTATTATCACAAACTCACAAGTTTCAAAATTATCTTTGCGTTTTAATGACTTAGAAACAAAATTGGTTTTTCAATAGCAACTTCACAGAACAGGAGTTTATATATAAACTAGATACATCCTTAATGGATACATACACACATGTAAATAAGAAAGTATTTATATATATATATATATAAATCATAGAATGATGTGCTTCTTGAAAGTACTTATAAAGAAAAAATATTTCTTTTTCAGAGAACTTAATGGTAAAAAGGAAACCCAGACATATTTTTTATTACAAATCTCTGTGTGCATGTACTTAAGTGATAGGGAAGGTGCCTGTATTGGGGCTCTAACTGGAAAAAGAAGTGCTGCTGTAGCATTTAATATATGCAAAAAGTCTGACTGACAAGTCAAAGCCTCACAACACCAACCACACTCCTATTGCTCTGCTGTCAGATCATCTGCAGTGTGAAAATAGTTTTGAAAATAGCCAGAGTTTTAGAATCACCCAAAGTTTAAAGCCACATAGAAAATTTCATCCTCTTATGAGGACTTACAGTTGTCTTTTACTTCATTCAAAGCATTATTGACATAATTTAGAATTAATTACTTTTATATAGCCTTTAATCTACAAATTCAGATAAATCATCAACATTTTAGTCCCTTCTCTTTGACCTGCACATTCAAAATATGCCCTTGGCTCATTAAAAAGTTCCTATTTGAGATGCTTCAAAATTGGTCTGTGCTTTTAAAAAAAAATTGACTTATCAGTTGGCCCTACAGATCCATCTGAGCTACTTCAGATCTTGAGATACATCACATTATAAAGGAAAAAAACCCTTGCAAAGGGAAGAAAAAAGATTCAGGAGAAACCCTGCTTTTATGAGAAGGGTGTTGAAGGTCCAAATCTCCAAGATCATTAAAAACTGGCAGGGGATGGCAGAGGCTGGACATATCTAAAGAGCAGACAGCTAAAATAATAATCAGACCATGAAAGCATCCAAAGAATGACTCTAGAAAAAACAATTTATTTCTTAATTTCATGGTGGAAACATAACTGAATACCCAGCATTGTTCATCTAATCTGCTGAAATATGTTTCAGTAATTAAAAAAAAATTACGAATTTGTGTGGTGCATCTTTGATCAGATTTGAATTGTGCCAGGAGCAGCCATGGTGACTTTCTAGTCCTACCAGTACTCAGGGAACTGAGCCCAGCCTCAGTAAAGCTGTATCATTTCACTGGGACATGCAGTATCTAGATAAGACCTTTGGTCACTGATAATCATCCCACCTTTTTGCTTAATTCAACCTCTTAAAGCCATTTGAGCATAAATGTAACTTTATTCCTTCCAGACATTGTTGTCTTTTGATATTTAGATATCAAAATTGAATGACATTTCTGAAGCTTCAAGTTACAAATTACCAAAATGTGTTTTAAAACAGTAATAGCAGACATAAAACCATTGAAGCCCCTGCAAGCCCTTGCTGCAAAGCAGTTCATAAAGACAAACTCCCCAAATTCAAATAATAAAAATACATTTTACAGTAACTCTTAGGCAACCCATTGTTTAGAAGCTTTTTGAAAATAATTCAAGATTGGGCCTACTTGTTTAATTCATTGCAGCATGTAGCAACAAGGGAGGATTAATAAATAACAGATTTCCTTCAAGATGCAACTTACAAACAACAAAAAAAAAAGAGCCTTGTGAAGATATTAATTAGATTTCCATCTACAGAAGACAATAGAAATACATCAATTTACCCTCACTACAGACCTCATTCATCTAAAAATAAATAATAGTAATAAATTGATTAAATTCAAAAGCTGCATGCAGCCACCTGGAACATATATTGTACCTGAGTTTTTTAGATAAATTCTTTTGATTTAACAGGATCACCCCACCCAGGGGCAGTACCTTGCACTTGGCTTTACAGAACCTCGAGACATTGACACAGACTCATTTCTGGAGCTTCAGCCCAGCTCTGAGCTAAACACTCACCCAGGTGGTCCCATGTTCACACCAGGGCTGGGGAGGAATGCAGCAGGCTTGGAAGTGATACAAACAAGAGGCACAAAGCATTCCACAGGGATTTGGAGCTTTCATATTAATTAATATTTCACCAAGGATTTGCTTTTAAAGATTTTTCCTGTTTTTTATCTTCAAACCTATTTAAACTCTAAAAGAAAAACTGTTGAAATTATGCTCTTGTGGTTGAAGGAGACAATGAAAGATTTTCAGAAAGAGGTAACATCACATCTCTTCCTAGAGCACATGCTACAATCAAGGGAAAAGATAGTCAAGAGAAAAAAGGAAAAAAAAAAAGGAAAAGTTTTGTTAGGTCACACTGAAAACAAACTAAAAAATTCTACTTATTCAAAGTGAAGTAACTAAAGTAAATATTAGTTGATACCATAAATTTGTTCTATAGAATAGAATATATATAGAATTCTAGCTCTATACTGATCTGCTGTTGAGTGGCAATAAATGTCAATATATAAATGCCAGAAAGATCCAAGTGCTAGAATTTTGCTTCTTTGATCAAAATAATTTACCTGGATTCACCTGCATTTACACTTATCCTTGGGCCAATAATAGCAAAGGGGTAACAACTTCTCTCAGATTGTCTTGCCTGTAAAGGCCTTAATCCTACAATGCTTTTACCTTGGCAACATTATTTGTTAATTATCTGTATGGGATCATACATAAATATTCATATAGATCATGCCTTACCCTGATAACTAGGAATTAAAGAGTTGGGGCTTTCCATTTATCACATTTTCTGGAATTCTTTCTTTGTGCTAACAAAATGCAAAAGTATTCCATGAGCTAATTCCAGAATAGGTGTTAACCGCAGAAATATATGAGTATGTCTCAGTGACATCCCAAATATGAGACCACGCACGTAGGAACTGGATGGACTTTCTGTGGATGATGGCAGCACAAAACAAGAACTCAAAAAGCCACAAAAGCTATCATTATTGTTATTATTATTATCAGCTAACGTTATCAATGGATAAACATAAGCGAAAACACATTAAAGATCATATCTTGGTCAAATTATCTTATTTTATTACAACTTACTGCTCTGCATTATGTATTAAATATACACACTAGCTACAAATCCAGAAATATCTTCTCAGTCAGATTTCAAGAACACAATGAGCCTGTGTTGAGGGGAAATCTTTAAAGGACTGTGAGATGCCTACCTGAGCATGAATGCAAATTCTTACTGCCACATACAGAGCTCAAAACTTTTCTCCATATTAAAAATATCTTTAACATTTTATGAATTGGCGCTATCATGAGCTTTGCATTTAAATGTGTGTAAATGGCAATTAATAGCAGGCAACTGCTGAGTTGAAATTGATTACTATGTCTTATTTCATGATAGTCTCAAATTTATCTGTACAACATAAGTTCTGTAAAGAATAAATTGACTTCCCAAACAGGAAGATGTGAGGAACTTAAACAGCTGGATGCTAGAGTCACATGCCAGAATCTCAATGCTGTCATGTTGAAGCAGGTTTTTTTTCAGAAAGATTAGCATGTGTTTAAGTACAGAAATTGATCATTATTTTTCACTTCCTCTTCACGTACTGATATTCAGATCAAAAGGTTCTTTATAAAGACAGAGAGCAAAATCAGATCTCAGGCTACGTATTGTCCAAAAATAAAAATATCATGCCTGAGCATTTTAAAAACACTCAAAAGGGCAATATAATTGATTATTAATTTTTTATCACAGTCCATTTGTAAAGAATAATCCCAATTTTCATAGCTACCATAGCCAGTAATGAACATTTATTCCTTATAGCCCTCAATGAGTCCATGCTGCCAGGACTTGGCTTCCCAGCTTGATATGGAAAAAAGATGGTTTAAAGCTAACAGTAGCCACACTCATGATCACTGATATGAGCATAAAGCACAAGGTGGGGTTTTTTAGTGTCCTTATTATTACAATAATGAAGATTGCTTTTTTAAATTTTCTCTTATACCTGATTATAACCACATAAATTCTAATTTTATCCAAAAATCCATCCAATTTTTTGTACACGCAAGAATAATTGACCAGTAGAAAGCTGCTGTATCACACTATTTCTTATGAATTTTTTGTCAGACAATATAGAAGGTGTGGAATTTCTGACTTCAGTGCAGTGATTCCATCAGTTGCTATCTTTCAATTAATCAGCATGACACAAAACATTTCATGCTAGTAAAGTTACCCTTTAAACAGCAGGTATATATGAGAATCATAAAGCTGGCATTCACGGCTGCCCATCGAGACAGTAGGTTAATTTTCTGAGGGCTGCAACATAAAGACAGCCAGGGTCTTTGGGGACACCCTTGATGGAATGTGCCAGCCACAATAAAGTGTATTTGTTACTAAAATAATACAGAAGGTTAAAAAAAAAGTTTCAATAAGGATTACCCCTTTAAGTAAAAAAAAAAAAAACCACATTCCAAATCTGACGAGTTAACTTCTACACCTCATAAGTCAATTTTGTAAAACAAAATTTGCCTTAAACACAAATTTAAACTGAAAAGAACCTTGGACAAGAATTAATTTCATAGAAATACTCAAATCCAGAGCTAGTCTTTTTTAATGCACAATGCATATGAAAGCTGCATTTTTGCCAAGGACCATCACTGAAGATCCTGCTGTAAGAAGGAAAACAAAATGAGAAATAACCTTCTATAATTTCTATCCTAAAGTTAGCATATAGAAAAAAATGAGCCACCAATAGCCCTAAGAACATTCTTTGTTCATGGAACACTGGCTGCCTGGGAGAACAGACAATCTTTGCATTGCAGGGTTAACACACTGAGCACAGATTTTTCAAAAACCAACTTTGGAAAGTAATGGCAATATTGAAATACCATCATAGTAGCTACATAAAAAGCATTCCTTTCCAGAAATACAATTTACTACAAAATGACAAAAATAAATGTAAAGCATTTAGAGGCATACAGATCTCCACTGCCATATGGTATCACAGCATTAGATGAGCATAAAATAATAGCTATCTATTGTAAAGTTAATGGAGTAATTTATCTCATCAGATGAATTTTAAAACCCCACATGAAATCATGCAAAAATTTCCTATAGCTAAACACCTTAGTAAGCAGAAAACCTCCATTGCTCTTGGCTTTAGTATTGTTTCAGTTTTTATACACCATGTGTTTTCAAGCACGGCAGTCTCAAGAAATTATCAGTACCATAAATGCCAGACAATGGAAATTTTTATTAACCCTGCCTAACAAAATTATTAACTTCCAACAGCCAGTTTAAAGGTTTAAATGGGACTGTTTCCCTTGAAGCAGACAGGGATATAATTCTAATACAAAATAAGAGAGGTAGAGTAGATGATGAAGTTGAACCGTGCTCTCCTGTGAAGGCAAAGCACGCGGCTGTGAGCCCAGAACACTCCCCGAGGCACAGCGCACCAGCCCAGTGGAGTACGTACTCTCCAATGAAAAGTGATGGCTAAGAAGAACAGAAGAAAGAAAATAAGTAATGTACACACATAATTCAGCCTGAACTGGAGATATTTCTTTCCTGGAGCCTTGTCTTTTCAGAAACAGAGGGAAGGAAAACCAAGGAAAATACCTGAAAGGAATGTTCTGTCTATTGCTTGACAAAGATGCTGCTTTTCAGTTACTGCTCTGTGTTTAAGTGGTAAACACACTGCTTTTAGCACATCCTGTGATGTAGGTCAGTTTAGTGCTGTATTTACCCTGTTCCAGCCCCAGAGTCATACTTCAGTTAGGGCAGTTCTTTTCCATTCTAGCTCTACCTGCAGCTGCTTCAGCTGGAGACATTTGTATTAAAATTTTCTGTGTGAACTGACATCTCCAAGCAAATTTTCCTCATCCATTGGCCCTAAACTCCCATCCATCGCCAACTTGTTTTTCTTTAAGTAGCAGGTACCTCATTCAGCACCTCTAGTTTCTCAGCACTTGTGACCTTCAGAGGAAATCAGATGACTGCTTTTCCTTAGCAGGCTCTCTCTTCTCTGGCTTCTCTAATTTACTACAACAAATCTCCTACAAATCTCTCTGAACTACAGAGACAAAGCACTCCTCCTTTGCACATTCCAGAAACAAGTCCAAGAGCACCATGTCATGCCATATATAGGGTATGACACCTCAACTATCCTTTATGTTCTATCCATTTCAGCTACCAACAAATTAGTCACCTAAAAACAATTTTTAGCCACTGTGCCACCTTTTCTCTTAATAATAGCCCTTGAAATTTCAGTCCTTACTACTAAATTGGTAGAAAGTATGCACACATTAAACGTTTATAAAAATGAGCAAGCATTTACACTGTGTATTGATTTTGAAACATGCATTATAATTGCTGCTTTTCAAACAGGTACTTAAATAATTATAAATTTATTCAGTTAAATTAATTCAGTTAATAGGTTATAGATGTTTTCTCATCTTAGGCCTAAGTGTTGTGTTGTGTGTTTTTCAATAAATTGTTCTGTAAAAACAGGAAATAGACTGAAAATTCAATATACACTAAGAAAATGCTTAAACAGAAGCAAAAAATAGGAAACTTGTTACTGTTAACTATAGGAAACTTTTTACTTTTCACAGTACAACAGGCCACTTGAAGAAATGCAAACATCCAAAACCTGTTTCGAGACAGAGATGTTATAGAAAAGACTGAGCTGGATCTCTGTATTATGGATCTAGAGTCTAAATTCACAATTTTGGTCAGCAACCTGGAATTCCACACAATAACTCACCAAGTCTTGGCTCTCCCATTAGCTGGGGTATGTGGTGTACACTCAGTACAGCTTGAAAGTCGCTCTATTAGTTATTCAGTATGAAGGCTATAATTCTAACAACATATTTTAAATGTTCTAGCTTTTGAATAGAAGCCACTTAACTGCTTGGGCAAGATACGTTTACAGAAAGAACAGAGCTAGAAGCAATCCAGTTACTAAATCACTCAAAATGCTATGTATTTTCTGTTCTCTCTGGATACAGTCCTTCAGCTTTTTACTCACATTCGCAACTTGATAACGTAATAAAGTTCAAGTTACTAAACTGCTATTTCTAATACAACAAGGATATAACTAATTTGAAAAAAAACTAGTAACAATGCTAAAAATACTTAGTCTTTTCAGAACCATACTTAATCCCATTTTGCACTCAGAACAGTTAAAATCTTCCCATATAAGGGCAAAAACCACCCAAACCCATGTTTGGTATTCTATTCCTCCAGTAGTAACAAAGCCAAAATCCCAAATGGAAAAAAAAAATTGAATAATCCTTTAGATTCCACTTAATTATAGAGAATATCATTATTAGCACATTCTTAAACTTGTCTTTCCCATTTGTGCTTAAATATAGAACTGCTACTTAAACCACATAACTTTTTGTTTGGTTTTTTCATCCCTCATTTCGTTCCTGGTTTTCAGTAAATCAAGTCAAATTTTTTTTCCTGACTTCTTTTTGTGTCTTTTCCTCCAGTCTCAAGTCATCACTATCACCCTTTGTTTTCTCTGCTGTCCCTCTAAGACTGAGACTCAGATCAAGCCAGTCTACACATCCAGAATATTTCCTCAATGGAGAAACTTCTCTCTCGCTGCTTTAAAACTCTAAGTCAGCCTTTGCTTCCTTTCTGATAATCTCTTTTGACTTTTTTTAGTCCCTCATTTATCTACCACAGGATTTAGAGTGCCTGATTAAATCAAGAAGCATGCTAAAATCAGAATTCTGCAGATCTATGTTTTACATTTTCATGGACTTTAACTATGCCAATAATTCAGAGAATATTCTCTAGAGTACTTCAGTTTCTACTGTTACCTAATTAAGCAGAGCTTTGTTAGCGTCAGAAAGTGGTATCTAGAAAGTTAATTTTCCACTGCCTTAAAAAAGTGTATTGACAGTACTTTCAAATACTAATTATATTTGTTGTTACAACATTCACTTTCCTAACTAACCTTGCTGAGGGGTTTCTAACTGAAGTAATTCTAAGATAAAGATACCAGAAATCTTACAAAAGAATTTCTCAAAAAGAGTAAACAAAGCTTCAAGACGCTTCTGAGCAGCTGCGACCCCAGTTTCAATTATCTGGATTTTGAGTTGGCTCTCTCTGGAAAAGACCTTAGCATTAAAGAAAAGCTTTTTTAGGACTGACGCACATATTTGATTGTGACCAATCCAACCACACCCCTTACAGTAAGATCATTTAGGTGTTCATTTCACAGTTCTCTGAAGGCAGATATCCAGCACTATGAGATAAGACTCTTGATTACAATAAGATAAAATTTTCAGTGTTGAAGAAAATATAAAATTGTGTGTTAATAAAGTATGAATATCATGTAAGGTCTTTATTTTTAGGGGACAATACCCAAGGTGGATTTTATCACTCAGTTTATAGGACCTTCTAAACATAAAGAGATTTGAAAACAGTTTTTAATTAGATAGAACAGCTTATAAATTATTTTAGTGTTCACTAATGTTACTATCTAAACCATATATAAAAAGTCACTATTAATTCTTTTACTTTTTTTTTCCATTTCTTTTAAGTTCTAGACAATCAGGACAGAGAGGATGGATTTGACCTTGAATTTTGTTTGGTTTCAAAGGAAAGGAATCATGGAGATTACTGTAAAAGATGAGTGACAGGCATGTTCTCTACCTCCTGGAGATATGAATCTCTCCCTAAAACATCAGCTATTTCTAAAACACAAAAATATATAAATACATATCTTCACACTACTAATAGATCCTCATACTGTGTTATGCATACTTGACAGACATTTAGACACATAAATAATAAAATTTATTCCTGTCACTGGAACAAAAATAACTTCATGGAGGTACATCTAAACACTTCCTGAAGAATTTATTTTACTTCTTTTCTAATTCAAGCAAATTATGTTAACCAATCTCAGAGCATTTCAGGCACAGGAAATGGAAAGAGCAGGTAAAGGGCAGCACCAGCAGGACACTGTCCTGGTGTATTAGTGGCCATAAAAGACTATATTTAATTAAGTACTCTCTATAAGTCCTGCAGACTATGAACAGCTTAATGGCAGCCTACCAGCAGTTTGCAAGATTACAGCTTCAGAGGGGATTAAACCTGCCAACTTCTTTTTATAGTTCCTACTTTACAGAGACTTTCTTCTTTACCATGGTAGATTTCAGTAACTGGATTAATTTTTAGTTTTCTGAAAGCATTGTGAAGAGCACTGTCCCTTCTAAACAGTTCCAAAATGGACACAGAGAGGAGAAGCACATGTGTTGCCATGGACACATGTACGTTATGCATTAAATAGTCCCAAATCCATTCTCTTCCTACAAGTTTTCTCCAGTTCTAAGCTAGACTGGAATTATCTAACGCATCCTTGTCAAATAGTGGATGCAAGTATACCCCTGACACAACCAGGAACAAATGTGATTCTGTTTCACAAGGCAAAATCATTCACCAAAAAAAAAAATTGTGATTGATGAAAGTTAGAAGTATTGACAAGCATTCACGTACATATTGTGAAGTCCTGGCCCCAGGAGGGCTTCCTTGTGTTTTGCTTTACAACTAATCCTATTCATTTCAACGCCCCATGAGCTCAATTGGCTCAGCATCCTGTTGTAGCCACAAAATTCACATCAAGTGTCCCTTTTACTGGAGAAATGAGGTGATTTTACAGGTACAAAAGTCCTTCCCAATGTGATCATCCTGGAAAAATATTTCTTTAATCACCTGAAAAAGCAGTCAAGCTCCCAGAAGCATTTGTTCCCTCTCCCATATCTCCTCACACATGTACCTACTTTATATCCACTGTTCTAACAAAAATAATTTTCCTCTTCCAACATGGTCTCATGTGTAATCCCAGAGGAGCATAACTACTACAATGCAGATACTATTTACTGAGCAAGGCCCTGATACACAAATCCTAAAACTTGAACACTCATTCCTGCAATTTACAATATTTAGCTGAAAATGAGAAATAACACAAACAAGTGTCATCCTCAAAGGCTATCAGCACATAGAAGGTTAAATATTTTCATAATTATATAAGAATGTGTAATGTAGGAGATCACCTGATTTTAGGAGATTTTTTAATAAAAGACAACTATCGTAGCTGAAGTAGATATGCTGAATTAAAAAGGAGATTTAAGGAACATTTTGATATAACACGAAGCAATTTGCTTATATTATCTAAAGCACATTTGGTGGTATTTTCTCCATAGACATTTCAAAAGAACAACAATAATCTTTTCATAATTTCTTCTTGTATATGCACACTAATAATGACAGAGTGAAATAGCATTCTGAAATATAATTGCTCATTCTTTGTGTATGCATCCCTGCACAAAAGAACGCAATAAAGAGCAATGTATCAATGAGAAGTGCTAACACATATTTCGGCCTGTTAAGCAATGTTTTTGTGCTCCATATTTGAATCAAATTAGATCTAAATATTAAAATAACAACAATGGTGAATGAGCATGATTCTTCTTAGGGCAAAAGAAGTACCAATTTTAGTTTATGTATCTTTAAAAAAATAGGCTATTCATCCTTGAGTATAGACAGAAGATAATTTGCTCTCAGTAACAAACATGGCAATATAATGTTAAAATCCTTAAAATTTATCATGTTTTTAAATGCTTCCCTTCAGTAGAAGATGATTTATAAAGTAACAGGTTGTAATATGTTATAAAATTCTATGACACCTGATGCAAGCAGGGAAGAATATATTTTAAAAGTATCATAATTTTGAAGTAGAATGGAGATTGTGACAAAGAAAAAAGAGTATGCAACAAAAACATAGGAAAGAAATCTTCTAAAAGTCTAAGAATGTGTAATTTCAAAAAGAGCAAGTAGCACCTCTGATTCATCACCCTACTTTTGTCGTTTCTTCTCTAGCATTACACAGCTTCATAATTATACGTTGTCCTTTAAACTTCACAGAAAAGCTTAGATTTCACACCACTGAGTAAAATATGTTTTACTTTAAATGACAAGAAGTGTAAAACTGATTGGTTCTGCCCTTAATCTCATCAATTTTACAAAACAGGAAAAATATACATTTGTGCACGAAAGCGTAGACATGTTTTACCAGTCAGTACCTAGCTCTCCACTCATTGGTTAGTTCTCCTTTTTCACTAAGTACAAACAATTCTTAAAACCATGCTGCTCATTTGAAAAAAAAAAAACCCTTCCAAATTCTCACACACATTTTGTCTTTCCACATTCTTTTTGAAGATCTATTTCTAAAGCTCTTTGATAATCAGCAGAATGAGGAGTACAAAAATCCTGCTTCTCAAAAAAAGGCAAACACTGAAGAGATAAAGATCTAAATACTGATGTCCTGACATACACCAAATACACTTTTTTTTACAGCTTTCATTTTCAATACTATAGGAATTCATCATTAGGATACCACCACAAGGGAATGATTAGGCTGAGTAAACAATCACTGTTAAAGGTATTGGGAAAAAAATAGGGGTTTGTATAAATTTGTTTTAGAGAATCATTCAACCACTTGCCCTCCCATCTACATGCCACTACTAAGTTGGTGTGAGAAACAAACTGGCCAGTAGAAATTATAATTCATAGTCATGTACTCACTTAAGCAAAAGCATTTTCTGTGACCATTCTGTAAAGCAGATCACACCTTTGTCACAGGCAATATCATCCACAACACCCAAAAGGCTTTACATATGTTACAGAGTAAACGCCTTTTTTATTTCAATATTTACAGATATAACCACAAAACACAATTGAACTTTCACTTATTACAGTTTTTCAGTTTGTAGTTTGAGTCCCCTGTTTGAAAATTACTGCAAGGCCAAGGTTCAGTGGAAAGTTCTAAGGCTGTGTATAGTGCAAAACACTCAAATTATATTGCTTGTAGCACAGACAGAAACATACCGCACAATTCTAATTGGAAATTTTTGCCCATGCACGATTTGTATCAAAGACTACATAGAGCTCATAAGGATCTGTTTTACTTTGGAGAAAACTAGATCCAAACCTGTGAAACATGGTAGTCCTTCAGAAGGACACTGCTTGTTTTGTTAGAATATAAATTGAAGAACATAAATTAACACTAGATCTCTGTATTTGAGCGCCATATAAAAGAATGATCTTTCTAAACACCTCATGCTACACGATATTACAAAGTCCTGCCATTCCAAGTTGTATTTTGCGAGGTAATTTATAGGGAAAAAATGGCACAATGCAGGTAGAATAAATTAATCCAAAATTATTTCACATTTAACAACCAGTGTCTGTCTTGCACACTGTCAAAGTATTGGCACATTAAGACAGTCCCGAAATGTTGCTGTTATCATCTCTACTTCTTGAGTTTACTGAGACCATAATTTCCTCCTCAGAGGTGTTTCTCCTCATAAGAATGTTTCCTCTCATGAGAAAAGTACAATCAATTTTCGTTAAGTGCAGTTTTAGAGAAATGTTTGTTGTTTAAATTACTTCTGAATCTTATACCAACTCAACATTTTCCTAAATTAGTATTGTACGTTTAATAACAGGAAGGATTTATATTAGAATACAACACTGTAATGGGGGGTGTATGAATCTTATAGCAACTCAACATTTTCCTAAATTAGTTTTGTACGTTTAATAACAGGAAAGATTTACATTAGAATACAACACTGTAATGGGGGGTTTTTGTGACCTGTAACTGGTGATTGATTGCCTAATTCATAGCATTTTCTTTCAGCTTACACAGCTACTGGGATTTTACATCTGGAGAACTTCTTCATGCAATTGCAACATAAATTACATTAACCTGAGTTACCATGGATTTTGCTTTTTGGGAAAAAACCTGCTCTATGTGATCAAAACACAGCCTATTTTTTAAAATCAAAGGGCTTTAGACCAAGCAAAACAACTTTCAAGATATCATGGCTCAAGATAGGAAAACAACTGTGGAATTGATGTGAGATAGTGAAGTAAAAAACGCTGTCCTTAAAATCATGTATCTGGATTAAAGAGTTAAAAAAGGCCCATCAGAGCCAAACTAAATCACAATTGTATTATAAATTGCAACAGTACATGGGAAAAGGTTTTATATCTAGGAAAAGATAACCTTCAACCAAATGTTGTGAATTTGACTAGCAGCAAAAGAAGTTGAAGTTCGTACCAAGTTTTTACTCAATCTAGTAAGATCTCTTTATGCTACTACAGGCCTTTTTTTTTTACAAAGAATACAGAAAAACGGTTGTGTACAAGTTAATCACAACAGTAAGCAATAATTAACTTTGTTCTGAGTAACTCTGCTATAAAAAGATAGTAGAATTAATTTTGATGATTAAAATCAGTCGTTCCCATGTTTACCCTTTCATTAAACTGCTATCACTCCAATACAAGCTGTCCTATTGAATCATTTATGATGAAAGAGAATACTTGTATTAACATCAGATTATTCTGGAGCCAAGAGGGAGTGGCAACATATCAGACAAATTTAAGGTTATTTAAGCACACAATTACACTTGCTATCAGTTATAGACTTTGTAAGAGTTCAGAAACCACTTTTATTCTATGCTGTAGGACAAGTAAAATGTGCAGAACTGCAAATTTTTCTTGTGATTCACACATAACTATGAACAGAATTACAACCAGTGGTGGAAATACAAATCAGAGTGACATAAGTGCTTTAACTTGAATGATTTTTTTTCCTAACAAAAAAAGGGTCATTGAATATTTCAGAAGTATAAAAATACTGAACTACTCCAACCATTAATTAAAATATGTTTATTTTGTCTAGCAGAAAAATCTATTTTTTATTTACACCATCTTGAATATAAAAATATGGACTGCTGCACATGGATATTAGAGTCAAACTTAATAACTTCGGTTATACTGGGAAGCCTTTTCATCCCTGTTTGACTGAAGAAACAGGGATGAAACAGATTAGCATTCAGCTACATCCTAAGCAAGACAACATAGTGACCATTTTTGGCTTCTTTCACCTACACTATCCTGAGCTTCAGTCTATTTGCCAGTAACCATATACAGGGAGCACAAGCAAAGTCCCTCTGAGGATCTGCATGGAAGGAAGGCTCTTGGGCAGGAAACAGCACAGAAATTAATTGAAGAGCACCATTCTTTCCATTAACTCAATTTTCTGGTTCAGCATTCTTTAGGCACATAATTTTAAACTACACCAAGAAAACTACTGATTTTCATTAGCTGAACCTTTATTTTTGTTTAAATTGAAAGGAAAAGGAAACAAAGTAAAAGCTTTTAGATCAAGATTAACACAGGGAGGTTACTTAGCAATTACCACCATGGACAAAGCAGACTCATTTTAGGAAAAGTTAACTTCACTTTTGAGAAACAAGAAAATGTTAAAACAACACTTTTCCTCCCTGCATTTCCCAGGCTGAACTTCACTCTGCCACTCCAGGCTCCTCTACTCATCCCAATTTGGCACGAGGGGATGGGATTTGCAGTCAGTACACATTACTTTTCTGTCCTCCACTCCCTCCTTCTCACAGTTCTACTCCACTCCAGCATGGCTGCTGTCCTTCAGAGACCTCCCTCCAGCATGGGCTCTCCACAGCCTATAATTCCTGTCAAGGAAAAGCTGCTTCAGCATGGACTCTGCATTGGCTGCATTCCTTCTGGAATCCAGGCATGGATTCTCTACATGCTGCAAGGGAAAAATGTGTCCTGATACCTGGAGCACCTCTTCCTTCTCTGCTGCTTCCCATTCTTTTTATTTCTTCCTCTTTTGTCCATCTGATTATTTTTTCCATTTTCCTAAGTATATTTCCACAGAGGTAGCAGCCTGGCTGATGGGCCCAGCTCTGTGTGTGGTGGGTCCATTGCAGGGCTGACAAGGAGCCTGTGCCAAGCCGGGGACAGTCCGACAGTCCCTGACCCCTTCCTGCAGAGGACACACCTGCACCCTCCCCACCTTGCTGCCAAAACCTTGCCACAAATATCATAAGGAACATAAAATCTCCCTCAGGAGTTCAGCCCCTGGATAAAAATCAGCTGACAACCTGAGTAAGACAGAAGCACACACTTAAAAAATAATAGACGGGGTAGATATGGGGATTAAAAATCAGAATGCAATAGAGGATATTGGTTATATGAAACTCTGAGTTCAGGTATCAGCTGGGAGGCTTCCTGAATAATTTCTGAGATTTCTTGGTAAAACTAATTATTTCAGTCAAATCTTTTCAATTGTCACATAGTTTAGAAAGCTGCTGCCAGAGAACTTACTCCTGACTACCAGTCTTGAACTTAGCAATGCTTAAAAAGCCATGCTGTGGTATAAGAAAAAAAAAATACAACCACCCTAAAAAAAAAAAAAAATCAGGCATACCAAAAGAATAGCAACAAAAAAATCTGCAAAAAAACCCCAAAACCATACAACAAAGCATGACAGCTTCTATCAAATCTCTCAAAAACCTTCTTTCAGCTGTATGTAGAAACTACAAATGCAAAATATCAGTCAAGCAATAAGTTAAAAAATTCAAATTATATAAAAACTGCAGTCACACACATCCAAATTTAGTTATAGTTACAACACACTTTTTTCAAAGTTAAGCTGAAAGATACTGAAATGGAAACAACAAAGTCACCTTATAATGCAAAGGGATCATATCAAATATAACTGACAATTTTCAGGATAACAATTCACTTTATCAATACGTACAAATTCAGTGTTTATAGGTCAAGCAGTCCATAGAGTATTAGAGCAGGACATTGTGGAGTCAACTAGATAGTATTTCCTGAAATGCTTGTTACAGGGAATATGGAACAACAGTTTCGTAAAAACTAGATGAAAAATAAAGTGATCAAGGTAAAGATGGAATGATGACATTCAAAGCTATAAAAGCACATGCTGAGATTCAGGGGCAAAAAAACAACTGAGCAGCTATGGAGATTTTAAGAGGCTATTTTTACTTTTAAGAGACAGAAGTCTTTATTCTGGCAAATAAAGCACCTATTTTTTACATCTGTAGGTTTAACAGGAGGCAATCATTTAAAAAAGAACATCAGTCAAGATGTAAATTATTACAAATGTCACGATATTTTGAAAATTACTTTTCCCTCATGTGTAAATACTACCTACTGTAAAAATCATGTTCCACTCTATGAAGATGTAAATTCCTTTTTTTCTGGTACATCAGTAGCATTTTGTTATCCGGTAACTTTTTAAATTTCTCTCCAAACTGATAGTTCCCAAAGTGACAGAACAGAATCAGAACTTGAATTTTTGCTGTAAGACCTTCCAGATGTCAGGTTTGGTATTAATGGATTTTGCAATACTCTCTGAGCCTTTAATATTTTTCTGTACTAGGAAATGTAAATCAGCTCAAGACAATGTCATTGCCACATAAAGCTGAAGAATTGCTGAAAAGGGTAAAAATGCAAATGTAGACAAAAGGAAACTAACTTAAGCTTACTTCAAAAAGTCTGTTGGAGCTCTGCTGACTGTAGAAGTGTTTTTGAAGGGCTAAAGTACAATTAAATTAATTGCCCTTAAGTACTAGGAAAGATACTAAAACAAAATCCTGATCCACAAACCCCCTGTGTGAACTGTTATAGATTCACACCACACCCATTTGTGCTGGCCAAAATGAGATTTACTGTGCACAGGATGGAGAGAACCTGCACAGCAGCTGGGAGCATAAAGTTACAGGTGGATGGAGCAGCCTATACCATGGGATTTTTGTTGTTCTTCATTTACTGCCTGATACAACAGAGCCTGAAAGTGACAGCAGTTTTAAATATAAAAATCCCAGCACTTTCTTGCTCCTGGACACTTCACTCCACACAGCACACACAAGCTAAGTTTTTTGCAAATCTTTATCCCCTTACATTTATTTTACATACTGAATAGGGAAACCTCAAGATCAAAGGGCCTTTATTCAATGCATTTTCTAAAACTGAAAACAGGGGATTCTCCCAGAGCTTTCTCTCATTCCATCTATATTTCTCTTTGAATGAGGCAGATTATTTCTGACTTTTTTTTCTAGGTAGTATGGTAATATCTATAAACCAAATGCTTACAAATGCACTTTGGAAGTCTACACTATTGAATATTCAGGTGATTTGTTCTGTCTGTGGTTAAGACACACATTATTACCAAATAAAGACAAAGTAGTCTAAATTCCATTAAGTAATTAAATTCTTCCTACTGAGTCAATAAGGATTGGATGAATATTTAGATTGCCTGTATGAATTCCAAATTCTAAACATCTCAGCAGTTTCTCAGGACCTTAAAAAACACAACTTAAACTGTCAAACTTTACACTGGAGAACTTCCCATGTTTTTGCCATATTAATGTAAGTGAAACCACTGCAACACTAGAATACTTTTAGAGCTAAAAAGTGTAATTTCTCTCAGCTATCTGCCCGGCCCAAAACCAACACAAGTTATGTCTATGTTCTTTGGAAGTTCACTCCAGCAGCTGGTAAGTACTAAAAAGAGATAATGCTTAAATCGGTCAAAACCTCCCTGCCTCTCCAACCAGACCAAAAGTTTAGAAGTGACAAAAATTTGCCATGTTAGTATTACATAACCCAAATTTTCCTCAGCCTCTGATATACCATTTTTTTTTAGATGTGTTGACACAAATTACAACATAGCTGTAGATATCAAAAGCTACTTCTATTAAGATTTCTCCATACAAAAAACCAATCTTTTCTTGAGAAATAACATCCAATAATATTATACAAGTATTACCTTATACCAATACTGTCTCCATTAAATTAATTTAATCTCCAGAAAGCTCAACTAACTTGCATATTCTAATTAATATCATGCTGAAAATAGTTAATGATGCTAAATTACAGCAATCTTTTTAAAAGGGTCAAATTTGTCGATCTGCATTTAAGCTATAAACATCAGGCATGAAAATGAATTGGATTTGAAGTAACACTAATTCTGAAAGGTCCCACTTAAGAAAATTATTTCCTTCCACAATTTTTCTAATGTTTAATCAAGCCACCCAGCAGAGGATTAGAGCTGAATAGCAGTGTTGTACCTCTCTTCCTATTGCTCTGAGCAGAACTCCCCATTTTCTTCCCTGGAGTTTCAGAGAAGTTCCTGTCTCCCCACCAGGATCTATGTATGCAACAGAGCGCAGCTTTAAAACTGTTAGCATCAGGTTGCTTCCTCACATCTTGGAGATATTTTTATTAATGTGTAACTTGATGCCATCATATATCTGTGCCCACAATATAACAATCTCACACTGCACAGATCAGCACCAGTAATTGCCAAGTACTAATTCTCATAATGAGCTAACATGCCCTAGAATTTATGAGTGCTAGTTCACATGCCTCCACTTCCAATAAATAGCTGTCTTAATGAGTCACTCCACTACCTGTTGAAATTCTAAAAGATAACCTGTTGGAAAAAAAATGAAGCAGCTTTAATGAATGATCTGCAAAGCAGCATTATTTCAAATCAGCATTTGTCAAATACAGATAGCTATACAGAATATGAATTTTTTTCATTTCTTAAACACTGAAAGGTAACTCTGCATTGGTACATGCTATTATGAAGCCACTGAAATGTATTTATCATTCCACTATTCCTTAACTATGAATTGCCATTCTAAACATAAAAGAGTTCATGTTGTCAACACAGTAGTAAAACAGTGCCATTCTTTCCAGCAATACTAATACATTGTAACAGTCAGCTGGTTTAATCATGATAAAATTTCAAGAGACTATATCCCTTTGCACATATTCAAAATTTAACAGCAGAATAAAAACTATTCATGTAATTTCCAACTATTATCAGAAAAGCTGGTTGTTAGAGGGGTAAAAAAGTGTATCTCTTAATGATGGAGGAGAGAATCAGAGATGCACAAAGGATGGGCGTAAGAATGAAAGATCTGATGGTAGTTATCAAAAAAAGAACAGAGGACAGAAGCAATGAAAATTAACATGACTAGGAGTCATTGAAAGATGGCACATTTTATGCTTGTAAAGGAGGTTAAAAAACCTCTACAAGAAGCAGCAGAGGAATACTAGAAAGGAAATTAATCACCTGCATTTCAGAACACAGTAAAGAGGATGTGCCATATATAGCATGGAGTTCACACAGATCACGGAAGATAAAAAGGAAATAAAGCAAAAGCACTTCACTCAATGAACACTATCTATTCTGTATACCCTAAGGCAAGATTCTCTGGAAAACATAGTGTCATCATGTAATTAAAGATTGTATCAGCAGCTACACGTACTCCGCAGCCGTACTGAGGTTACCTACATCATCTTAAATCAGAGCCTCTCCCATTACTTTAATGGATTCTGCAAACAGCATAAATACATGCAAATATTCCAGATGGATGCTGAATGTCATCTTTACTGCTGGGTAATCAGAGATCATAAATACAAAGAACATGCTAACACAGGGTGCTATTTCTCCAAATCTGAAAGGATGAATAAATTTTAGCATTTTCCTTAAGTTACAGCAACAAGCTTCTGCCACCTTTTTATTGAGCATAACATACACATGAAATAAACTTCATAGAAAACAGCTACAGCAGCAAGACATGGCACTACTCACAAGCAGCTATTAATGCTCCCTTGCATGCATCAAGAGGAATTAATCATCTCTTCTGCGAGTAGAAAGTGTATCTTTGTGTGATGTCCAATTCATCTGTTATACATTAAACTTCACATAATGTTTTTTCCTTCGAGTCTATTACTTATGACAACCTCACTAATGGTATTTTTCACTAAATATATAGCATCTATTTTATTTTAAAATCTATTCAACAAAAATGGTTTCTAGTTTCTAACCAAAGAAGATGACCACATGATTTTTATTTTTTTAATACAAACAAAATAGTCAATTCTTATTCTTGCATGAAATTTAACAGTAGGACAATGTCACACCTTCCTAAAGGGAATGGTCTCTGTTACAACAGGCACAAGCTCCAAAAATACTTTTGCCTTTAAATTCTATTTTAAGTGCCACAAAAGAAAGCAGAAACTCACAGCAATATGGAATGAACATTTTCTTACAGGAATAATTTTTCACAAAAGTTTAGTAAGAGAAATATTGTTTATAAAAGAAGATTCTTTTAACACAGGAACAAACTGTACAAAACTAGCACTCTAAACTACAAAGAGAGAAACAATATACTTATTAAATTCAGCAAACATCTGCCCACTAGAAAACAACTTACTACAAAAAGCTAAAGAAACAAAAATGCTGTGATAAGAATGAAGTCCCTTTATAGTAGATACAATTAAGTGGAGATAAGATTTGTCCAGTAGAGGAGAGCATGACACCTTGGGTGGTACTTTTAATAAAACAACAATTCCTTAAAGTGGGAAAGGGAGCCTTTCTTCACCAGTGAAGGTAGTTCCTGTTTCATTTGGGAGAGCATTCCAGGGGAAAAGCTAGTGGCATGATGAGGCTTTCCAGCTCCAATCAGTTTGCCTCACATTTAAAAGTGTTTTACTTAAACACAGTGACATGAGAAATCTTGTCCAAAAGACACTGAAGTGGAATGTCAATTATAATGCTGCTAACACTTAAAATCCATGTTTAACTGCTCCAAAATCTTGAAAGTAGGCAACTCATAGTAAATAAGTGACACAGAGGGTGTGGATTTTTTCAAAGATGTCTTTAACCATGGTGTTAGAACAGGATTTAAGCTCATGCAGTGTAAACAGCATGAAGTAATAAGCAAACAAGGCTTTTACTTTCCTCTCCTGGCAACAGAATTATGAATGTATTTTATCTTCAGCCTTAGCTCATAGAATTCTTTCCAAAAAAAAAGAAAAAAATCATAATTTAGTCTGTACAGAAAATATTCCAGTTCTTGAAAAAGAAAATGAGATGCTGAAATCACACCTGGAGTTCAAATGAAAATATTGATTAACAGTTCAGCGTCACTGTATGTTATACTCCAAAACATTAGTTAAGAAATGGTCATGAATAATTCAAGTCTGTTTTAGCCCTTTCATGTTCTCAAAGCTAGTATCAGACAGAATAAATAATAATACAAATAACTCCACAAAATATAAGCTGGCTTGTCTAAAGAAAAGGCCTAATGGTGTTAGACTTATCACGAATTACTTGCCCTGTTCCTATGAAGATAAACGCACATGTGTGTCCTGTACTGGATGACTTTGTCTGTCCTCCAGGTATGCCCAGAGGGCAATGTAGGCTGTAATGACCCATCTGTTCACTACTGGCAAGTGGCAAACTTCTAATGAAGACAGATGTGGGTCACCCTGTACAAGAAGGCTGCAGGGTGCTAATGAATCCACCTAATGGTCACTACCTGCCTCTGCTGACTGATTGATGAGCAAAAGGGTTAAGCTTCAAAAGCACAGACAAGTATTTCAGGTAATCATTAGTCTTACTAGGATATCTCTGTCACACTGCCTAATACACACACATACTTACTTTAATGTTGTCTTCTCCCATTAAAAAAAAACTTTTATTATTTTACTGTAGACAATGTGAAGCAACCTGAAAAGCTCAGCAAAAGATCTCATGAAAGATTCACTGCTGTTATTACCCAGAGAAATAAAAATTTCCAATATTCATAGGAATTTATAAACATGACCTCTGACACTGACAGTAAAACCAAAAACCTTAAAGGAAGTTGCTACTAGTTGCAAAACCCTACACCTATTCATCCTTTCTAAACACTACAATCCAACAGAAGTATATGAAAAAACTTCTTACAGTGAACTCTGCTCACACAGACCTCAAGTTAATGCACTTTTTTTAATAACAGTTACTACAGAAGCAAGCAAGGATTTGACTCATTCTGTCAATTTCTACATGAAGGTTATGGCACCACAAAAGCCAGATACTTGTGACAAAATATTGCTGGAGATCCAACCATTCATCAGTTCAAGCAGTGAGCAAATGTCAGGAAGAGTTACGATGGGGAAACTCCAGAGAGTGAAGTTCTCTAGAGATAAAGGAAAGGGGGGTGGGGGAAGAAAAAACCCCACAAACAAAACAAACAAAAAACGCACACCAGACCAAAACCAACCTGTAGTGAAAAATGTTATGACTTTGAGCTAGTGTGGGGTGAAACCTGCAGAGCACATTGCCATCTGCCAGCATTCACCAGGATTTCGTTAATAACCAGCTGCAACAAAGCAAAGTCACAGCACTAACCAGAAATCCATAGAAGGAATAAAATGATTCCTGAAGATAAAACCAGAAGTATTTTTTATGTAAGAGCTTTTGGGAAGAAGTGGCTGTCTTGCCTTCAGAATCAATTAATTTCTATTCAAAACACTACACAAAAGTGTACCCATTTAATTTTGTATGTAACTCTTCTAACACTAGATAGGAAGTACAATTTACCAAGGGCTGCAAATCATCCAGAAAGATGGGATGACTGGGAAAGATTTCTTACCAGCTATACCAGGTAATTGTATATAAAAGACAATCCCGGAGTAACAGTAAACCAAGTAATACATTGCATCAATACTGCTCTTATCAAAAGGCAGAAGACATCCTTACTAGAAAACATTTTATTTCTGGCCATGCTCATCTGCTGAACACTCTTTAATAGACCCAGTAACATCATTAGACATACGCATCTTAAATGTAAATTGAACATGAAGATTCCAGCACTTTCATTTTACATGGCTCAATACATTCTTAAGAGGAGGGGAGACCAGCATTTCAGGAAAAAATTATTTCAGAAGTAAAAAAAATTGTTACATCCTTACCCTAGGCTAAAAATAAAAGTCAAGTTATGGCTTGATAGGAGTCATGTAATGTTTATCTAGGTCATAACCTAGTACAAATTCTGAAAGTTTCAATAAACAAAAGCCAGCACTGAACAACCTTTAACTCCCAGAATAAAACCAAAAAACAGCCATTTCAAATTTTTAATAGAATTAGACATAGTTGTAAATCTGATCTATGTGTTGAGCTTGTTTTTACATCCATATAAAACTAATGAGTTGGTGACACTCAAAAACTTACCTTGCTTATAAGCAATGATTTCTAGTAAATATAAGGAAATTTATGCCTACTCTGTGAGGGTATAAATTACAGTTTTGCCTAATATATGCCAAGAGTGACTCCAGTGTAAGTTACCTTTTCAAACAGATTTAAATTCACAGACGATTTACTGTTGTTCCCAGAAGATAAATGATTAAGCAGCCTCAGAATTTTGCCTGAGGCAACAGAAACTCTTCAAGATCCAGCAACTCCAATATACATGAACCTGAGAATTCTGCTTTGCAAGAAGCTACTAATGTTACATACAAGATAAAACTAACTCTATATGATGAACTCATTTATGATGGGTGATTTCACTGGTTTATCCTATGAAAGAAAACTAAAAGTAGTCAAAAAAGGGGGGAAAAAACCCCATCAAAACAAAAGAAACCTCTGGGAGCAAGGGGCATCAAACATAGGTGCAGTATCACAAAAACGGCAATTATGTATTCATGGTCTTATTCACAATTTGACAGGCTGATAAAAGCTACCACAATCTAGAAAAATACCCTTTAACATTTAAAAAGAAACCCAAGTGTTAATATCACCATAATAGCATGTGTGCAGAATATTCTGAAGGGAATGGCTATGTTTGTCACTTAGTTCACATGCCACATGAAGACGTGTAATTTATTAATAAGAAAAACTTGCAATTCCAGTAAAATCTGGCTGTTAGGCACACATTAACCTGTGGTCTATTTTTCTCCATTATATCCACTTTGTCAATTGTAATTATACATTTAAAGGAAAGTATACGATAGCTTTAAAAAAGTACAGTCCACACAGAGAATACATTCCTACATGCTTGAAACGCAGGAATGAAACTGCAACTAAACTGACAAATTTTTATTATATCCCACACACCTTTTCTCAAAGAAGAAAAGAATCTATTCTAAAACATTTCAAAAATTTGAGTCAAAAAAATCCAACCAAAATCTGCATTGAGAAAGGAAGTTGATTAAGTTTACAAGTCTTCGATGAGAACTCTTTCAAAAGATGCACAAATCTGTGCTAGGCCAAAGCTTTTTTCTTCCAATCCTGATTAGAGATGGATTTAGAAATCACATTATTATTTTCTGCCTCTTTTCTGAAAACTTTTGTATAGGTGAAGATGACTAGTAGTAAGATTATTACTAAGAAGTTGTCCTTTATTCTTCACAGTAATGAATGCAGCTCATCCATTTTCTCTGTCTGGGAACCTTCTCCAAGTGTCTCATTACTCTCATAATTCTCCTCTAAACTGGCCCTGATTGGCTTCCACATTTTATACTTGAAATATGCTAGAGGCGACACCACGTTACAAGTTCAGGTTTGCTCTTTGCAGCACAGCTCACAAGAATTATTCCACACTCATGACAGGCCAGACTTCTCTGTACACATTCTAACACAGCATCTGGCCACACTTTCCCTTTTTCACAACAACATCACAAGTTTTTACACACAGACAGAACGCTGTGGTTCCTTGGCATTTTTCAAGATATTTGGAGCAAAGCTACCCATAAAGCCATCTGTATTAAGGAATGGCAGCATTTCTCCAAGCTGCACACCTTTGTGTTTTTACTGTATCAGTTTCACTACCAAGTGAAATCTGGGTCTCCACTCCTTTCTCTGAAATTATTCAAGAAAATATTATTTTATGCTTGCTCAGTGAAAGTTATTATAAGAAGTGCCTTTAAAAGCCTAATTTCCTTAAGATAAAGTATCATACTGATACTACTATAAATGAAAAAAGAACCCAGTTCTATGAACTTTTCACCACAAATTGGTATAGCATCATTTTTTTTAAGTATCCAGGTGAATGCTTCACATTTTTTTAGTTCAACTCCTACTTTCTCCTTTTCTACTTCTTAGTAGGGAAACAGCCTATACATGTTTTTTAATTTATAAGCCATTTCATTAATTCCAAGGTGATAGTACTTTATATTAAGCACATATTTAACAACACAAAAAATTGGCTATAAACACTTTAGGACCAACAAGCTATTTACAGACTGATTTACAATAACAACTCTCTCAATGCATAATGATTAGTTTCTCGTAATGCAATGTAATTATACCTCAGAAAATGCCAACAATAGTTATCTCTTGAAGTTTGATTTAGATTCTCTGTGTGTGTATATATGTATAAATATTTCCATATGCAAACATTTATTTTGCCAAACTCTACATGGAAATTCACCGGCATGGCCAGGTTGGATGCCTCTGTTCTCTCAACCCTTCACATAATTTTAGCGTATATATTTTTAAGACGGCAAAATACACTAATGTACATGCATAAACCATTCTTTAAGAATTCAAAATCTTTCTACTTCTTAAACAATTTTTTTTCTATTGTAGATGTGTTAGAGAAAGTATCTCTTGCCTGCCCTTTTTAAATAGATCTGCTTTTCAGGATGTTGATGTGAACACAGAGAGCTAGACAAAGTAAGAAAATGAATGGACAGAAGTCACTGTAAGGTGTTCTTCATTTTGTGTTCTCCAGATTTTATTATCCTTTCACTTTAAATATAAGCAAAATGAAATTTGCAAGTCTGTCCGTGGTTTGACAGATTTTTTCCAGCACTTTTAGCAGGACTCTTGTACCTTCCCAACTCTACTACTATATTTTTTATCTGCTTTACCTAAAAGATATCACTTCTTATAGAATTTTATCTTTTTTTTGCTTAAGAAACCTTCAAGAGTAGGAGAACAGGGGCAGAGCAGCAGTCCACAATGAAACAAAGTTATCCACTGTTATCCAAAGTTATCTACAAAGTTACAGCTGGCAGAAATCGCATTCTAAAATCAGGGAAATCCCATAAACTGCACTTCCTCCTTTTGGTTTTTAGTCATTAAGATACTTTTAGAAATCTATACATCAGAAAATGATAAATTTTATATTGAGCATATGAAAAAAAAATACAGCACCTAAAATTCATTATACAGATATTACAGCAAAACTAAACACTGCAACCTCCAGAAATCCTAATTAAAGAGCAGTTTAAAGAAAAAAAGCAAATCCAAATATTTTAAGACATCAAAACCTCAATAAGATAATTTAGGAAATCCTTGTCTTTTCCAGATGGGACACTATGACAAATAGGCAGTTACAGCTGCACATTTAAACATTTGTGAACCTAAATTAGAATGAACTGATGATTAAAACACTGCCTGGTCTTTAGAGGTAGAAATGAATACAATTTCAGGTTCAGGAATCAATTCATCCTTTCTTGATAATTTTTAGCCTAATAGTCAGTCTTAACCAATTTTGACTAAAAACTTGCAGACTTGTTGCCATTAAATTAAAGTTTTGAGAAATGAACGACTGTGAAAAGATATTGCTCTGATTAATGGGCTGCACTGTAAGCTCAAGTCTTAGCATAAATCTGTAGATCTGCAGCAAAGTGCTGTGAATGCCTTTAGAATACAAAAAGCCTACATTTGCATGCAGCCTTTCCTGGGCACCAGCAAATCCAATCCCAAAGATCAGGGTTAAATTTGGTTCCAAGAATGAGGTTTCCAGTTCCTGCCTTCAATCCCAGAGCACAAGGCTGAGTTCAGTAAGTGTTCCCACGACTATTTCCCAGCACTCATTTGAACTGTGGGTCTCATTCCAGCTGAAGACAAAAAAGCTGGTTTTTACCTGGGCAGTTGTTCTTTCCATATCATGAAGAACTGAGATCTCTTTAAACTCATTACATCGCCCTGTTCATCAGCTTCAATTACTGGGATGCACTCTTGGCTTTATGTCTCATTTAACATGTCTTTTTCTCATAATTTTTTATAATAAATTTATATGCCTTAGCACATAACAGAAACCTGGAAAGAATATTGTAATCATTCATTTTCTGTCATTTGAAAACATGAGGCAACACTTATTCATCAATTCTTTATTGAACTTTAAAGCAAGATGGGGGAAAAACCACATTCTCTTCCTCTCCTAACATGCAGTAACAAACACCTCTTCTTTTAATAAATTCCTGCCTACAAAGACCAGTTTTACCCTCCCTCCCATATCTATCTAGTTTCCTATCTGCTCCTTCCTTAGCCTAGAACTCCTCTTACTATCTCATCTCTCTGTGTATTCCTTCACATAATTCCTTGTTTTTCTCTTATTTCACAAGCAGATTTACACACCCAAGAAAGATTGAACTACTTTACCAGGAGTTAAAGAATGCAGCATAAAAGAGTCAAGAAGGTAAAATCTTGCACTTAAAGCCCTTAGCATGACACACATCTGATCACATGCCAAGGAAACAGCTGCCTCCCACCAGGGCAGTTCCCCCCGTTTACATCACTGTTCAGCCCTTCAATCTCCTCTTTTTAGTGAGACAAGGTAGTAAAATCCTCATTAATTATCACCTGAGAATATGCCAAATAAGAAACTGTGGTTCACAGTGTATATTTGAAAGACATCCTTAGCATTTCAAGAGATCTCAGCTTTTGCAGATTTATGCCATATTAATACAAGTACTTTCAGGATTCTCTGTATAGCAATATAATAATCTTAGTTATATTGATGCCTTGTGAAGGCTGACTTAGAACAGAGGCAAGACAGTTAAAGAATAAAGTAGGTATTTATTAGAAGGCCTCAATGGCTACACCTTGGGCAGTACAAGAGCCCAGCCAGGGCTACACCCAAGATGAACTTAAAATGGTCACAAAATGGTCACGAGGTCTCTCACTTTCATAATTTCTGGTCCATTTGCATATTGGAGTTAATTGTCCAGATATAGCTTTAGATTATGAAGTCCCATCCTCCTTGTTTTTCTCTCTTCTGTCCACTTTTTTTATACTCTTGGGCCTGAAATATGGATCATTGGTCCTTGGCCCCCAGACAGAGAAGGAATTGTTCTGTCTACCTACTCTGGGAAGAGAGCTTAATATACTCTAAATGAAGCTCAGAACTACACACTAAGGCAGCACAGAACCTGAAAAACATAAAAGCTAAAACCTGAGGCATCAATAATAGCCTTCAGTTGCAAGGTTTGTGTGCCAGAAACAGTGATCTTTCCTGAGTTTTGCATCCACATACACAGGTTTTCAAAACTCACAAGTCCCATGGATAAAGTTAATTGAATTTTAAGAAAATTTTATCTGTGAGAAAAGTCATTATCAGGTTTTTCTCAAAACTATCAACATTTCTGTCCTTTGCACCAGTATTACCTGTTATTGTTTAATGAAACCCTGTTAGTTACTTCTAGTGCTCAGCTTTCAAAAACAATACTAGGTGAAAGCAAAAAAGTTAAATGTACGGTGACAAGAAGTTTTACCCCCAAAACACATTCTGCTGAAAAACTCAGTTGTAAGAGAAAATACAGGTGGATGTAGTGAAGTATTGATTTTTTTCTAATTTTTCTAACCGTAATCTCTAAAAATATAAATATATGAAAAAATTCATAATAAAATATTTTTAAATAAGAGAAAGAGTATAGAGAAGCTAAAGCAGTTGCCCGTAGCTCAAGTCTTCTCTCTGCATGCATGCCCAAAGGCTCCAAAATTCTGCCAAACAAGGTAAACCCTCTGAAATATTTCATTTGTACAGTTTAAAACAAAGCAAAACAACAGCACAGGCCATTTATTCTGAATACATTTTTCACATACATTTATCAAACCTTGATGAATTCTGATAGGAGTCACGAGTCATTTGATTACAATTTTGACATATGCCAGAGGAGTGTGAAAATACACAATCACACACTGGGTAGGGTTGGAAGGGACCACAGTGGGTGGGTGACGTTGGGTCACCTAGTCCAGCTTCCCTGCTCCAGCAGGGTCACCCCAGAGCACATTGCACAGGATTGCATCCAGACAGGTCTTGGACATCCTGGAAACTTCACAACCTCTCTGGACAATCTGTTCCAGCCTCACCATTTTTAAATATGAAAAGCTTATGCTCTTACATTATTTCACAGGATTTATACCAAAGCAGGAAAGAAGAGGGGAAAAAAGCTTATGGATTTTCATTCTTAACCAGTTGGAGGTTTTTTCATTTTCAATATAAATTGCAGAGGTTTTTTCATCCTCTTATAAAAGCCTTACACCTGAAATCTGGGTATAAATTAGTTTTCAAATAGTAGAAAAAAAGCTGAAGTGCCATTGCCTCCTTTTCTTCCTGTAATTCTATTACAGGGGGATGAAGAGGTCATATTTTTTTCTTGCCTCATTTTTTCTTGCTGTTGACTTTTTCATAATGCAGTGTAGCTTCCCTTTAGAAAGTTAAAGGAAAGATTTATGGGTCTTCATTTTTAAATGCTTATCTAAATACATTTAGTGGGAGCCTATTCTATTACAAACAGCTGCTCTTTGCAATAACTAATGAAAGCCAAGATTACTCACTGAAGGGAGGGGCCCCACAATATTGTTGTACAAATATACAGTAAACCTAAAGAAGCAACACAAGCCTTGTTCCAAAAATGGCAAAATCGTGTAGTTATTATCACAGGATGTTTCTAACAACCACTCAATGGAGAAAAATAAAGCTCCAAGAAAAAAAAGCATGCAATTTTCAGCTGTTACTCTAATATATGTCAAACAAAGCTTTGAGTTATGATTCTCTAACTCTAAATATGAGATTTAGCTCTGTAATTACCTAGAACAGGTCTAGCTACATCACAAATTTTTAAAACTCTCTTGGTAGAAGCAATTCTCTAGAGAGCTTTTCTATCACTAATTTTAGGGGGAAAAAGTCTTCAAAGGAAATCACTTTAAATACTCAAGTAATTTTTATGACCACTTCAAATGGCATATAAATAAATCTGGCCAAGACACTGGAAAGGATTTAAACCATGGCAGATGCTTGCACAGCAAATTAAGGCCAACCAGCCTACAGATAATGCAAACTGAAGTTTATTTTTAAAATTTCTCTTTCCAACTTCTAATGAATTTAGAGTTGCAGCCTGAAAACTTATGCCAAATCAGCTGCTTGGTGATTAAATATACAGATATAATTAATCCTTTTTAATTTTATTTAAAAGTTCCACAGACCCAGCCCTCTGAAATATGCATAGAAACTGCTCAGGCAAACATCAATGTTTAATTAATATTACGTTTTTAAAAAGCACCAACAATGTGTAAGACCCTACTACAAGAGTAGAAAATTTAGGCATTGAAGGTCAGAATCACACAGATGAAATCTGGCAGTGCTTGGAATTTATGCCAAAGTACCATTTATAATAAACACAGGGGCATTGCTTATCTGCAAACACAACCAACACCAGGCAGCATATTGATAACTGTGCTGCTTAAAGCAACCAGCAGAGTCACTGAATGAGATTCTACAATCCTGTTTGTCCCAAACTTTTCTCACTAACTTCCTTTTTTACTTTTAGTTTGGGAGTAGGATGAACAATCTGAAACTTTTTCTGTCATCTCTGCTTTTAAAAGGAGTTTGAGCTGGTCGTTTATACTTGTAGGACACACAGAGGAGGAAGCAATGGTCATACACACATTTTCTAGTTTCTTAATGACCACTCATACAGCAGTAGAAACAGCTATAGTCTGGAAATATCTAAGTCTATATCTTAACAAGCACCTCCACAGGAAGTTACAGACATAAATGAGAAGTCTTCCTCTTAATACAAGGCTATAAGCTCAATAAGGAAAAATACTTCCTTACATCCTATTTAACAATGAACCATTTGGCAGTCAAGAGAAGGGCCTAAATTAAGGATTAGTTAAATAAGGATTAATTTTACTATTTGCCTTCCCCGCTTCTCTGAGGATCTTAAATTCCACCATCACTTTGACCTTCACATCCCTTAAGAATTTGTCCTTTTCCACCAGTAACAAGCCCAGCAGGGCGTCCCTCCCAGCTCTGACTCACTCAGGGATCTGTTTGACTCTGTCGCACAGGACCGAATGGAGAGCTGAGCTGATTGATATTCAGGAACACTCTCCTCAGAGCACATTCCAACATGCAAAAAGGCTATCAAGTGTGGCAGAAGACCAACCTAGATGAGTCTAAAGCTCAACTAAGTTACTGAAAGATCATATTTTTTACAAGCCGTCAAGTACAAAGTAAATTGGTCTTCAGTAAAGGAAACCTTTAAAAATGTGTTCACTGCTCTGAAACCACAGCAAAATTAATAACTTTAAGAATTAGATTTCCAGTGAAATAAGAAGAAATGTCTGCAGATATGAAAAGGTGGTCTTCATGAAGTATAAGAGTTCAGGAGCAGCAAATGAGCCTGACTGCTGCAAACCCAAAGGCTAGAAAGCAGAAAACAATCAACATCTATCAATACAACACAAATAATACAAAAAAAATAACAAATTGGTTCTAAAGAATAAATACCTACTTTTTGAATAAAAATATTTTTAAAAAAATACCCTGGCTTATTGTTATTTATTAAGTTACATTATATTGCCCAGACTTGGCCCATCTTGAGGTTTAAACTCACATTTTTCCAGTTAAATGATTGAAATACATCCCTTATATTTAACAGCAAAATAAGTAACAGAGAGAAATAGGAAGGAATAGGAATAAGAATAGGAATTAAAAACTTAATTTGTCAAAGAACTTTGCAGTTTCTCAGACACGTTTGGGCTATCTTGGTTATTTCTCAGCCATCTGCAAAGCACGGCTAAAATATATAATAGCTTCCAGCCAACATTATTGTATAAATATCACTTTGATACTTGTTGTGGATCTTATTCATAGAGCTGTTTGTTAGGGCATTTCTTTGCTAGTTATACCATAATTACAACATAAACCACACTGTAGTTTAATTTTATTCCCTTCTGAATGTCCTTCAAGCAGGTTTTCCCCAATTTTCTCACTCACACATCTCTACCCTTAATCCATCCTCAGTCTCCCTATTCTCTGCAAACAAACAGCAATTGTTAAGCGAATAATTCTCTAATACTAACAAATACATTTCACTAACAGCATTGCGGCGGGTAATGCTGAAATCACAAAGAACTGTAACTCCACTTATTAGCTAAGAGGGCTTTGAGGATTTACAGCTGCAGTGGCTGTCCAGCAGGGAAAGCAACTTGTGATTCCAGACAGCACACTTCACTTTAGAACCAAAACTTTTTAAAAAAACGTTTTCTTAATTAATCAAGTTAGAGTTCTCATCTTAATTCTTAATTCAGAGCTGCTTCCTAAGTCATACACAACACATCAAGGACAGCACAGATATCTCTCCCAGAGATGCAGTGGTGATTGTCATAGAAAAGTCAGTACTGATTAACAATTTAGCTTCAAACTAGAAGGATCAGAATGCATAAAGATGGCAAGAGTAACAAAATTCAGGTTGTCACTGTCCACATCAAGCAGTTAGACCTCAGCACTGCAAACCTGCTCAATGAATAGACCACTCATTAGTCCAATTACACTTTCTGCACACATCCACACTGTGGCATTTCCAGCTGTCAACCACACTTCCAGCTGTGGTCCTTTCAACAGATGTTATGGAAGTTGGAGCAGCAGAAACAGTTCCTTGTGTGAGGTATATAAAAAATGCACAAATTTTATGTTCATGTAGCATCATTTTGTTCTCGTGGGCTTGTGTCACACTTTCCCCTCCCCAAGCAGGAGCCTAAATTTCTGGTTTCCACATGAATAAATTCAATAGTAGTCATGGGTTGGAAATAGCTGAATAAGATGCACTAAGCTGGATAGAACACATCTACCTTGAACCCATTGCCAAGATCTGTGCAAATATTTCCCTTCCCTTCATTGAAACCTTTCCAGCTCCATGTGAAATTCTATAGGCACATTTGAAATTCAGTGGCCTGTACACAGAGTGTGTCTTTAAACACCAGAAAACAGCTAGTTCAATAAATTCAATATGTATCTAAAATTTCACTCACTAATTCTAAATACATCAAAATGATTCACAGCAAGTTTTACATGATTTCTAAAGAAATATGATACATTGACAACAGAGAGAACATTCTCAGTTACATGCTGGGAATGACTGGCTATCAAAGAATATAATCTTTGTAGTGTTTTTCAGGGGGGAACCAAAAACACTCTGCTACCAGTAACAGGATTTGCACCCAGGATCAGCGTGTACAGTTCTATAATTCAATAATTTTAGCTTTGAAGTCAGCCCCACTTCAGAAAAGCAATTCAGTCCTATTTTTCCTTCATTATGCATATATGACTACAGGATCCCGAAAATAACAGCTAGCTTCTTTCTCAGTTTAGATTATTTTTTATTGTTATGTAGCATCTCAATTTCCATTGTATGCAATCTCACAACACAAAAAATAAAAACCCCACAGGCTTACATATTGCTTTCTTAACATGTCAGCTTTTCCTAGTAAGAAAGAAGGAAGTGAAAAAGAAAACCAAAAATCATTTCCTTGCTTATACAATTCCTCCTCCTTCACCATTTAAAGAAATTTAAGATGATCATTATTACAAAGGAAGCATGAGAGCTAAAGTGAATTTTCAGAGTAAAAGGGTGACAGCACCATCAAGTGGTTCTGTAAGGCACTATTTATTACTGGTTTAATGCATGGAAGAACAAAAAATATTGCTGTTCAGCTATGTACAAAAGGTTCTTTTGTAAAGTAGCTGTAATTTTGACAGATTAGGTCCTGTAGAAATATAATTTATTTTGAAGTCTATAATGAGGATAAGTGTATTGAATTTTTTATATGGTTAATCCTGTGGAATTACTTACATTTGATTACAATAGTAATAAAGGAAGAGCACAATATTATTATTGATGGAACAGAACCTTTCTCACGACAGGAAAAGTCCTGTAGATTCTAACCACACTGGTGGAGGTCTCCAAGGGTTGGAGGGCCTTGATCTCCAGCACCCCCTCTATGACCAGGGAAGATGTTGGGCAGAGCAGCCTCACATCAGTTTGACCTATATTGCTCTGGCAGCTTAAAGAGTAAAATGAAACCAACCTGACTCCCACCCAGAGGGGCATCAGCTCTGAAAACAGAGAATTCATTTGCGTGTCTAAAGGAATGAGATTAAATTACTAACAATAAACTGTAAAAGTACACAGCCCTGCTATGGGGATTAAAATGTGCAGACTGCCATTTTAGTATGAGATTTCTCTATAGACCAACTGTATCTGCACTTTCTGCTTCTCTCTTCTGGGAGGCAGCACTTAAAAAGTAAATGAACTTTACATAGAACAAAAGTAGTACATTTAGAATTATATCTTAGATACACTAAACATTTCTAATATCACAGTATTTGCTTCCATAATAATGAAAAGTATTTCCACAAGGTAAAAAGTCTTCTATGTTTTGCAAATCTAAATTTAAAAAGATTAGGAAAAAAAAAGCAGTCATTCTCTCATTTTATGCATACGCTGCTTTTTTGTATATGTACCCTATTACAGAGCAGTGTCTTACGTGACTGAAAAAAGAATTGGAAATTATGAGCAATTCCAAACATCACAGCTGACTGCACTGAAGAATAAGGATTTTTCTCATTAAAAACTGAAATGCTGAACATCAGAAGTCATGTCTGCTTTTTAAATGCTGGTCACACTACGTATTCTTAAGGAAATTTACTTGAATCCCTTGCTAATTCAAATGAGCATGTTTCCACATAGAAATACTGTGAAAGAAAACCTTGCCATATAAATGCATCATCCCATCAGGTGACAGACATTTCTAGCCATGTTCTAACAACCACAGAGGAATGCTCAGCACATTCTCACTCCACATTTATACTACTTACTGTATAATTGAAAAAAATATATTTTAAAGGGCATTTTTTTAACAGAACAATATAATCATAATTTATATACATAAGTTTATGTGTAGAGTTAAGTGTGCTTGCTAGTCCCTAGGAAGCCATATAAATACATACACATGTACAATCCATTATTTAACATTTAAATATTCAAAAGGTCTTAGACACCTCACAATCTCTAGATTGAACAGTCCAAAGCCTCTATGATATTTTATTAGGCATGATGCAGAAACTGAGAGCAGTTTCAGAGTTCAGAAAGAAACAGGTTGCAGCAATTAGATCATGTGATTTCTCAATTGCAGTTTTGCACACAATGATGACTCCAATTAAAGTAAAATATTATGGGGTAGTAACTCAATTCCTGAAAGTAAAACAAAAAGTATATTCTTAAAATATCTGCTTGAAGTAAGATGGAAGTTTGATCATTTCTTTTTAAATGACACACAGTAAATAATATTTTTGCATATGAAATAATGTTCTTAACAAGTAAAACATCATCCAATTCAAATGCATCAAATCAGAACACAAAATTTATGATAGAGTGTTTTTTAAAGTAATGACATTTTCTTTATAAAGTCATCCAGGTTCTTTCCCCCCTCCTCGAAGACAGATATGATGCAATAGGAAAATGTGAAGAACAAATGATAGCTCCCTGCAAATAATGGTCATGAATTGGTAGAGTGATTATGTATGCATCTGGATTAAGAGAACATGCAGCATCAGCTTCCAGAAGGATAAACATGACAAAACCCAGGAAAGTGGTAAGTTCAGTGATACTTTTAGTGGTAAAACAATTAATGCACTAATTTGTGCAAAATTCTATTTGATCGAAAATGTTCAAGCTGGTCTAATGTAAATCCCTTCTAAAGGCACACACATTACTTAATTGTAACTATGATGCTCTAAGGATTTCTAAACCATATAAATGTAATTTTACTAGTCACCCTCATTTTAAATTACCAAGAGGCATTCACAAAGAATATTCCACTCTGTTAAACGACAGAGTGAAATACTAGGGGTGATACTGCATTGATACAGTACTACTGATGCTGCTACCACTACAAGGATACCATGGTCAAATTTATTTCACTGTGGTAAAGTGTAACTTCTGAAACCATGAAATTTATTATCTAAATATCTGTAAATTTATTTCTGTAAGTGAGTTATGGCCAACAAAAATGTGACCGAGATAAACTGCATTTCTAGGGATTAAAGCTACTTGGCTTTAAAGTACACTTTCACAAACTCAAAAACAATAGAAGTGTTGTTTTAAAATCTTCAGTAAAAACAATATAAATTGACTATTACTTAACTCACTAACCTGTACATTATTCAGGTAAATATCCTATCTGTAATGGAATTAAAAATCTTTATAAAAATACTGACAAAGACTGAAGAATATATCGATGCACTTTTAATAACTGTAAATCATCCAGCTCTTTTTGCCAAGAAGTGTTGACAATACCAACTTCAAGGTCATTGTCAACTTGGTAAGTCATTAGCAAATAAAATATGGTTTAATTGGAGCAAACTCAGCAAGGAGCTGCATTATTTTAAGTGAACTCTGCAATATAACTTGAAGAAGAATTACTAATCGCCACTCCCGTTGACAATGAAATGGATGAAGAAGGTGCTTTGTAACTTTTTTCTCTGACTTTCCCGTAATTAAATATGGAAATAGATTCTGTGAAGAATGAAAAGTCCCTGAGTGCATTAATTCAGGCACTAATGGACTGCCTTCCAGTGTTACAGCACACAGGTAGTTCCCAGCATGTTGCCAGCATTCACCGATGTATCAGTGTCAGACTCCAGCAGCACCTTTTAGTTTCAATACCCAACCTTGGAAAGTAGATTTAGGCTGATTTAAAACATCTTTTTTAAAAGGGTGCATTTTTCACAGTCTCAAATACTACCTGAAACTTTAGGATTATTGGTGAAACAGCTGGAGTAAAATCCCATTGCCTGAAGATGTGTGCAGCTGTATTACCAATATACAGTGATTATGTAGCCTTTACAGCCACCTCAATAACCTCTAGCATAACAATTATCACTGGTTTGGGTTTTAATACTTCTTTTAATAAAACACCAGGCAAAACAACCTCATTTGCATGTTGTTCATCTTCCCCAGCACAATATATCACAAACTCCCCAACACAATCAAGCCATCAAGGATTATAACACTCAAACTAAAGCAGTTCCTCTCAGCAGAGACTTTTTAATGCTGCTACTTTGCTCACACATTCTATTTTCTCATATTATTCCACAGAATTATTCACTCTCTCTAGTTCTCCTTCCAAACCATCTTTTATGTGCAAGCAGCCCTAGATCTGCAGAGCTCCCTGGTCCCAGCTTGATACATCAGTCCTTCCACGTTTTCAAAGCAACTGTCAATCTTATCAAAGCACAGTAATATTGCCATAACAGCAAGTGAAAACAAACAGCTGTTTTGTTGAGGTTTTTTTTTAAGCTAATTCTGTGATATTTATAGAGTGCATATGTTGTAATGCAAATATTTTACCTATTTAAAAATAGGATTTTAGTTCAGGGTTTTTTTATGTTAAGGCTTTGCAGATATTTCTTTGTACCAGAGTGCCTAGTTCAGTGACAAAACGCAAATTTTTTGTTCTTCCATAACGTTGCATGTGGGCACCAATCCACTAAAGCGCTTCTGTATGTCTAAAGCTTAAAATATGTAAGCAGTCCCAGGGCAGTCAAATGCACCAGCTAACTATGTATTTAACTATTAACATCTAAGTGCTTTGCTGGACTTAGGCCTACATTTGTTTGGCAGTAAAAACGTGCTTTGGGTATTTGTGACTTATCAAAAATATGTATTCACAGTGAGAAAAAAAAGCGGCAACTTGGGGACACTTAGGTTTGAAGGCACAAAGGAGGAGCTCTGGCCTAAAAGCAATGGTTATGTAAAATAAAAGTAAGGATTCAACCCACCATCACGTGCTGTCACTTCTCCAGGGAGAAGAGAAGCCCAAAACAGCTGTTGCAAGTGCTATAAAAACACTTAGCATAGTTTATGATCCACTTACAAGCTTATTTATTGCTTCTGTTTTTCATGTTGTTTCTTGTAGTCCTGTCATATTTTAACTGTGAAAATTCCTTACATTATTAAAGTTTACTTGCTGCTTTTATTTAAACAAATTTATAGTAAACAAAAATATAAAATAGGGTGTTTCACTTAGAAGAAAGCACTGTCAAAACCCCCAGAAAACAGAACTGATTGCAAACTATTTTAAAGCTCTTTCCTTAGGGTCATAACACTTTCCTTTTGTGTGTCTTGATTCACTTGATGGCTTTTATTGCTCACAAGCAGTTTCACAAAAAGTATTACCTGAGCCCATTGATTCTGTAATAATTTTTAAGAAAAACATCCATCTGCAGCATGTTTTCTGCTGATAAATACAACCTTGCAAACAAGTCCTTGAAAACAATGAAAAATTGTCTAAATCTAAGAGAAACAGGAAGATGACAAGACTCAAGCACGATTAACTCTACCCACAGTAGAATCAGAAACATACAAAGAAAAATAAAATATCTTATTAAAAGCAGCAGATACAGGACAATAGGTTGAATAGACTCCAATGAATCATTTAAGTGTTTTCCTTCTACCCTTAGTTATGCCTCTTTAAAGTAAAATCTTTACCAAGACCAGCATTTCTACCTGAAATCTGACTAAAACAGGGCAATGGATCTGAAATACCAAAAAAACCTTATAAAATACAGAAATAGAAAGAGGAACTGAACAAGAAACACAGGCAAATCAAAACTGTGCTGTAAAATTTCTATAACTTATTCATGAGAAATAACAGTAGAGAAAGGGCAATGACTGCTGAGATAATCTACAGTAAGGACTTCATTTAGAAAAGTAGTGACCCACTTAAACACTTTGGTCTGGTTATGAGTCAGTTCCATAAATAGAAACTAATCATTAGAGTCTTGAAAGACCATCTTTTCCCATGAAGGTGTTCATTATTCCCCTAGAGAGACAGAAACAGAACTCCTCTTTGTCCTCAAAAGGCTTATTAAAAAAAAATACATAAATATTTTAGATAAATTAAAATCCAAATCCTTAAAAAACTATTTTTTATCCTTTCATGCAGAATAACTACCTCAGAAGTAGCCAAACTTCTTTAAATACCACCATTCTAGAAAATAAATTAACTGAAAGCTGTCATGGTGAAAGATCAAGACTGAGATACCTTATAGTCTCTAGGACCACAGATCCAACACAAGTTTCCTGCTCTTACAGTTTTTTAAGTTCCGCTGTCCCAGTGTCGGGCAGTGTTTCTTCTATAAGAATAATAATATTTACAAAGTAATTTGCATTCATACAGAACTCTCCGCCAAAGAGTTCTGAAATTATCGTGCACTCACATACACCAGAATACAGAAGATAATATTCCAGTTCTTAGATTTTTAACAGTGATGGAACGGTCACCATTGCTGTTTTAATTCTCATGCCAAGCTGCCTTTCAACAACATCAGTTAAATCTAAATTTCAAAAGAACTTTTTTGAATAAATTATGCAAAAGAAACACAATTTTGCAATAAAAAAAATCAGTTGCATATTCTATGAGTTTATACTTCACGTCTCCTTTCCTAAGAGATGACGCATACAGGTAGCTAAAATACCACCTGAAAGCATCCTAATCTAGAAATGGAAAGCTTACTGCAGATTGAAATTCTCACATTCCCATCCACATTTTCAGTATTCCATTGTTTTAACCCCCCTTGGCAAGCTGTCCCAGCTGTGTGTCCCCTCCCAATCCCTTGTGCTCCCCAGCCTCCTCTCTAACAGAGTGATAAGTGACTCAGAAAAGGCCTTGACACTGTGCAAGTTCTGCTCAGCAATAATGAGAACTTCTCTGATTATACTATTCCTTTTGCTTGTTTAGTATTGAGAAAACGCAATGCTTTGTATGTGGGCAACAGCATTCACAAAAATCACAACTCCTAAGAAAAAAGTGGAATAGAGTTCTGACTTTGGTCTCCACATGGCTGTGCTGCCCCCTAATGCATTTCTTGGAAGAATAATTACAGGGGAAAAGAGTCAGCAAAAAGAAGGTTTTTTTTATTCCCTTCTATAAAATATATATATATAATTATGTATTATTTTACATATACTGTATAATCCACTGTATACAATTATTGCTACTGAAGCATCCCCTTAGCATTTATGACAATCTACAGCTGACGTGGCTACTTCAGAATCATCTGTAATAAGGAACAGTGAACAGCAGCTCTTGAGGGCTTTCAAAGGGACCCTTAATCTGTAATTTGAGAAGATGACACAAACACTAAAGAACATGGTTTATTACAGCGCTGTAAAAATCGGTCTTACAACAGAACTCAAGAGTTATAAGAATTATATACCCAGAGCTAAAATATATATACCCAGAATTTCAATCTGTCATGTCTCAGAATGGTTTTAAAGTACAACTCCTATTCTGTGAAAGTTCTCTTAATATGAGAATATCTTTTTTTCCCCAGTGTAGATTTGAAAGCATATTTACAGCATACCAGCTCTAAAAGTGATTTAACAATCTAAAAATTTTAAAACTTTGAAAATTAGCTTTTGCCACAGATTGATATAGACCTGCCAAGCACTCTACCAGCAGGAGTCACACAATGAAACCCCAATATCTTTTGAAAAAAGACATTAATATATCACTACCCTGACCAACAAGGATACACTTTCACTGAAGAGGAAAATGTCAAGACTTAGGAAGCAATAAAGGTTTTACAGGAAAGAAATCACTGATAGGCTTCTGATTGTGGTATTGACAACTCCACAAACAGATTCCTTTGCAAGATGCTTTACATTTGGAACTTGTATTTTTACTATTAAAGTTTCCAAGCATTAGTGTAATGTCTGACACTTTTGAGAATAATAAGAGTTGCTACAATATATTAGCATACTGAAAACTCAACAGAACTATCAAAGCTCATTACTTTGTAAGTCTTGAATTATTTAAATTAATTACTTTCTTGTATTATTTAAATTTTTTTTTCATAATTTGATTATTTTTGGAATGTCTATGATTCAACAGGTTTCATGTATTGAAATCTTACATAAAATGCTAGAACTTCAGGAGTTTTCTGCAACAGTCTTCCTGTAGCTTAGAAAGCAGCATCAAAAGTCAATGTACTGCATGACTTTATTATAGACATAAAACAAAATCTTTCACATACATCTTTTTTAATCTGTTACTCCCTTTCTTATTAAGGGATTAAAGGGAGGAAAAAACCTCATTAATTAAGAAGCTTTTTGTTCTTTTTCCATTGTAATTTAAGGCTGAGGAGAATCCAGGAAAAAACAAAATATCTTCATTGTTCATCGTATGTTTATCATAAGTTATGACTGATTCTATCATTCTAGCACAAAATTAAATGCAAACAGCTTTATCATTTTTTTCCTCTTGGGAATGTGGATAGCAGTCAGCTTGTCTTAAATGATTGTACAGTAAGAAAATACATGAAATACACAACTACAACATGGATTTTTCATTGACACTTAGCTCCATGCTTTAGACAGTCTAATTCTTGCAGTTGCATTGTTTTATGCATTTTACAGCTGTGGGCACTGCCATTACTACAGTCATGCTATGCTCTTGTTCTGTAATGTTTACTCTACATATTAAAGTTCCAAAAGCTGAATTTACAATTTCTTCTTGTCAGAAGAGCATAATTATACTTCTAAAATGGGTTCCACTTCAAGTTATAAGCATCACTCTTCTTTGAGAGTAATAAGATGCACTGCCTGAGGCAAAGAGCATCCCTGCTCAGCTCCCAAGAAACACTGCTCCCATACATTTATCTTTGCTAGCAGCTAGGGGGGAAAAGGAGTCAATAAAAGCTCCACGCAATGCTTAGAAGTACTCAAGAAAGCACGAGAAAGATCAGACTTCTGCACCTTCCCTAGAGATTCTTAAAAGATGTGTAGATGTGGCACTTAGGGACATGGTTTAGTGGTGGACTTGGCAGTGTGGGGTTAGGGGTTGGACTCTGTGACCTTAAAGGTCTTTTCCAACATAAATTATTCTGGTTTTCCAGGAACAGGACTGCAATTGCAGCACTTTCTGGTGCAAGGATGAAGGAGGGAGAAGAACTTAAAATGCATCTCTTTCCACAGATTGCACAGGAGTCGCATCCTGCTCTGATTTTTTTCACCTGATCCCCACTTGACACTTCCCAGCCAAAATACTCACAAGTCCGTGTGGCACCAACCTGGGACCTTGAGCCTTGAAACCTCCCCAAATGGCCTTGGTCAGGTCAGGCTCCAAGGCAGGAGAGAGGAAAACATCATGCAGCAGCCAGAATTTCTGCTTTAGCCACTCTCTCTGATCACATAACTGTGCACCCTTTTGTTTTGAACATTTCACTGGATTTCTCAACAACCCTTGCTTTTTGCATTGAGGAGAAAAAAAGAATCACAGTGACTTCCATTCATCTGTTCTACGGAACCCAACACTACATACACTTCCATCTTGGTTGTAACTTTTTCAAGATGAGTAAACCTAACCTATTTAATGAATCCTTAAAAGAAGTCCTTTCAGATCTACGATCATCCTTGACATCCTTCTTTGTACATATTTAAATTTTAAAATACATTTTCAGGATACAGGGTAACCAGAACTTCAGGTAACAATCAATCTGCAGGCAAACCATGGTATTTATACAAAGCCATAAGGTTTAATGGTTTGTTTTCCTTTCCTTTTTAATAGTCTACTTGCCTTTTTTTTTTACTGCTACTGTGCTTTGAGCTAGCATTTGTTTAGAATAGCATTAAAATTTTAAGTTTTTGAGCAAAATTCAATTCAGTGTCACTGGTTTCGATGCAGAAAATTAAGACTGGATCCCAAGTGCATTTATCTGCACTAAATCTCTCATGCCATTTATCACTTCATCATGCATTATCATGAAGTCTTTCTACAGCTCTTTGCAACTACATTTCATTTTTGCTACTTTTATCAAAACACTGCAGAGCAGGGACTTTACAACCTTGGTCATCCCCTTTTTCCAGATCACTTATGGGAATATTAAATATCAGTGAACCTAGAATAAATTTCTTGAGACTCCCTTACACAGTAAAGTCAGGAAGTTTTTCTCATATTGTTTTCTATTTTGTTGACAATTACTAAACCTTGATACATAGAACTCTAATCTCTTTAAACTCATTTAATGACATCAAAGTCTCTCAAAATGTTTATAGAATAGATGAATTAAATCAAAATTACTTCTTGTTTCTGTCAGAAAAATCTTCCAAAATGTGTCATGCACATTTTCATCTCACCTGTTACTAACCAAATTGTAATAATCTGCATACCATAGTTACTCAGTAGTTTCATAAGTGAGTTTCATTAAAACTATTAGGTTATAAGTTCTTCATTATATTGTTAATATTATTTTTTAAGAGGTATGTGTAAAATAAAGTGGTAAAAACCAGTGTACTTTGGAAAGGCCTCTCAGTATCATTTGAATTCACTTCTCTTTCAGAGACAAGGATTTAAAACTAATGCACAACTTCTTTCTTTAGAAATTGTTCTCTTGTTACTTCATTGGGCTACAAGGACACTTTTAGCTACAGCAAAATCTAACTTCAGATAAGTAGCAAAACATCATTTACGAAATACAACAGCCAGCAAAACATCAAATGCAAAACTGATTTTTAAACATGAGATAACATCCACCTTCAGGGGCTGCATTATAAGAATCTTACTACAGAAAAATAAAAGAAGAAACTAAGAGAAACCAGATACACGAGATATATAATAACTGTAACAAATGGTTCCTTCCTACATCCTCTCCATTGTTGGCCAACTTATTTGAAAGAAGAGGATATTCTAATAAAATCTGTTATAAGAGTGCTGATGACTGTTGCCATCCTAAGTACAAGGCTTCAAACTTTAAATCTCCAACTCCCCACTATTGTTTACCCCTGAAGTTGCAAGGGAACTTCAGCAGCTTAAACTGGAATCACTATGATCACATATGGTACCTAAGTGTTAGATCAACAAAAATACTGAGAATAATTTTATGATGGAACCTGTTTCCCTGTGAGTAGAGCAATGCCTAACTGAAAATTTATTTTCAGCTGAGATTTTGTCGTGCTCATGTTACTGCCTGGGGTTACACTGAGAACTGCTGCAGTAGTGTCAAATTGTCACTTGATTTCTAAACAGCAGTTAAAATGAAAGAGAGCAAGAATAGACCATATCTTTATAATAATTATCACTATTCAACAAGGCTCAAAGGAGGCTAAACTATCACCTGGAATGATTACTGATAATGGTTATAAATTATTATTATTATTACATGTCCTGTTTCCATCTTTGTTTCCCAACAAGTCTGAAGTGACAAATGCCGACCACATGACATTTTCTGCTCCCACACCACAGTTGCTGAGCTACACAGACACTTCCAGGCCTGCCCAGCAATGATTTCCAGCCTGCTGATAACTGCCTCAGTTCTTGCTCTCAAAATGCAGTGCTCAGACATGCCCTCTTCCCGCTTGCCCCCCAGGAACAGCTGGGTGAGCTGGTTCTTTGCACAAGGTCTGCCATTAAAGAGTACAGATCATTTCCTAAAGACACCTGAAACCACATCCAGGGAGATCTTTTCAAGCCACAGGGAAATAAGGGAAGATAAACACAGGAACACCTTTTCTCCTTTGACACTCAAACTCAGAGGGATTTCATTCTCCATAGAATTGTTTTTCCTTACCATTGGACTGGAGGGTTTTTGGAAAAAAAAAAAAAAGGCAACATACAAAGGTTAAAAATATTCACTGCCCTTCGCTGGTACTAAGAGGCTGAATTTCTTGCCAAAGTTTTCAACAACGGATTTGTAGAGAAGACTGAAAAAGCAGCACACAACCGCAGGAAAAGAAGTACTACAGAGGTGGCTATAGATGGCGCATTCCCCCAATTTTTCTCAGGCTAGGTGGGTAAACCGAATTCTGCCCACTCCACCATTGCAAACATGATGCAGCAGAAAGCTTTGCCCTTTCCAGTGCCTCCAGGAATTTAAAAAAAAAAAAAAAGGAAAAAGGATTTATAAATAGTATCTTCAGGCTACCGCAACGCCAAGAATAAACAAATCCACACTGCACCCACATACATGAAGAAATCACACTATCAACATCAGTTCCAGAATTACACACAGTAGGGATCACTCTGGGAAGCTAATGCAAGTTGAATTCAATAATGAAACTCTTCCTAACTGATATTCTTCCCATTTAGGTGAAATATTCATTATTTTTATTTGGGTTACACATGTGAAATGCTGATGGAGCTCTCACACGACAAGTGTCTCAAACATGGATCAGAGTTCACCCAGTGTGGGTCCCTGATCCAGGACAGTCAATGCATTCAGGGTATGGAAACCTCTGCTCCTCTAATCATTTCTGGAGAAGGCTTTGTGCAACAAAATGCAGACCTCTGCTCCTCTCTTTTTCTGCTGTCACCCTTATTTGAGTTGAGTAGACACATCTACCTGAGGCTGGAAAGAAAACTGCTGTGATATAAAAGTCTCATGAGGACGGTAAGCCAGTAAAAAGAGAAGCATTTTTTTGTCTCTGGTGAAAATTTTACACAATTCACACAGACACCCCCATAGAAAACCAGTTTCATGGCATGAAACTAGCAGATATAAAGTTTCTCAATATATCAGAATAAAGAAATAAAAAGTACTTGTATTTTGTCTGGTTTACATGAGAAGTCCCAGGCTTCAAATTCAGTATCAGAGACAGAGACATTAGACATGAAGGAAAGTTTCCTAGTTAAGTGTGTTTTATCAAACTTGTAGAAATAAAATCATGTAAATAAATACTTTCAAAATAACAATTCAAAAAATAAAGTACTAAATACATTTTTAAAGGTTGCCCAAGTAGTGCGAAAAGGTACTTTAGTAATGCTGCATTATTATTTCTGATGCATCTAAGATCATGTAGACTTTGAATTTCATCTACTCTGAATTGCACTACACAAAGATGCTGATTAAAGAATGTAGCAGTGGGAGATGAGTGCATTTAAAGTTAAAAAAGGGAGGAGGGAGACAGGAAAAATGGCTTATTACAAAAAGAACAGTGATCAGGGAAGCTGAAGATCATCAAATCACTGTTAGAATAAATTATAAATGTTTTAAGACATTGCAGATGAAATAGCCCAGATTTCTAATCCTGGGCCAGATGTTTTTTTATTGTTGGGACTATTCCCAAGAGATGATTCTCCTTACCCTAGCATTTCTTTCTACATCCTGCTGCAAATTCAGCATCTGTTTCATTTTTCAAGCTTGTCACATGAAAATATCTAGCCACAGCTTTCCACCAGAATTCTTCCTGCAGCTCAGACCTCACTATACTCACATTATCTTCTTCCAACCTGGTGTGAGATTTTTTGATTAATTTTCTTTTCCTATTGCAGCTGAAACCAATACTATCAGTTGGGTTACTGAATGGATAAATTGCATACATAGTGTTTGTCTGGAGAGAAGGAGATGCTGGTCTGGCTGAGGACAGGTATGGTATAAAGACATATTTGTTCCAATTGTTTTCCCTAGTTCCCATACTGTCTTCTAATTTTTTCATGCAGCTTTTCTATTTATCTTTATATATATATATATATATATTTCAGTTGCATCCAAAACAAACTCAGGATTAAATTCTCCATGCAGTTAAGTACAGTTCATAAACATGAAAAATACAAAGACTTCTGCAGATGGAGAAATGCCAATGCCATCACCAGAACAATTTTTAAAATAAGCAAGTTGCTTTGATGAGTGCAGTCCAGATTTGCAGTTCATATTGCCACAATATGTCAATGACAAATGCACAACATCCAAGACATACTGTGGAGGGTGTGAAAGGTCCCCATGTTTTGTTACTCACTGAAGCTTAATATTAAATTTCTAGAGTGGGGAATAAAGCTAAAGAAGTGGGGTTTGAGTTTTCATTATTTGCTTGATTTAAAGATTGTTTTCCCAATCAATGATTCAGTGAAAGAAAAAATGTTATAAACAGAAAGCATTATATTATCGTACAGCTGTGGTTCAGGAGATGTTCTCAGCTTTCACACAATGCAATATAAACACATTACATATTGTAATTCTCTCCAAAAGGGTGATTATTAAATATAAAATGCTTTGGAAGTTGCCCTTGACTGCTCAGTATTTTCCATTAACACATGTAATGCATGCATCTATGTATCTGTGCCCTTTGCATTCAACCATGCATGTCAAAAAGAATTGCAGGGAGTTGCCCTTATTACATGAGCATTACTAGAAATAAAAATCTATTACTGTAAACCATGGAGTGCCCCATAAAGACTACTGAAAATGGATTCATATTAGGAATAAAAAATATGTGCTTGGCATCCAAGACTGTCACATGCCCATCCTTTTTAACTGAAGCTGCTTAAACAGTATCATCTACAGAGCTGGTTGAATTTAGTAAATTCTATTGTTTTCATTAGGAACCAGAAAAGCAAACACTGACAATACAAATGTGTCACCAGAGTAATCTCATCTCACCTGTAAACTTTCCCTTGTTAATAAATTGGTGGCATTTTTTTTCACCTGATAGCTGAGAAACTTCTCTTTCAAGTTAAGTTCCATAGTCTTACAAAACAGATAAAATATATTAAAATAGTGGGATTTAATAATCACTGTATTCAGGATGCTGGAATTTCTCTTTATTATGTTAGAACCATAGTAATTCCAAAAGAAAAATAACACTGTTCTAGAAAATACAGCTACTAATGAGTTTTATTAGGTTGAGTAAGACCCACTGAAGTATAGCATGGAGGCTACACAAATATGATCTTGAAGATTTTAGGAAAGTCGAATAGTACAGGGAGGAGAGGGAAGTCAATCTTATCTCATTCATAACGCCACAAGGTGAAAAGCAAGCGTGATGAAACCAATGCACAGTTTCAGACTCCTAACTATGAGTGAGACCAGGCACCAGCAGTGACAAAGAGCAGGTAATGGGATCCCAAGCCACTCCTGATTCTGCTGCAGTCACAAGTCTTAGCAGAAGCCAGCTGCCCCTTGACAGATGCTCAGCAGCTGCTGGGAACTAAGAGCACAGTGTTCTTACTCCAGCTGCCAGGGAACAGCTGCCTGGCTTGGAAAAAAAGCAGCATTACCCACTGTCAGCAAGACAAACCAGCAGACTCAGCAGTTCTGGCCTTATTTTGCAGTGGCCAAAGCCATGTGGCTGCAGTAGGCCTCACAACAGCCCTCAACTAACTAGCCCTCCTAAAGTCTCAGTGTCAGCCTTAGCTCAGGACCATAGAGGTACTGCCACATCACTTCTGGGTGGCTTTAAGAGCAAGCTGTGCCTGCCCATGGCTGCCTGTAACACACCTCATGGGTGTATATGGCATATATCACCCCAGGACACGCTTTACCACCTTCCATCAAGAAATCAGTCAAGTAAGTAGAGCATTTTATTCACTAAACCTTCTGCTAAATGGGCATCCACAAAATCCTGGACTAAATAAGGTAAATAAGTAACTAAATCTGCCTCCTGCTAAATCCTGAAGTTACCAAACTGAGCCTTTAATAAATCCAAAGTAGGCCTTCTCCCAGTAACTTCCTACCTCTGGAGAAACAGGAACCCAAGAGCAAGACAAGAGACAGAAGGAAAATGACTCAAGTTCCCAGCTCCTCAGTGTTCTGGGCATGCAGAGCCATCGCTTCAGTGCCACCCAAGATCCCACCCACATTCAGAAGCAGCACGGATTGCTGAGCCTGAGCTTGGATGTCTGAGTTGCTCTTACATTCCCCAGCTGCAGGTTTGCCAGGCTGCAGCTTTCCTTAGCCTGTGTCTTCCACTCACACATTATGTGATCACCCACAACACCTCTATAAATTGCCTCCAGTGCAAAATACCTGTGCTCAACATTCACACCACCCAGCTGAAAACAGTCACCCACATCCTAAAGCTGCAGGACACTGAGGATTACGTGCTTTCAAAGGAAAAAGTGGATTTTATCTCAGAACTGAAGCAAGCTGAATTCAATCTTGTTCACCAAGCCAAAAGAGACCCTTGCACAAGCCTGCACAAATGCAAAAGAGACCAAGACTTTCCCCTATTAAAATACCATCAAACTCTACAGCACCACCAGAATTCATGCTTGGCTCTGTATGTGTCCTTGACAATTGGAGTGATACTTGTTCTCAATCCTACACTTATTATTCTATTTTAGGAGCTAAAAGGCTTCTCCCTTCTTCCTTGTCTCATCAGTGGTTTTATGTAGCCTGTGGCCTGTCTCCATGGTAACCACAAAGCCAGGTGGAATGCACAGATGCAGTGGGGAAGTGTACTTCCAGCAGCAGGCAGCAAGGGGTCAAGGTGAAAGGACTTCATGGATATATATTTCTCAAAGCCTTTAGAAGTTAGATCAACATGTCAGGGGTGAAGGGAAAAGGGAGGGTCCAAAGCTAAGCAAAAAGTGATTACAAGGTGAAAAAGAAGAAAAAAAATAATCAAAAACTAAGACCACAAAAGTGAAAAACTAATTGGAGTATAAGGTGGAGAGCTGTGACCCATCTCCAGAAGCAATGTTTGCATCAGCAAAACCCAATATTCATTCTTTGTTCCACAAAGACACGGACATAACTGAACTAGGACTCGCACAATTGGCGTTTTGTTAGGTTCTTGCCCTCTACTTAGTGTTGGACACATTTTTATTTTCAAAAAAGCACCAGTTATTTTACAGAGAGGCTTTTACTGAAATCCCACTGCTAATCCCCTTTGGGATATTTGATAGCATGCCAGCTGTATTGTGAGCTCAGAGGCAAGCAATGTAGGCATTTTACACAGCAAGCACTATAGGCTCTACAGCTGCATTCCCACAACTCCCCCCTAATACCCAAACAGCACTTTAGGAGACTCCTTTTGCTGTGCATGAGCTCACCTCCACCTCATCTGTAAATGAGCTTCTCACTCCCATTTGTGAATGCACAGGACCATTTGGTAATTGAGCCCTTAAGTACAGGCAAAAGTTACATTAGGAATTACTTTTCTGGAAAGGTAACAGAAAAAAAACAGCAAGTCAGCACAACTTGCCTGGTCACTGTGGATGAGAGCTTGTGAGGCTCAAAAATCTTTCAGTGTGCTCCAGCTAGAAGCCACATGCACACCTAATGGCAAAAGAGTCTGTTAGAGCTGGCAGCAAAGGAGAGACAGCATTAGGATGAATCTAGTGGGATGGCAAAAGGCTGACTATGTCCTTCTGAGCTCCTAGGTTTTGCCCTGTCTGCACTTATTTACTTCCATCCTTTTCCTTCCTCTGGAAAATAAAGTGTAAATCCTCCTTTTGTCTTTCAATTTAAGTCAGATCTCTCCCAAGCAAATCTCAGTTCAATATTAATAAATATGGAAATAAAAGTAATGCACTGCAGATCTAACAGAACACTTACCAAATAAAATACGCTGTTATTCCACTAATGTATGTACAAAAAATATGTGGAAAGGAAGACACACCATATTAACCCCTCTAAAAATGTAAATTTTTCAGGGAATGAAAGACGTTAGCTGAAGTGTATATATGTTGCTAAAATATCTACTTTGTAAGCAAAGATAAAGACACAGCAGTGGCACAGAATTTAAGATCCAGCCTACACACCTGAAGGTTACTGTTGAGATGGGAAGTATTTCTTTTGTTTTAAACACACTTCTGATGACAGTTCAAGTATAAAATCTGAGTAATGACTGATAAGTCCAATCAGCACTTTACAGAAGTAAAGACCATTCCCAAAATGCTAAGCAATATTGTGCCCTTCTACTGTTATAACTGGAAAGAGATATTATGTGTTTCGTCTGACATGAGATCAAACTTTTACAAGTATTTTCTAAATTATTGATGTTTTTTACAAAATACGAATGTTTTACTAGGTGGCTGACTTCATATTATAAAAGCTTTTCTGGATACTTCCAATTTTGATCTCAAATCCTACCTTCAGCAGTTGGATTTGTTTCAGTTGTTTAGTTTTTAGCAAAATATATGGAATTCTCTTCAGAAACATCCAACTTAGTTCCACTTTATTATATATACATTTTTAATACCCCAAACTTATAAAAACTTTTCAAATTCAAGCATAAAATACAGCAATTCTAAACATGGGAAGTAAATGAGTGTCCCAGTGATTAAATATGCATTGATGTTTAGTTCTTCTCTACATCTTGTTCACTTTTTCTGCCTTCTGCTTACCTTCTGTGCCTAACTTACCATGGACAAGCACAGCTGCAGCTAGCCTGTCCTGGAGCCTGTTTTCTTCTTCTCAAACTAAATTTCTATTCCTCTCACATAAGCATTTATGACAGAGGATCCCAGGCAAAGACTTTTGAGGTTTTAGCCATCTTATTCAATAATGTGGACCGTCTCTTCCATTTAGCTTTTAGGAGGATGTCCATGCACTTGAATTCATCTTAAATGAAGTCCACAATTGCTTCCTAGTGCCTTCTCCCACATAATGCAGTTTCCTCCCCTGCTTTGCAGTCCCAGCTCACAACTAACTCAGTTAGCAAAGTACATTCTGCTTAGACTCACTGGGCCTTTTGCAAGGCCTCTGGAAACGGAAAGGTTGGTGTATTACCCATACATGTTGCATCACAATTCATCAAATGTTACTTACTGGGTGCCCTAAAACCACAGAAGCTGACAGGCACCCTATCAGCAGTGTACAATGATATCAACCCAGAACTTGCATGGGCAGTTTTAGCTGCTGAATTATCTCAAGTACCCAAAGGCTATTTTGGCCTTAACATTACACACAATGAATCAGGGAATCCTCACACTCTGCAACACCTTCCTGCTTCCTCCTCCACACGGTTCCTTCCTTCTCCAAATCACCAGAACAGACCAAGATTCCAGCACTTCCTGCTGCAAGCTACCATCTCATCAGAGAACAGAAAGCAGCCTTCAGCCTGCTCCCAAATGGAAACTGAACTCTAGAGAAGGCGCTTTGCTGGGTTGGCATGCATTCAGCAGAACAATTATGGAATGAAAGCTCATACATCTGGCTCTTTCCACACTTATTTCTTACCATGTGCTTAAGTGGCCCATTTCTTGGGGCTCTATCCTGTTTTAAAGGCTTCACACATCAGGTACAGTACAAAAGCCTGCAGTCACCTTAGGTCCACCGCTGTAACCAAGCTAATCAAGTCTTTTTAAAAAACTGATTAATAGGAAAGTCATATTCATGCACCTCAGCTGCCTGGTGAGAAACCAGAGGAAACCTGGGCAAAGTTTCAAGCTTTGGCTCTTGGCCAACTCCACAACATTCTTCGGTCTCTGTGTTTCAACACTCAACACCTGAATTAGCAAGGGCTTTTTTTATTTGCAAAGTCACACTATTTCTTTGCTACTCTCAGAAGCTGACAGCAGATTGTGCAAGAGATTATGGTCTGCCACACTGTTGACAGTTGAGCATGTCATCAATAGAAACAGTAGTTAACAGATTCACATCCTTTTATTTCTCTGCTGACTTGAGGAAAGAGCTAGGATGGCTGATATTTCAAACCTTTTTTATATCTACTCAGAATTAAATATTTGTATATCAGAATCTCAAGTGCAGTGAAAAACACCTCAGGTAGTGTTACAATATTTTTGACTCCTTACGGCAGAATTTCCAACTGTTTTATAAAATACTCTTCTAGCCCAGTTATTAGAGAACACCGACTTTCAGACTTTTTCAAGCAAGATCATATCGCATCAGTATTCATACAGACAAAACACTTTTTAGTATTCTCACTACATTTGCTTTGTCTTATGCTGGGGCTTTTCATCTTTAGCCTTAAATTCCAATGAACAAGAAATTGGCCTGCTACCAATTTACTCTAGGATGCCTCATGGGGTTTTGTCCAGGTAAGGAGCAAATACCATTTCATACCCTTAACAGTTCAAATGAAATTTCTTTTTTCTTTCTTTCTAGTTCTTAACTGTCTCTTGGCCAACAATGATGGATGAGTAGTTCTAAGGCACATATTACAGACTTGTTTGAGCTTTGGATAATGAGGTTTCTTTTCCTGTGGGTAAACTCTGCAGCATCCTCAGAGGTGGGTCACTTCAGCTGTCTACCAAAACTCCTCTTTTCATCCATTACAGTAAAATAATCATCATGAGGAGTTCTCTCTTTAAAGTCATTTAAACTGAAGCAATCCAATTTCTTGGCTCTGCCTTCTGCACATAGGATATTTTCCCAGCCTGCTCTTATTTTACACCCTTGCTTACCTAAGCACTTTGGATGTTCAGCACAACTTATGCAGAAAGAAGTCCAAAACCTTCTTCTTTGTTTGCAAGCTAATTTCATTCCTGCACTACTTACAGCATGTTATCTCAGCATTTTCCAAGCTGACCAGCAGTTTCCATATCTCCTTCATTTCCTGAAAAACTTTCTGGGACATGACAGCCAGGTCACTGAGCACCTCATCAATCTGTCTTGCTCTTACAGGCAGAGAACTCTTTGATTTGGCTTCCACATTCACTCAGACACTTTAAATTACAGGGTCAACAGAGTTTTTATCTCCCCTGACAAAGCATTGGAAGTATCCCAGAAGAGACTGGGAAAGAATATTTTAATTCATTTTTCAAAATCTCTAGCTTCCTGGCTCATTTTGTGAACTCCTTTTAGTGGTTTTTTTTGTTTGGGGGTTTTTTGGTGCCTTTCAGATCTTTCAGCATCTCTAGCAGTTCTGTTTGGGCTTACTGGGAGTATCACCTCAGTAACTTTCTTCCTGGAAACTCTCTTTGACACCAGCACACCAAAATTTAGCTTTCATCTAATGGACAAAATTATAGGGTCTCTGTGTAGGTTGAACACCTTGGGTAACATTTTCAATGTTTCATATGTATTGGCCCTTACAAGTTACTGAAGAACAGGGACAGAGTTGGCAAGGCCCAAGTGGACAAGTTCATCTGCCTGTCCAAACACCTGCCTTCTGTCTGTCACTACCACAGCACCCGAGCAGCAGGCTGGCTGTGGAGGGCATCAGCAGGCAAAGCCAGCAGCCCAGAGTTTCTGGGATACATCCACACCTTCTCTAGCTGCTAATTCCCTCTCTGCTGGTAGCTGGAGAACATAGAAGCCATTCCATAAGCTCTGCATCCTGCCTGGGCTGTGATGCTGCTGCTAAGGCAGCTGTAGGGCTGCCTCCTGTCTGGCACAGAGCAGAGACTGCTCATCTGCAGGGCAGCATTCCTGTTTGGTGCCAGATAAATCTTAAAGCAAACAATAACAAAACCCCACACACCACATCAAACTAAGCATGCCCAGACAGAAAGAAAAACTGCACTAGTCTAAGAGCTAGCTCTTGTCTGGATCAGTGCCACAAGGTATCAGACACTGGAAAGAACTAATTGAATTCTAATTGCTTATCATTCCTATAATGCTACAAACTCCAAATCCTCAAAAACTGAGTTCTTCACCTTCCTGATGCTGATAAATTAAGAGATATGTTGGCCAATTGCCATCTATTTGCAACAGCACAGCTTATACTCCACTTTTAATACAGAGACCCCACTCTCCTGTAAAGCAAATTTAAATTTGCCTTTTCTGAACGTGGGTGATCATAGCTATGTAGAGATCCTAAATAAGATCTAACCACTAAGAGACAACTTACAGCTTGAATTTTCATGCTGGAAACAGATCAAGACATCAGTGAGATGCTAAAGAGGAGGTATTATTAAGGATCTGTATATTTGACAACCTAAGAGGAGATAAAGCCCTGGATTAATGCACATGTCCCTCTTAACTGAAGTCTCTTAAGCCCCATGTTATCCATTGCAAAAGAAAAAAGCAGATCCTTGATTGGAGGCTAGACTGAAAGAAGTGCAAAACACAGCCCATATTTATTCCCTTGTTTCACTGAAGTAGAAAGACTGAAAAGACTGAAATTGTTGGTTTTGCCACTTTCTGTGTGTTTAACCCTTTGCTGCTCCTGGATCAGGTCAGTGCAAGTAGGCTCAGGAAGAACACCAAGTTACATTTTGAAATAATTTTTTGTTGATGTTTATTTATACTTATGTTTCATTTCTGGCTTGTCCACACATATTTTCATGCTGCTTTAACTAAGGACCAGATGCAGCAGAAGAGATACAAAAACACACATACAGAAGGATTCTATCTATGCCAGGGCAACATCCAGTTCTAACGCCTGTAATCAAAATTAATGTTGGCAGAAAATTAACACTGAACTAGTAAATATTAAAGCGTGCTTGGTACTGACACAACTGAACTGTTACACAACTCTTGACCTTACAACCATTGCTCCTACCAAAATACTTAATTTCAGCAATTACTGTCCAAGTATTATGAAAATTGCCTCCATTATCATCAGTTCCAGTGTGCTTGATATCTTTTAGATCTCTTTCCTCATCAGTCCAAGATGGAGCAGTCAAAGCATTTCCTCGGTGTTTTCTGAGAGCCGTAATTAGGCTCAGCCCATGCCTAAAACCTCATGCCCAGTCCATTTAATTTCCCTGACAACCTCTCATGAGGCACAAGTCTGTTTCTCTCACCAAGCTCATTAGTATCTATTCCCACTCCACCACGCAGATCTCAGACTTCCAGGGTCTTTTACTTAAAAAGCTATTTTATTGACAACTGTATACAAAGAAAAGGATTATTATGAATAAAAGATTAGAGGAAATCAGTGGCTATCCACCATTCAATAAAAGTAACAACAGCTATGCCAGCAAAACTTTGTAGTGCAAATCTGACCTAAATGACTACTTGAACCAAGTTTGAGAAAGAAAAGTGGGTTTACATCCTAAAATGCAACTGATACAAAGAACACCTATTTTACTGACACATTGATGCCTGCATAAAGGTGACAGCTACTGCTAGTTATATATGTTTAAAGCATCTCTTCCTTATAAAATTGCTTCCACACTCAGGATTTTATCAGTGGGTTTTATATTTAAACAGGAAAAAAACATATCTTTATTTACTAAACTCATAGCACCCTACAATATTTGGATCTGCTCTTTAAAGTTTTGGGTAAGATAGAACTTAAATGAAGTAATTAGAAAGACAAGGATAAACACCCTTTCCCACAGCTACAGAACACTTAATATTTTCCAAGGATTAGTCATGCTTTGATAGTTATTCTGTCTCTGCCCAGAAAAATAACAGATTTTCTTCCACTAGATATACTTGCATCTCAATATATGTCCTTAGTAACACTCTAAGACTTTAATGGGTTTTTCTAATTAAAAAAAAATCTCCGTATGTCTTAAAAGTATGGCATTTAAGTGTTTGTTAGGTAGTATAAAATATACAGCTATGTCGCTGAATTGTAAAAAATCATCTCATAGTGGAATGGTAAATTCAGATTCTGGAAGAGGTACTAATTCATATAGGAAGAAGAATGACTCATCTTTTGTGAAAAATTATCTCAATGTATTCAGCCAACCCCAGCCTCGTATCTGTCAGGCTTAGAGAATTTCTGGGAATCTAAAGAGCCTGACATTCCTGTCAGCTCCAACAACGTGTACCCTTAATCAAGATACGCACACGTACATTGATGAGACATCATTCCTGTCAACTGATCTGAGGGTTTGCCTGCCAAGAGCAGCTATCCCAGAACTTACAAGGGTGTGAATGCAGGCTGTCCACACCAGGAGCTTGCATTGAACTGGTATCCTGTGGTAGCTCTTTTATCCTTTTTCCTCTTTAACAAAGGACAAATATGAAAGCCATCAGTATTTTTCTGTTTTTTATCAACTCAACTTTAAGTCATATTCGATATCTTATTTATGTCCAGCCCTGGATTTTAATAGGGTACTACATGTGGTACATTGGGGAAAAACACAGCACTTACATAAAAAGGAAAAAAAATAATATGTTCAGATTAAGACTCAATTGATTCAGAACACCAAAAGAAGCGAGAACACAGATACATTTAATTGAAACATATTACCTATGGTGTGTTAAAGACGCTTGCAGCAGTACTGAAATCTCTCATTAAAATGAAAGACAGAAGCTTTACTGGGGATTACATGCAAAACCTTTGCCGAATCTGTTTCTGAATATATAGAATAGCTCACAGGGTGTAAGTATTTTCAAGGAGGCCATCCTTATACAGGAAGTTAGTCCTCAAGCTGTTCTACCTTTTGCAACCATTTATTTTGTTTCAAATACAAACCATGTACAGAAAAATAAAAAAACCCAGCAAAACCACAACAATTCTTGTGCTTTCTGGAGTATTTCTTTTTCAATAAACTCTGAGAAGTGAAACATGAAAGATGGTAATTTGATAACTCAAATCCATAGGCCTGGATTTTTTCCTCCAAAGAAAATTAAAAGGAGACAGGACATTGCATACATCCCTCCCAGTCTGGATACTTCTATCTGTGGTGCACGTTCACCCTAAAATAGAGACAGACAGCATAAAATGCCTGGAACGCAGTCTGTCTGCTCTTTTCCCTTCCTAATTATTTTCTTGCACTATCTGTGATGAGACACAAGTGACAGTCTCAGTTTCAGTCTGGAATTTCACTTTAGAAAGCCCAAGCATAACAAGTTAATTCTGCTATAGAGAACGTCTGCTGAACACTGTGCAAAGCCCTCAAAAATAACATCTTTGATGTGTGCCTTGGCAGGGCAGAAGGCAGCACCCACACCTTGCTGGCAGAACACAGCCAAGACCACCAAGAGCCTTACCACTGACCAAATATACTTTGGAAAGTTTTAGAAGGCAAAACTTAGAATAATAAACATTGGACATCCTTCTTATCTTAATTTAGCTCTACACTATATAGTGAAATAGCATAAGCTCCCTACATATTTCAAGAGTTAAGAATAATTTTCCTCAGACTTGCTCATCACCACTTTGCTCATTTAATGTGCCTCAGAGAAATTTAAGCTTACATGGTGAAAGATTACCACAGTTCCTACCCAACTGAACAAAACTACTATAATTCAGCAACTGCACTGAAGAGTAGGAAGTAAGATTAACTATTATTTTCAACACCAAAACACAACTCCAAAGGCATAGTAGTCACAAAAACCCAAGACAGCAGCGTACCACAATGCACGTAGACACATGTATCACTATAATGTTCCTTTCACTTAGCAATTACAAGTTTCAGTCTGCAGTAACTCTATTTAAAGAACTGCTACAAGATCCAACAGCAAATCTATGGATTCAGCCTTCCCTGAGTACATTGGTTAAACCACTTAGGATCATACAGACCAGCTATACCTGAAGATTATTTTTTTAAAGTCTTATATACACATATATATATATAACCAAGCTTATTTCTGGTACATGGTTTAAGTTCAGAGTGGAGAAAGAGTGGGAAGAAAAAGAAAAGCTGGAGCTAATGATTCTGAACAGCATGGCAGCCAAGTAAATTGCCATCTTTTCCTCAATCTCAAGATAACACCCTCCCACCTACAAGGCAGAGACAAGTTCCTCTTAAATAGGACTCAAAGGACGTATGCAACCTCTGGCTGCAGGGCTTGGCAAATGTGATCAAAGTAAAATGTCACAGGCAAGGATTTTGCAGTGGAGCAAGACAAAACAGAAGGTAGGAGAACCTTCAAGTGTTGATAAAGCTGATAGAAGAAACAGGTCATAGTTCATTCTATTTCTAATTTCAGTAGCAAATGTCAAGTTGAATTTATACACTTCTAGTTTTCTCCTAAAATTCTAAAAAATCAACAAGCAATTTTAAGATGCCATGAATGCTAACAAAAATAAAAAAAAAAAAAGAGGCTTTATTAAGGTAAGACCAGTCATGGAGGCTTTATACACTACAGGTTAGATTATTGCATGCAGGCTTTTCAAAGAATAAAAAGGGATTTTTTTTTCTTCTTGTCCAAAAGCACCATATAAAATATAGCCTCAGTGTAAATAAAAGGCAACCTCTTCAAAATTACAATATAAACCAGCATGAAAGAGAGCTTAAAAACCAAACTCCATTTCTTCTTAGGCACATCATATCTATTCAGATGATCTTCTTTGATTTAATTGGAATTGTATCTTTTGCACTGAAACAAGAACACTGGAAAGCATGGTTAATTATCTTTTGATTTTTTTATATTTTTATGGTGATGTCTTATAACCCAAAAAACATGACTGCAAACATGGAAAAGATTAAAAGAATTCATTCTCCTTCCAGACAAGATAAACCTGAATCAGCACAAATGCATGGAAAGTTACAGTAGGTTATAAGGACTCCACAAAGGGGTTATTTGAGCTCATTTTCAATAGAGAAAACAATCATTTTTTACATCACTGGCCAATTAAAGGAGTTCAAACAAACCTCTTATATCCTGGGGCAATGCAGATTTGCAAGTAAAAAAATAGCACTCAATCTTGGAAATCCAAAGTAGGAGATCAAAGGAAAACACATAACAATATCATAATGCAAATGAGTTTTTGCCTGGGAAATAAAAAGCTCTGCTAAAAAGTCCACGACAGCAGAATTCCTAGAGCTCAGAGTTCTATAAAGTCAGTTAGCAGGGTTTGACTCATCTTTTTTGAGAACAAAAGCCTAACCCTGTGGAAAAGAGCTGGGCTGTTGGAAAGGCAGTTTCAGCTCCCCTAAGTCTGAAGCTTTGGAAATGCTTAATTCCACTAAAACATTATCTTTTTTTTTTTTTTTTTTTTGTTCATATTGAAGTGATTGTATCCTATCTGCCCTGCACAAGAACAAAAATTCATTCAAATAAGCAACCTCAGCAACAGCAAAATTTTTCAGTCAGAATAAAGACCTAGGGGTCCAAAAGCCTACAAGGAACCACAGTACATTATTCCCTTATTTTAAACTCTGACAACAATCTTAATAAATAATGCTTCTAATTTGGTAGAGTAAGATATCAGGGGAAAGCAGATGAAATATTCCACTGAAACTGTGAGGCAGAAGTTACAGTTATTGAAGGCTCCAGTTATTTATGTTTGTTCCCTCCTCAAAATTACCCAAGGACTTTTTACTTGCAAGCCTTCCAATTTATCAGGGTAATAAGCTATCACTACACTATTCACTGGTTATTGTTTGCTCTCACTTCCAGATCCTTTATGCAGATAAGCCATTTGTGATGCTGAATTTTGATAGCCTTGGATCCCACAGGAGTCTGAGTATGAGCCCACGTGGGCTCTAGGAGGCTCAGCTTGGACTTGGGTGAGCATTGATGCTGTCAGAACACACAGCTGCCTCCATTAAGGCTCAGGTGTCACTGTTAGTCGTAGAGGAGACACAGAGGTCACCTGGAGGCAGACAAGCACAAAGAGAAGAGGCTTCCCTGCACAACACACAGCCCTACAGTCCCTGCAGAGGAGGTGAACTAGCAAAACTACAATGTATACAAGACATTACAAGGGGCCAGGTGGGCAGAAGAAAAAATGGAACAAAAAGATGAGGTGGTCTTGCTACTCAGTGAGGCAGGCACAGCCCTCAAACTACACAATTTTAAGCATTTTGCAACAGAGGAGACTTCAGTGTTTTCAGACCTACATTGCCGCTAATTTGCAGGTGAGATTGGAACATTTCATTTACTCATACTTCACTTGAATGTACTTGTGCATTACACATCCAAGTCCACTCTTTTCACAATATTACCATAACACACAGGTGCACCCACACACCCAGCTCCAGCTAACCCCTGAACTATTCCTGGCACATTACCAAGCAGCAGTGACTATAATGAACGACTAGAGCAAAGACATGATAGCCTTATCTTTCTGGCAAGAGCTCTGAAAGCTCCAGAAACTCATCATCTCGAATGCAAACCCAAGAAAGGAGGGGAATATGCTTTCACTAAGCAGCAGTCTCACTGGGGCTTCCACTTATGATAACATTCACAGGAGCTTAGAAAACTTCCTCTACTAAAACAGTCAGTAAAGACTCATACAGGACAAATGCATCCAAGTAAACAGAGAAGCAAAGAACCATTTTAACTACACTGGTTTATGACTTTTTTTTCCTGCTAATTTTTCATTTATTATATAGGTCTGCTGGAAAATAAAGTGTTTTAAGGGCTGTTAATTAAGAGCCCTTAAAGCTAATTTAAATTTAAACCTTGGGTAGTTACCAGCTTCATACACAAAGAAAAAGGACATAACCTCAAACATCCCAAAATCCAGCAATACAAAGCAGCTATACAAATACAAAACATTACTTGAAACATCTTCTTTCACTTAGACATTCTTGCAGTTCTTGCCATCAGGAAGTGCAGCTGTAATCAGCCCTGCAGCAAGAAGTTTAAGACTTCAAAGCTAATTTTTCAAAGGCCCCTCAGTTTGTTGTTGATAACTGTTTTTGTTTCAACTCCAGCGGTCCTTATAACTAAAAATACTAAGATATAGGTACATAGAGGGTTGTCTCTGAATGCAGACTAGGATCAAATAAGAGGGTTTTTTTAATACCATAACAAGAAACAGGCAAACCACAGTACCATTTGAGGTGATTGGGAGCTCAGGGCTGTAACACAGAGCTAAGAAAGGCAATAGTAGATAGCACTGGCAAACTGCCAATTAAATAAAAATTTTCTTTGTACAGCTAAAATATAACACACCTCTTATAAAACTTTCATTTTTAATCTCCTCCTTTATAGGCTCTCCCTCCCATCCCCTCCCCTGCAGCATCAGTGTGCCTCCCCTCGTTGCTGATGGGCTCTGTCCTCTCCCAGATGGCAGCTCGTGTGCTGCTGCAGCTCTCCTCACCATGCCAAAAACCACTGAGAGTGCACCGAGTCAGCACTGCTGCCTCCTACCTCCCCCTTCTCCCCTGAGGGAAACCCCTCCTAACCACAATCTCCACTGCCTGAAGATGAAGATGTGTGGTAATTACCTTTGCTGCAACTTCCACCCCCACCTGCAGTGTTCAGGATAATGATTTCAGGTATGACAGGTACCTGCACGGTCTTGCAGTGTGTCACAGTGCCTGACAGGCTAAATTAACACTAGTGGTGGGAAAAATATGCTATCAGAGATACATAGCACTAAAATAGGGCAGCTTCAAATCAGCTCCAAGCTTCAAAATTAGAAAGCCTGATGAGTAAAACCAGTACATTAATACCTGTTATTAGGGAAAGGATGTATCTAGCAGTTCTCAGAAATAAAGCTCTGCGTGTGAAGACAAATGTACATGTACAATACATAGCCTACATCTACACTGCTAAGGGGTCATGTCCAGCATTGCCTAGGAGTGGTCCCAAGCACACCCATACAGTTCCTGGAAAACAAGGTCCAAGTTCCTTCACATGGAGTCAGAATACAAATCTGTCACAGTCTCACATCTGTCCCACAATATTCTCCCCAGTAACAACAAGAACAATGAAACTTTCTATTCTTGCACCTTCTTATATTATGCCAATTTTAAGGCTTCCACATGAGTAACCCAGACTTTGGTCTACAACACTGATGAAAATAATATTTAAATGATTCAACAGTATGGATTTGACTAAATTGCAATTTTTTTCTTTTCTATTTTGTTTGGGTAGCTTGTCCAAGAGACAATGCAGCAATGAATGGAAATATTGAAGAGTCTCTGCATTTCTAATTGCACTGGCATCCACTTCTGCCTATAATCTGATTTTCTCTTAATGCTGCTATAGCCTGGATGTCTTCTT